>NW_028277087.1:31479166-31840833 GCF_059951505.1 Python bivittatus
GAAAACACAATTTAACACTAAGAGAAAGCAGAAAGATAGAGATGAAAGGTTTCAGAGCATCTCTTCTCATTAACATTCTGTGATCTCAGATTGACCTCCTTCCCACTCTTCAGCACAGCTGCCAGCAAATTGCATTGCGTGGAAACAAATGAGTGTTTACTAGGAAGATATACTTCTTTGAAAAAGTATTATTACAAAACTGCAAGTGCATTTCTTGACCATGACAGTTGATATGCTGCACAGTTTGAAGATAATAATATAGTGTAAAACAGTCCCTTTGCAAGTTTTGATGTTCCTTTTGCCTAAAATTAGTTGGTCCACACAGTTTACTCAAAATTGTTTCTATCACAATTGCACTGTTCTTAATAATGAAGCAGACCTCCATGTCTCTGTGTATGTTGTTTTAAGATTTGAGTAACCTCGAGGGTAAAGTAAATCTACTTAGAGAAATCAAGGATAGGGTAGAAAAAGTTGCAGCATTATCTTGAAATGGAAAATTTCAAAAGAAGTATTAAAGCAATAAAGAGGCATTCAAGAAGGACAGGCCTAATATAGTCATAGGATAAATGATAAGCTCATGGGATTTTCCAGAAGTCCAATAATTAGATAGGGATGAGCTAAAGAAATAAAACAGCAAGAAAGAATTGGACTGCAACTGCTCCAAGCAAAGCAGTTATGAAAATGGATATATTAATTATAGTAGGAGAAGAAGAATTAGGAAATGCCTTTCATATCAGATGGCTGCACTTTTTTTTTTTTAACTACAGATGGCAAACATACGAGAAGCATCTTATCTGTAATAGATAGATATGTATAGACTATGCACTTTTTTTATGAATAAGGAGATTCTTCAAAAGAAAGATGTACCTGAAAATTGGTTAGAAAGCAATTACAGACAGGTAGGATGGATGGCCTGATGCCAAACAGGCAAAGATGTACAGCTCAAGCCATAATGAAAATTACAGTATTGGGATGTAAAGAAAGATTTGCAAGATTCAAAATGAGGCATCCTCATTTGTGAAATGTGAAATCATGCAAAGCTAGGGATGCAAAATGGGAAAGTTGTCCTTTTTGATGATAGGCCTTTTTCATTAGGCCCTTGCTTCTTAATTCTAAATCTGTTCTCCATTTAACTGCATGTTTGTTTTAATAATTAAAAGTGTATGTTACCATTTGGACCTGTTTATGCAGTTTAACAAGGTCTCAAGGATCAGATTAATAAAAAATAAGCTATATGTTAAACAATATCTGGTACTTATTACGATTTATGAAATTTTTAGACATGGGCATACTATAAAATTCTCTTGCAGCAGAAAGTTATGACAAATTGCTCCAACAACTCCAGGTATTTCTGAATGATAATAAATGATCTGGATAGATTTCTTTCAGGTTTTGAACTCTCCCACGAGAAGATAAAATTCTTGGTTACATTAATGGATCATCTTTGCCAAGAACTGAATAGGAAGACCATTTCCTTTTTAATTTTTATGGTCTTCTCAGTGGCTTTCCATTTTAACCATGATATCCTTCTGGAGTGCCTTAACAGGGAAAGACATGGAAGTCCATTTTACAGGGGCAATTCAGAAAGTATGTCGGGAAACAAATTTTTGGAAGAGCCCAGGAGACCACATTTAGGTCTTTCCAGAGTCACACGAAGCCCTAAAGGTCAAGCTTTGTTTCTGTGATTTTTATAACAAAATATTGGCTGTCATTCTCCAATACTTACCAAGGAGTGAGACCCAGTTAATTTAGTGAGGCTTGCTTTTCAGTTTATATGCCTATGATTGCTCTGTCAGTATCAGGAGTAGGGGAAATAAGATCAAAGACTTGAGGGACATTCTTAAGTAATATTTTAGAAAAGCAACCTAATAATAATCATAGGATAATGATAAATTCTTTTTGGGAGAAAAGGTGATCCCATTGATTTTTAACATATATATTATAGGCATAAATCAGCAGACTAAAATTTTCTGTCAGATGAAGGTAGGAAATGTTGCTCTGGCAAACCACCTTCAGTTGCTTTAATAAGGACTCCTGTATAGTTGTATATTGGTATTAGGAAGAATGAAGACAAGACAGAGCAAACAATCACCTCATGGTTATAGGTAAAACTAAGAAAGTAGAGAAAGCAGAGAGGAGGAATTAGTAACTCAAATGGATGACTTAAACTGAGGGAACAACTAGGAAGTGATTCAGCACAAAGGGTGGGGGAGTAAAAATGAGGAATTTGTTTAGTGCCACTATTATTTATAAATAGGATTTACTATAATATTGTGATGTGGTATTCCTGTTTTGATAATGTTCTCCTACACAATATTCTGCTTTTGCTTCCTAGCATTCTGTGGTCCAAATTGTTATAATAATAGAGGTATTATTTATTTATTTATTTATTTATTTATTTATTCGGCTTGGATGCTGCCCATCTCCCCCACGGGTGACTCTGGGCGGCTCACAATAAAAACGAAGAAATACAATTCTCTCCAAGATGGCTAAAAACTATAAATAATTTAAAAACATATTAAAATACTGTAAAAAACCTCCTCTAATTTTGGCCCTATAAAAATCTGTAAGATGCTGGGGGGGGGGCAACCCATCATCCCACCAGCCATCTCCACAGGTGCGAGCCCCCCTCTGGCCCCCAGGCCTTCTGGCAAAGCCAGGATTTAATGCCTTTCCTGAAGGCCATGAGGGAGGGGGCATACCGGACCTCAGGAGGCAGGATGTTCCATAGGGCGGGCGCTGCAGCAGAAAAGGCTCTCTGCCTAGACCCCACCAATCGAAATTCCCTGACCGGTGGGGTCTGCAACCTGCCCCTTCTGCTGGACCGAGTGGGACGGGCTGAAGTGACCAGGGCGAGGCGGTTCCTCAGATAACCTGGTCCCGTGCCATGAAGGGCTTTAAAGGTGATAACCAACACCTTGAATTGGACCCGGAAACAAACTGGTAACCAATGCAGCTCGTGCAACAGCGGTGTTATATGTGCCCTCCTAGGGGCATTAAGAACTGTCCGCGCCGCTGCATTCTGCACCAGCTGTAGCTTCTGGATACTCTTCAAGGGTAGCCCCATGTAAAGCGCATTACAGTAGTCCAACCCAGAGGTGACCAGGGCATGAGTGACCGTGCGGAGGTCCCCCTGATCCAGGAAGGGGCGCAACTGCCGCACGACACGAAGTCGTGCAAAGGCCCTCCTGGCCACAACTACCACCTGCTCTTTGAACAGGAGTCGTGAGTCCAGGAGAACCCCCAAATTACGCACCGGGTCTGTCTGGGGTAGTGCAACCCTGTCAAGAACCAAAGATGACAAAGTCCTAGATCTTGAGGCTCCCTGTATCCACAGCCACTCCGTCTTACCAGGGCTGAAGCCTGTTGTCCCCCATCCAGGCCCCCACAGCCTCCAGGCACCGCGAAAGGGTAGTCACAGCATCACTTAAGGCACCAGGGATGGAGATGTATAGTTGGGTATCATCAGCATACTGATGATACCTCACTCCATGGTGCCGGATGATCTCACCCAGCGGCTTCATGTAGATATTAAATAGGAGCGGTGAAAGCACTGACCCCTGTGGCACCCCACACAGTAGGGGCCGGGGGCTGGACTTCTCGTTCCCTATCAACACCGATTGGGTTTGGCCTTGGAGAAAGGAGCTGAACCAGCACAGCATTGTGCCACCCAACCCCAACTCCTGCAGCCGACCCAAAAGGATACCATGGTCGATGGTATCGAAAGCCGCCGAGAGGTCAAGAAGAGCAAGGATGGATGCACTACCCCCATCCCGCTCTCGCCAGAGATCATCTAAAAGTGCGACCAATGCTGTTTCTGTCCCATAACCAGGCCTGAATCCTGACTGATAGGGGTCCAGATAATCCGTTTCCTCCAGGATCCTCTGAAGCTGCCGCACGACCACCTTTTCTACCACCTTCCCTAAAAAGGGGAGATGGGAGACTGGACAAAAATTGTCCAGAAGGGTGGGGTCTAGCGACGGTTTCTTGAGGAGAGGGCGGACCAAAGCCTCTTTGAAAGGCTTCGGGAACACCCCCTCCTGCAAGGATGAATTAACCACCGCCAGGACCCACCCTAGGGTCACCTCCTTGGTGGATCTAACCAACCAGGAGGGACACGGATCTAAATCACAGGTGGTCGCGCTGACAGCCCCGAGGACCCTGTCCGCTTCCTCAGGGACAACAGGATCAAACCGCTCCCAGATAACTGGGCAAGAATGCTCCCTGGTCAACTCTTCTGGACCCACTCCACGCTTGGCTTCCAACTGAGAACGGATCTGAGCAATTTTATCCATCAGATGTTCAGCAAATTCCTCTGCACGACCCTGCAAGTAGTCCCCCACCCCCCCTTTTCCCAGGAGGGCCCGGGTGACCCTAAACAGGGCTGCAGGGCAACACTCTGAGGATGCAATAAGAGCGGAGAAATATTGACATTTCGCCGCCCTTACCGCCACTAGGTAGGCCTTAATAGCCGCTCTAACCTGTGTTCGGTCTGATTCGTCCCAGGTTTTCCGCCAGCCGCGCTCTAGCTGTCTCTTAGCCCTTTTCAGCTCCCTCAACTCCTCCGTGAACCACGGGGAGCGCCGGGAGTGATGGGCCAAGAGAGGACGCACAGGCGCGATCCTGTCCAAGGCCCCAGCCGCCTCCTTATTCCAGGCTGTGGCCATTATATTAGTCTTGAAGGTGCCATAAGAGTAGTTGTTTCTGAGGACACTCAGCCATCATCGAGCTGATTCATTAGGGTTTTTTTTTTTTCAGATAGCATGAACTTTTGCAAAGCCTTGGGATCTTCCCCAGGTTGCTAAGTTCTCTTTCTTTCGTGTGTGGGTGGTTCCATTTTTGGCCAGATAAGGAACAGTACTTGCCTAAATACTGGAAATAGAGGGAGTCATCATCCCCCACCATCATTCTGTTACCTAACTCTTTAATGTTTATTAAATGGTAGCAAACTTGCAACATGTAGAAGGTCAACATACCTGTCAGAGATAGCTCCATCTCATGTGTTTTGAAGACCTGCTGATAACAGATCTTTCCTGGCCTTTCTCAACCTTTTGACCCTGGAGGAACCTTGAAATATTTTTCAGGCTTCGGGGAACCCCTGCATATTCAGGCTCAAATATAGGCCAGAAGTTACAAAATTACTACATTTGTTTCATGTGTAGGCCTGTATATATGCATTAACAGTGTTCTTAAAATAAAGAATGAAACTTATCTCTTAAAGTGAAACTTGTGCCTGGTTTTTGCTGCACAAATACTCAATTTTGGGCCAAACTTGAGATAAGCACACAGGGATTTCAGACAATTTCTGTCTTTGCTTTTGATGTTTGCTAAATAAGAAAAAGCTTGCTCACGCATGTAAGAAGTTGAAAACTGCACCAAAATGTTCAGTGTCTTTCTATGAATGGCAGGATACTCTTCTTTCACAGAAATCCAGAACTTGTCCATGGGCAGATCAGTGAATCTCATCTTGAGTGTACGATCAGACTGCAGTTCCCAAAGTTCTTCCTCTTCTTTCAAAGTAAAGTTCTCAGGCTGAGCAGAAGATGCAGAGAAAGGATCCCTTACCCAGTCATACATCTGTGTTGAAAGGGAGGAAAGTACTGATCAGTTTTGTTCTGCAGTACTTCAAGGTGGTTTTCAATTAGATTTGAGACTTTCTGGTATCCTTCCTCACTCTCAAGCCCAAGCAGCAGTGGAAACATTTCAATATTTCGTTTTGCAACATGATTTTTCCAAGCATTCAGTTTTCTTTTAAATCCAAGAATCTTGTCACTTGAAGTTAAAACATTTTCTCCAGTGCCTTGCAGAGACTGGCTCATGTGATAAAAGATGTCCACTAAGTATGCTAATTTCTGCAACCGTTCTCCATCTTCAAAGCACAGCAAGATGTTTGTATCAAAAATTAAAAAAAAAAATTCTCGAAAATACTTTTGCAATTCTGCCTTCAGCTCAAACACCCTGTTGAGAACTCTTTCTCTGCTGAGCCACCATATTTTTGTGTGTAACAGGAGACTTATGTGCTCTTCCAGGTTTTCACACAGTTTTTTAAAACATTCTTGAGTGAACTGGTCTTTGTTTAATGAAGTTAACCATTTTTGTAGCATCATCCAGAACTTTTTTCATTTCATCTCCAAGAGTTTTTGACACAGAGGGGTAAACAATGCAGTGTCTTGTGACAACATCAGGATTTTCTTTTCTTACAAGAGAAACGAAACCTCTCATGGAGCCAACCATTGATGGAGCACCATCAGTACAGATGTCAACACAGTTCCTCCAAGACAGACTTTTTGTTTCCAGATATGAAGACAAACTTTAAATACATCTTGGCCTTTGCATGTTTCATGTAGTTCTTTGCAGCTGAAAAAAGTTTTCTTGAATTTAACCATCATTTACGAATCTTACAAATGTCATAACATGACATTTATTGGTGAAATCTGTTGACTCATCAACTTGGATAGAAAAGCTGCTGTTCTTCAGTTTATCTTACAAAACCACCTCTGCATCATGTGGCATGGCATCAATATACCGACTTATTGTACTGTTTGACAGTGGAACTTTTTCAATTTCTTGTACTGCATCTGGTCCTAGCATTTTCCCCACTATTATTTTATATGCTGGCATGATTACTTTCTCAACCAAAAGTATGACTTTTACTTTGCTGTGTAATAAGTTCTGCTACTAAATAACTTGCTTCTTGGGCTTTTTTATTGACTGTCATTTTATTAACAAAAGCTTTACTCTGTTCTGTGATTCCAATAGCCATTTAAAATAATCAGAACTTCTACTTGTCATATGGCTGTGATTTGTAGTTAAGTGTTTTTTTAATTTCGCTGGAGCCACTGCTGCATTTGTAAGTTGTTTGCCACAGATGAGGTACAATGGAATAGGTCAGCTTGGATCACCAGTCCATGTAAAACCCATTGATAAATAGCTTTCATTCTAAAGATGGACATTTTTTTGAGTCCATTGCTGTACTAGTGCAGGGAAATGCTTGAGAAGATTTAAATTCTTCATTATCATCATTAAACTTATTGTTGTTGTTCATTCTAGAATCCTTCTCTTCTCTCTCACACTTCCTCTTCAAAAATTGCCACATCGGAACCTCAGATATGATTGAATAACTGTGTATGAAATTTATTTAAAATAATGGAATAAAATAACTACAGTTTAAAATAATGGAATAAAATAACTACAGGAAAACTGCAGGGAAAAGATGCAGGACGGGGAGACTGTTGTCACAGACTAAGTTGGATGAGTCCATTAATTTCTTGAAAAATGCACTTTTCCCTCCCCTTATTCCTCCCTTCCTGCAATATAGCATTCACCTGTTATCATCGGTCTGCCCTATCTTGCATCAAAAATTAAGAATGGATTCAACAAAATAAACACAGTCCTATAGTGCATTACCAGAAAGCTCAGGAAGATTTTTGTTTGGTCTCTACTCATCACTGCGAGAGTGTGTGCTCAAATTTGAAATAATTTTTTAAACAAATCATGATCTCCCAGGGAACCCTAGTGACCTCTCGTGGAACCCTAGGTTTCCACAGAACCCTGGTTGAGAAACCCTGATGTAGAGTAATAAGAATGTCACATGTGAATGGCAATTCATAGGAAGTGACAACAGATCTTCAGCTGCTTTCCTTAACTTAGACTTGCCTGGTATAATAAAATATATGATTTCCTGACTCAGTCTTTCTTCTGAAGTTGTACAGTAGATTTCTAGCTGTGGAAATGTTTAGGCCTAGGAAATTTGTCTAATATTAATAAGACATAGTTTTAAGTACATTAAAGTGAAACTTTTGTGGCTCAAACCTGCCAGGTTCTTTACACATAACATTATGGCCATGGTTTGTTTCAATGACATTTATTGAAAACAGCTACTAGTCTGGTTCACAGAATTCTGTGCCATAATCCATGGTTTACAAAGCTTGGTGGTTAGGTCTGTATGTCATCTAAAGGAATATTAAGGAAACTGCATGGCTAAGCATGCTGTGTGAATCTAGTCCATCAGATAAACTCTCTGTGCATAATCCCAGATAGGATGGAGAAGTCTGTACATGATTACAAGACACTTTTTTCTTTATTATTTACGTTAAGTGGGTGAATTCTAATGTATGAAGGACAGGGTTTAAGGATACGTCTTGGTAAGTCCCAACCAGCTCCATCTTTGGAGAAAAGAGCTTGTTTGCAAGGGGATATATGCCATGGATATACTGAGTCCGCAGGGCAAATGATTTATTACTGGCTTTATTTCTGGCTTAAGGCAAATTAATTACATTTAGATGGTGGAAAAGAAGGCAGCCTGGTTGCTAATAGTTCTCCTGGCCAAAAATTCCATCTGCACCCTATTTAATTTTTCTGCTAAGAATTAGTACAGTAGAAAGAGATAAGTTTGCATAAATTGTGATTGTTGTCCACAGGCTAGGACAAAGAAACTCTTAATAAGGATTGGTTAGTAATATGGCCTCATTTTCTTCTCCATTGGATCAATCTTATAGAAGCAGAAGACAAATGAACTGAAATCACTGCACACAGAGAAATGGAGCTGTGAGTATCTGGCCCAAAGCCTTGAAATAAGCTTAGTGCTATATTTTCACTTGTATGTACTAAAGTTGATTGGATTTATGTCAGGGGAAAAGTCCTCCAGCAAAGAATGCTGTTTGATCTTCTGTGCTTGGTTAATGGCTGCACTCAATAAATAAAATTTGCTTGCTTAGATTTTGCTAATATTTGTGAGCTGTACTGGAAAGAAACTGCTATACCTAGCTATTACTCATAGCAAAGAATCCTGAATCTGATTCCACAACTCATCCTCCCCCATGGTTGCAAAACTAGAGCAATGAGACTATGGAGGAGTCATCTTCTGAGTGTGAGCTCTCAGGTGATGAAAGGGTTATATCTTTAGAATGAAAAGTGTGTGTGTGTGTGTGTGTGTGTGTGTGTGTGTACAGATTCCTCTGAATTGAGGTGATCTGGAGTTAAACGTAGTTCTTCATATTCTTGCTGAATTCTTGATCCTTAAATGTATGGTCTTAAAACATGGAAGTGGTGTTCTGTATTTCTTGGAAGAGGAAGACTTGTTCTGTATAGCTTAAAATCAATGATTGAAGATTTCAAAGAAAATCAATACACACAATTAAACTACAACACTTTACCTTTTGACAGGGAACTGTCTCTGAGAATGATCAGTTTAATTATTTAAATATTGTAGGATGCTGCATTTATGAGAGGAATAAAAATTCTTTGAGTTAATTTTCTATTAACAAGATGAGAAATCCCTGCGGTTTATCTTAGTCCCCAAACTGACTTCTCAGTTTTGAGAAATCAATATTCTTTAAGTGTTTGTGTTATTTAATTATGTCCTTTCAGTCTACTGAAATTGTGAGACAATTTTGCAGCCAACTATTAAAAGGCCTGATGATGCAACAGTGACTGCCATATATCATATGCCAAAATGTCTGTGTAACGGTGCAAGGTGTACTTTGGAAAAGGAAAGTGTCAGGACAATTCAAAAATAAGAGAGGAGGCCGTAAACATCTTGAAGAATCCAATTTTTTATGGGCATCACATTAAAATTCATGAGGCTGAGTACTGCTTGGAAATGTAATCACCTGCAGAGGAACGTCTTATAAATGAAGCTAATGGCACTTCTGAGGTTAAATTAGTGTTCTCTCAAACTTTGGTTCCATTTTCATTGCATAAAAATGTTTTTTGCAAAGCCTAGCGATTACTGCGGTTCATCGTGTTTTTAGGTGCTACAAATCAGAGTGCTATCATCATCAATCTACCAACTTTTAGATGTGTTGGAGCAGCTCCAGTGGCAATTATGCTTGCTGCAGATTATAGGACTTGGTCCAAAAATATGTGAGAGGGAATAAGACTGGGAACACTCCTGTAAAGCTTGGAGCTTGAGCATTACAGTTTTCATCACTGGAATTACTATGTTTTCATAATAAACATTGTTATGAAGATAATATTTAACAGTTTGCTGTCAAAAGCATTACCTTTTCCTGGGCTGTTTGGTGCTGGTAATACAAAAAGATATTCCAGGACTCAATCCCACAACATCTTTCTTTTTCCAAATTGCAATCAAACCAGTCTATGAAAATAATATTCATTTGGAGTTCAGATACTCTGTATAAGTTACCGAATAACACTGAAGATATGGTTTTGTGCCCCTTCAGCTTTTTTTTTTTTTTTTTTTGGGCCACAGCAGTATCTGAAGCTTTGCTTCTGCCTAGCAATAAGGCCCGCTTTCTCATGGCTTCAATATTTATGCATGGTAGACATTTTCTTCAGAATAATATCCAACTTTTTCTGTTGTTGTTGTTCAGTCGTTAAGTCGTGTCTGACTCTTCGTGACCCCATGAACCATATCACACCAGGCCTTCCTGTCCTTCACTGCCTCCCTGAGTTTTCTATTAGAAGTAAAACCTTTTACTTCTAGACCTTACTTCTATTAGAAGTAAAACCTTTTACTTCTAAACCTTTTCTATTAGAAGTAAAATAAGTGCAACTAAAATGACTGCATTAACCAAGCTTGAGTGTTTCTTTGAAAGAAGAGGGCTGATGATTTTGAAATGATTGACAGGAAATTTCCTGTTTCCCTCCCAATTCACCAGGATCCCTCAAGATTTTGAACAAAGGGCTCTGCATCTCTAAAATCTTCTCTCTGGTGTATTGGTTACGGCTCTATGTTACATCAGGGGTATCATCATATCATCCTCCCCTTGTGAGAGTTAATGGGGGAAGGGAAAAAGGGGCTTGTGGATGCCACAATATAAGAGTAAATGTTCTTTTCAGTTTACTTTATACTCTCTGTTGTGCCAGATATAGACAGTTATGCACCTGAAACCAAAAAAAAAAAAAAAAAAAGACAACCAGAGCAATGGAAGCAAAGATGACAAGATACCAGTGTCATTGGAATAAGATGGGGTTTTATTGGAGGTAGATGCTAAATGATTCCTACTCACACAGTTTAGGAGGGTTATAATATAATGTTCCAAGCTGAGCAAGAATCCACTATGTACTGCAATTTGTCTCCCTGATAAATATGAAGCCTTTTAATTGTTCTTCTCCCTGGTCCTGGATGATGCAATGTAGTCTTCTCCAGCTGTCTCACTGGGATTTCCAGCTGGATGTGTTCCCACTACCTTAAATTAAAGTTGGACAAAACTGAGTTTACTGTTTCCATTCTGATTGTCCTTCTCTCCTCCTCTTCTTTCCTTTCAAGAATATCTGCTGCAGGCATTTGGGAATTCTTATGGATGAGAAACTTTATTTAAAGACCTTCATCAATAAAATTACAAAAATTCGTAACTTTCATCTTCTGAATAGCCAGAGAATCTAACTATTTCATAGTACTGAAACGGCTAAGCAGTTTGTTTGTGTCCAGTGGTGTCTCCCATGAACTATTACAAGGGTTTGTTGGATGGCCTTCCTGACTGCTCTCTGCCCCCTGGTTCAATTCCAGAATATTATTGTCCATATGATCCTGAATCTCTCCTGATTCATCCCTACTTCTTCTTTATGTCAGTCTATACTAAAACTTGGGAGTGTTACCTGTTTAAAGTGCTGGTGCTAGCTTCCAGAGCCCTGTGAACAAAAATGCCCAGTTATTTGAATAACTTTATTACGATTCGTGATCCTTTGTGCCCGGCTTAATTGTGCAATCAAGGATGATTCGTTTTTTTCTCATGTAAAAATCCAGAGCTTTCTCCCATCAAGCTCATACTCTTTCGAATTTATTTTCCCTGGAGCTACATTTGGAGTTCAATCTCCTGAGGATGGAGATTGAAGAAGGCTCATAGAGGGCTTCTTTCTTGAGAAACTTTATGAAGCTGGAAGAATCTTTCCTTGCAATGGCAGTATTTGACAGTGATTTAAACAATGGTTCTGCTAGAGTTAAAAATGGTTTTAAATATGGAAATACTGTTGAGACAGGTCTATAGTGTATTGTAGCTTTATTGCTTTGCTTGTACTATATTTGGGTATAAACACAAACCAAATAAACATACTAACAAACTAAACTGATTTTAATAGCTACTTTGGGCTCTAGATTACTGGGGCAAATTTACTATCAGAAATGAAAATAAATAACAATGTTTTGCCTTCCTCACCACCACAGTATTAGCTTAAACTTGAGGTTGGTCAGGTTCACTTTAGTCTTTCTCTACTAGATATCTAGACATAATTTCTTATGCTTCATCTCCCAGAGCTCCTTAGTAAACAAAGGCATACCCCAGGATTGGCATACAGAAACAGACCACTCAGGGGCCTGGATCACTTCCTGTTGCCAGAGACTAAGCAAGCAGCTGCCTGTCAGATTGTTGGGAAGTTCCCCAAGCATCCTCCAGAAACCTTCTGGAACACTCGGGCTTTTAGGGTGCACTCTCTTAGATACCGCAAAGGTATTGAGTGGCTATTAGTCTGGATTGGACCAGAAGTGATTGGACAATGGCAACAAGCTAGCTGAAATGCCCATTATATTCAAATTGCCGCGCGTCTGCTCCAAGGTGAACATGAGATCTAAGATGTGAGCACCAGGATGTGCTGGACCAGAGATTGTAGAGGTCATCATGGTTTTGATAATATTAGAACTGTAACTGATGTAATTGCCTTAACTCAAAATAGACAAAATAAGGCAAGCATAATTTCTTTGGATGCTGAGAAAGTTTTTGTTCTGGTCTCTTGGATGGTTTCTTTTAAAGTCAGTCTTGAGTTACTGTATATTAGTAATTCATACACAGAGAGAGAGAGAGAGAGAGAGAGAGAGAGAGAGCATAAATATAAATAAGTTATACTTTTGTACAAACTTATTTTATTCAAGCCATAGGTCACATGTACTCACACATGGTATGCTTTCTCTTCTGTAAAACATGTAGCACACAGGAAAGGTGTGACCTGTTCCCCTTTAAAAATAATGGCTCAAGGACTCTTACCGGTGCATTGAGAAATTCTGAAAATATTAAGAGATTGCAGTAAGTGAGGCAGGATATAAGATTATAATCTTGACATGTTGAGGGACTGGAGCTATAAATTCTTGATTGTTGATTTTTTATCTTGGTACAAAGATTTCTACAAAGATTTCTCTAGTGGTAAATTTTAACTTGACACAATTAAAAAAAAATCTAGACAATCTAGATTTGCTCATTTGGATAATATAAATGTGATTTCAATGAATTTAACTGTGAGGTTTATCTAATTTACAGTAATTTGTATTTTATGAGTTCTTCCTAATTTGACCCCTTCATGTTGTTTTCAATGATGTGATATGTCAGTAAATAACTTCCTTTGACAGGGGCATTCTTCAAGCTTTTCACTGCATGAATTAACACTGCATGTTTAGAAGGTGTCTGCTATGGGCATTTATTTGAACTTTGGTCACTGGGTGGAATTATGAATTGCAGGGTGCCTTT
The DNA here is from genome assembly GCF_059951505.1 of Python bivittatus. NCBI lineage: Eukaryota > Metazoa > Chordata > Lepidosauria > Squamata > Pythonidae > Python > Python bivittatus. The sequence continues at coordinate 31,492,585 of NW_028277087.1, forward strand.
TTGAGTTCAGCCTCAAAGCTACTACTTAACCCCACTAAATTTTTGGCAAACATTGGGATCTTTCTTTGTTCAATATTAATCTCTGCACTTAATTCTTTTAATTTTTAGTTTTCAAGTTGGAGCAGGAGCAGGAGGCTTCTGGATACTCCTCTAATCCCCACTTTTAACCTATTACCACTAACCCTGAAAAATTATCATTTTGCAAGGGTTAGGATGTTTTAAAAGTAGAAATAGAAATGTTTTTCTTCCCAGAGTTTCCTGCTCATATTCCTGCCTTTTAATGGGATTGCCATTGTGTTTGTGTATATGAAAGCATGCCTTCAAGTCAGTCTTGATTCCTGGCTACTGTGTCATTAATATTAAGCCCTTTTGCATCTAAACTGCAGTCACGCTATTCTGCTTTCAGCCACAAATGGAATGTGGGGTCTGCATATGATCAGTGGGCTATGAGTACTCCATCCTTATTTTTTAAAATGTGGAAGCTGTTTTCTTTTGATCTACAAAATTTATTAATCTATTGGGTTCCATATCAAGAGGATCCTGACTGAAATCAGTAAAAAAATGTGTAACCATTTAGGAATAAAGTGGACTTCCTTTGCTTTTTCTTTGCTTGGGAGTTCACAAGATATAAGTAGAGCTCAAGTTACATGGCAATTGGGACCAGAATTTCTGTTGCTAAGCGATGTGATCGTAAAGCATGATGTCACATGGCCTCATCGCTTAGTGACAGCAAACCCGGCAGTCCCAGTTGCCACTGTAATTCCTGGATTGTGTGGGTCACTAAGTGAGGACCTCACATGACCACAACGTGGGAAGGAGCAGGAGTCCCAAGCAAGCAGGCCAGCAGGCGAGAGCTACAGGCTAGAGGGTGGGTTCCATGGGTGGCACTAAATAGCGGAGGTGGGTGGACACTAGGGGGTGTGGGCAGGGTGAGGGTGCCATGGGTGGGTGCTAAGGGATGTGGACGGAGGGTGCTAGGGAGTGCGAGTCTGGGTGCCACTGCCCCTCAGAAAAATGGCTGGAGCCAGGGCCACGAGTCCTCAATGCCACATGCCACTGTTGGCCAGGGTAATCCTCCCACTGGGCAGTGAGGTGGAGATATGTCCATGGCATCTCTCCCACATGTGACTGGGATATCTGGCAGCAATACGTGGCAGCTACTTGGCTGATGGCATCCCATGCAGCAAGGTGGTCAGAGGGAGAGGCATTAGTGAGGGGCAGGGGTTCCCTGCATAGCATGGCCAAGAGAGCCCCCATACCATAGGGCTTGAGGCCAGCCAGCATCAGTGAACCCAGTGGAGGGGAGGCAGACAAAGAAGATCATGAAGGTCAGCTGAGGATGGTGGCAGGAGGGCAGCAGCAGCAGGGGGGCACTTGTAAATGTGAGCTGGTCTGAATTTTGATCACATGACCATGGGGGCGCTGCAATGGCCAGAAGTTCAAGAACCAATCATAAGTCCATTTTTTTCAGTGTTGCTGTAACTCTAAACAGTTGCTAAATGAATGGACATAATTCAAGGTCTACCTGTTTCGCTGGTCTATATCTAACTTTATTTTTTGGTTGGGGGAGAATAAATAAGGATCTGTCCAGAAGCAATCAAAAGCCCCCTGATAATGTTAGGACCTCAGCTTGTAATGCAACACATAAGTCTGGAATGATGTTGCCTTAGTATGGATTTTACAAGCTTTTTGAATGATTTATAGAAAATGTTGGAATCCTGCACTTTCAGGAGACATCTTCCAGGATAATGAGGGGGAAAATACAAGCTCCTTGCCCTTTTTAGTGAGTGAAGACTGCAGTCTCTGCTTTGAGGCAAATCTGTTACTATACAGGGGGAGAATACAAGGTTCTGCTCATTTGGCAAGGTAGGGAAGCAATTGTACAGTAATGCCACAACCTTGGTCAGATAATGATGTTCCAGAGCTAGAGAACCCCTCCGTTGGCAACAGAGTCCCCTTTGGTTTATCTCATAGTAGCAGACACAGTGTCAACAAGTGTTCTCCTAACTGTTTCTTGAGGTTCTCCTTCTGTTTTATTGAGCTGCATAAACTGTTCCTGTATCTGCGCTGTTTTGCATCAGGTCAGTGCTTTTTACAAGCAGAAACTATTTTACTAACAAATCTACCTCTCAGATTTTCTCCTTCAAGAACAGGACTGATCTTAGCAGAAAGAGAAATGGAGTGGTACATGAGGACATCAACCAGTCTTCTATATATTTATTATTTAGCCATTAACAATATTTTTGTGTTGCCGAATAACCAAGATCTTCTAGCTAGCAGTACTAGCCACTGTAATAGCAGTTAAAACATTCAAATTCAGAGGACAAGCAAGAATGTGTAATAAAGTTAACAACAATTACTTCACATTTTCAAGCAATACTCTGGCATCGTGGATCTTGGGCAGAATTTCAGTTCTTTTTGATTCAGGGAGTCAAAACAGTTACAAGAGGATAGAGACAGCAAAGTCCATCTGGGCTAAAATGGGGTTGAAAATGTCCAGCTGTTATTTCACTTTTTTTTAATTGAACAAGCAAAAAATTTAAAAATGCAAAGTTGAAAAAGAAAACAAATCAAGAACAATAACAAAAGGAAACAAAAATAGTTAGTGTAGTGGGGGGAGTGCACATGTAAACGTGTGACCCAGCCTAACTATCTGCAGGATGATTTAATGTCATAATGAATTCCTTTATTAACTTGATGGGCAAGAAAAATCTCCTGGCAAATTAAAGCTGTGAGTCCCTATCTTACACTTAGTACTCCTTGCTCTGTAGATAAATCTTAAATCACTGAAATGCTGCAAGCCTCCTGTGACTTCCTTTATGGAACTGAATGCTGGGTAAGGCTTGAAAACCTGGATCTTCTTAGCATTGGACTGCATACGTAGTAATGCTATCAATGATGCTGATAAATATATGGGCTGGATTTACATATTTGATAAAAATCATTCAGGATTGCTACAAGGAGGCCTCCACATAGCTCCTAAAACAGGTTGGAAGCAGGGAATGGGAATATGTGCTGGAGGGCCAATAGTTCTGCCACCCTGTTGCTTGTTGTCCTAACAAGCTTCTAGTATCTCATTCCCATGGCATGCTGGCCTTGTTCTATGTACTGATTTCTATCCTACTTCCTAGGACAAGAGAATTCAGCATCTTGCAGCTCTCGCAGAGAAATATAGTGGAATTCTATAGTTGGCAGCATTGCCGAATAAAACAGAGTACTGAGGAAAACAGCAGCTGTTTTTGGCAGATCTATGAAAAGAGCAAAGGAAGAGCAAGCCCAGAATCTCTTTATGCCATGTTGGTTCTGAGGTTATCTGCTCAGGAAAAGAGAAGCAGCTCAGGAGAAGTGAAAAGGGCTGCTGTTTTCACGTCTCCTGTCCTTTAAGAGTATTGAACAACAAATTCTGAAGCTTCCAAATATCTAGTCACTCTCCTTCTATGTTTTCACTAAGGCTTCTCTTAGTGACAGGAATGCATACATCATTGATCTTAGCATTATTCCTTTTCCAAGAGATCTGGATTATGCTGTGTGCAAATGACTAGGTTCCATGTAGGACAGATGTTACAAACTTTGTGCAAAGACATTTATGGACACAGGTTTGACATCAAGACTCAAAACAAGGATAAAGTAATAGCAGAACATTTCAACTTCCCAGGATATTCTATGGTAGACCTCAAAGCAACTGTTTTGGAAACACAGGAGTTGAAAAGCACCGTTGAGAGAGAAATTGCCGAACTCGCATACATCAAAAGATTGCAGGCAATCTCAGGAGGTCTCAACAAACACAATTGTGAATTGCTACATTATTTACAATCTGTCTCACATGTAACCTATAACTGGATAACCACCCTCTCTTCCCCTCCCTCTTCTGCCCCCCACTTCATCCCAATTTAAATCCTACATCAGCCTAGCCACCCAGTGTTTCTGATGAAGTGAGATGGATGTCATGAAAGCTGATGCCTTTTAATAAAAATTGTTGGTAAGAAAAGGTGCCTCTGGCCTCCTCCTGATTTTTGGAGCAAATGGCACTGTTGCACCTTAAAACATTTTTTCTTTTACCTTTCCGGTCAACACTATTTGATCACCGCTTCAGTTTTAATCAATATTTTGAAAAACACTTTTTCTAGTAACACAGAACAGTACTTACTTATGTACTCTATGTATATGTGAATGTTTTCACAGAAGAGCTTAATATCACGAATTTTAAAATAATGCCTTTCTCCTCACCATGTTTTAGCAACATTTTTATTTCATATTTTCCCAGTATTCTAATGACCAGACAATAGGTTTTAAATGTACAGGCACTTTAGCACTGATTTCAAAGAGACTGAGGAACATTGTTTTGAAAAGCAGCAGCTTTTGTCTCTTCACTGCTTGCACAACCATGGTCTGCCATGAATCAGGACATAAGATGATGGGCAATCAGAAAAGTACCACATTCCCAAGAAATTTGGAAAATCCATTGCAATATGATGTGCAGTTGACATTGGACAAGCACTGGTGGGACAATACTGGCCGGGGGATTCTGGGCATTGAAGTCCACACATCTTAAAGCTGCTGAGGTTGAGAAACACTTTTTTTTATTTATTTATTTATTTATTTATTTATTTATTTATTTATTTAATGTATATGCCACCCATCTCCCCCAAAGCAATTGAATTGACTTACGATTTGCAGTGGCTCTCCAATTTATTGGCTGAGATCTTCCTCTGTGATATATTTTAATAAAAAGCCAATGAGAATAATAAGAAGCCAATGAGAATTAAAAATCAGGACCTTTTGCATGCTGGAAAAAGCATGTTTATTGCAAATAAGCCATGCAGCCTGCCCTGAAATTGGTACCACAGCTTCCCATCTTGTATACTGTTACCTCTCTCAATATTCCCATTACTGTACAACTCATGGACAGGCAAACCTTTTGTCCAAAGGCGCACCAGTTACCAAAACAGGATTTTGGGGGCACACCTAATAGCCGGCATGTGGACTCACACCAGTTCCTTCCACACATGCATATGCTAGGCCTGTGAAAAGTGGCTGCACTGTGCCTCAGTGACATGCTTTACTCTGCAGAGGCGACATTATTCACTTCTGATTTCTGTGCATGTGCTTGCTGGGGCTACGAGGAAAAGTTTCTGTTCAGGCACAAGATATGAGAATAAATTTCTTTCAGCTACTAGAGGAGGCATCAGTGATGAAACTCAAAGGCTCTGCACAACTTTTGCACACACAAATCTCTCAACCAAACAATCTTCTCCCATGTACCTATAGATGCACATGGACACAGCTAAACATATAGTCTGCCATACAGAGATGAACATATCAACTCTCAGTGAAAGGAAGGAGGCAGCCCATAATTGTACCTTTATCCTTACAAGGAAGCAGGCTTAAAAAGTCCATGTTTGTTGCCATTGCCAGTGCAAATGGGAGCTGCCTAGGGTAGGTTTCTATATTGCCATTCCTGCTGGCTGTTCACTGTTGTCTTTGGCCAGAGACCACATTTCACATTGAAGGTATGAGTGCTGTGCAGGTAGTCCTTGTTTAGCAACTGCCTCATTTAGTGACTGTTTGCAGTTATGACAGTAATGAAAAAATAACTTTACAACCAATCCTTGCATTTATGATCTTCACAGGTCTGTAAAGCAAAAGAAAGCTGAAGTAAGATCATAAGCATAGTCACAGTTTCACTTAGTGACTGCTTCACTTAACAATTGAGTTGTCAGTCCCGGTTGTGGTCGCTAAACTAAGAATACCTATGTTTGTTTGTTGGCTTTAGGTATTACCAGTATTACACACATTGACAGAGATATACAATAGAAATAACTTTTATTAAAGCTGTATAATTTTTTTAAAAACTTTATTTTTGGTCTTAAGTTCTAAGCAAAGCTTTACCTATATTCCCCCATGGCATAAGATCACCACTAGAGACACTTGCATGTTCAGGACAAAACTTTTGTCCTTTGGACTGGGAGAATCAAACTCTGTCCCAATATTCATCTAACTTTTATATCCTTAAAGCATTACCAGACACAACCCCAAATCTTCAGGATGGTGGAACATTCCATTTAGAGACAAAACTAACTTACCTAAAACCAAAGTTTTTATCCAGATGGCAAGCATCACTAAAATATCTCTAAACACACAAACTGTGTACTCATATACGTAGTGTAGGAGAGGTAAATAGCATGCATTTGCATGCCATTGAGATAAGTGAGAAGCTGCATCCAATTAAAAGGAAGCAAAAATAAATAAAAAATAGCCAGACTATGGCATATGCTCATTAAAAGTGTAATAGACAAAATAAGCACAGCTCTGCAGAGGACACACAAGAAGGCAAAGGACAAGGAAGTGGAAATTTGGGGAACCAGCCTAACTATTAAGGGCAAAAAAATAGAGAAATGGAAATACATGTCAGTAGCCTAATGAACCAATGAGACCTGTACCAAAGAAATTTAATCCATGGCCTTGATTGTCAAGCACAGGGGTCCAACCCTGTGACCAGCAGACTTGGGGAAGGAAGTGTTACAGGCAGGTGGGACCTAAGTGTCTTGGAGAGCACTACAAGAGAGTTGGTGAGAGTGTTTCACTAGTGGGTTCTATACTGCCAATCTTGATAAATATTTTGGGGTCCAAACCAGGGATGGAGTTTATGTGCCTTCCCCATTAGCATAGCTAATTAATGATCAGAGATTGAGGGAATTATAATGCAACGACCCATCACTGCAAGTAAATATTGCTAAGAACATTTTTGCAAATGTTGAGTTTACATTTACAGGAATGCACAGAAGTTTATAGTTCAGTCCAGAAACTAAATAATTATATGTGCTATTTGGGGACAGGGGAGAGGAGGAGAGAAAATTTGGCAAACTAGGTTAAGTAATGCCTGCAGGGAAAGACAGTTGCACTGGAGGTGGAAGGAACCTTTTGGGGCGTCAGTCAAATACAAATTACAGTAGTAGATTTGGAGAACAGAATTTGTCATGCATTCCAAATAGATGAGGAATAAAGCAAGAGCGAAAAAGTCCGAAACATCTTAGGCTTCCCAGATGAGGCAGTGTAAACATGTGTCAGACCTTCATGAGCATGAAAATAATCCTGGCTATTACAACATTAAATGATAAATAGTCCATACAAAATCTCCATTTAGTTCATTCCATTTTTTATATGATTATTTCTGTTTCCATTTCCTTCTGATTAATCAGAATGTCGTTACAAGAGAACATGATGATAATGATGATGTGAACAAGCTACAATAGTTCATCATCGGATGGGAAAATATTTTGGGGATATTATGTACCAAGTTAGAAAAAAACATCCATGCCATTATCACTCATAAAATGCACATTGTGCAAAAGCAGAAAGGTGAGTTGGCTAGAGGCATAAATGTGTTTCAAATGAGCCTAAAGAGAAAGGGGTCCATCTCAGAAGTAGATAGAATCTGGTTGATGACAACTCTTTTCTTACTAAAGGCATACCCAGAATTAATTCCAAAACTCTGCGTGACATTGGTCTTGTATTAGCTAAATGCCAAATTTCAAGAATGTTTCTATATGTGTCTGTAAGCATGCATACGTACGTATATGTATTTAACTACTATTATTTAAAATTTGGTACTAATGTTAAGGAAGTTCATTGGTGATATGCCACTGTTACTTTTAAAAATTGATCAAAATGTTAACTTGCAAATTATAATATATAATGTAATTTTATTTGTTACCATCAGAGCCTGGCTTATAAAACAGAAGCTATTTTATAATTTAACACAAAATTATAATATTTTCCTGCCTCCCCCCACCCTAAAAATAAAACAAACAGAATTAGGTGCCTCTGAGTTGGGCTTTCCTTCTGAGGATTGCATGGGCAAATGCCCCCCATCACAACCTGTATTACTTCTAAATTTCCCAAGAAGACGCCTATAACTCCTTTCGTCCACCCATCCTTTTCCTCTGTTTCCCTCAACCTTGCCAGACATAGCTCTTTTTTCTAGTCCATTGGCTGCTGGAGTCAGATGCTTGAAGTATGTGGGTTTCCTCTGCTGATCACATCACGTCAAGGGGACAGTCAGTCATTATTGGGTTCAGAATTGAGTGATGACTTGCCTCTGGCAGACCCTGGGACTCTTAGTAGCTGTCTTGGAATGCATAAGTAGAAACTGTCTGACACCTTTCTCTTACTTTTTTCCAAAATTCAGGTTCACAGCCACATAAAACATAAAACAGCATCAAAGAAGAATCCTGGCTCTTCCTTTCAGCAATTGGCAATGCAACAGGATGTCTGTCAATGGAGCAGAAGTTGATACCTTTGCAGGGTGTTGTATATGATAGTAAATCAATTGTGTAATCTTCCTCCAGCCATCTAGGGCTTTTTTGGGGGGGGGAGGAGGAGGAGGGGTGTAATATTAATTTGTACCTGCAAATTAAACTTTATTTGTTATTTAAAACATTAGCTAGTTTTCATTCAAAGTAAACCCAAATGATGTACCACATACAAAATACTGTGGCAAAAATTAAAATAATCAAACAGCACAATGTTAATACCATCAGTAAAACACTAAGCAGTTCACCCAACCCTGATTAACAATAGGTCGCCAGTTGGCACTGAAAGCTAGTAATAATAATAACAACTTTATTTTACAGCCAAAAGGCCCCAAAAAACTGAGAAGTAGTAAGTGTGAGTATCGAGCATGCCAGAGAGGGGAGGAGCTACCTCAATCAATGTAACTTTGTCTTGGTTGCTGCATATAGTAAAATGTGGCACTATGAAGAAGGCATCTGCAGTGAATGGAGTGCCCTAATCAGCTGGGAGAACTTAGACATTCCCAGTGTACATCTTCTGAAACAGACTTACCCAACCTACATCCAAAGGAGAGACAATTGTATGCCTCAAATCACATACAAAGTCAGATTTAAACAATTGTTATGTCCCAAAGACCCACAGCAGAGGATCTTGACCTTGTTATTATAGACTAAAGTAAGAAAACACATAAGAGATAGGTAAATGTATGGAAAAGTAGGAAATGGGTAATAGTTTAACAAGACCATGACAAAATGGTGAGTTCTAAGGCTATAAAACTAATGCAACATACATTTCTAGGAAAGCGGGCCTGGACTCTGCTGTACATGTTCCTTTGGTTAAAAACAAAAAATCCAACAAAAAAGACTCCATTTGTTACAAATATAAGTTTTAGCAAGTAAAGAAAAGAGGTACATTTTAAAAAGAACTTTACAACATAAACATTATATTTAAATAAGTTGCAACGAGGAGATTTATATAAAAAAGAATGACTACAGAGATATTTGCGCTTTAAAAATTGATTTCTTGGGCAATTTACATGAACAGCTTCACACATTATGTAAAGCATTGTATACAAAGGCTCGTTGTGTCAAGAGTTTTGCAAATACATTTGAAAAACTCCACAGCTTCCCCCTCAAAATGGGAAAACTGCTCTAACTCAGGATTAAAATGAATCATATTTCTACTGATTTTACTGATTTGGTGAGTTGTATGCAGATGTTTCTATCTATCTGGCTTGAGTTGATGATCTTTTACTGGTAATCTTGCTTCTGGGTGGTAACAGAGGAAAACATGCATCTTCTTTCATATTTACAGCCACAAAGCAACTGGAAGTTGGAGCCATTTTTATTTTGTTTTGTTTTTGACGTGGATTTGGAAACTAGCATTAATTTATTTTGTTTTAATAGTCTAATATTCTGCCAATATCATTTATCATTTCACATTTCTTTCTTATTTTTGAATAAAACATGGTATGCTTTCTATACCTGGAAATTCTGCAACTTTTCAGTTTTTATCTAAATGCTTGTATCACAGTCTAATGCTGATGATGAACTATAGCAGAGAAATAAAACTGGGAACAAGTGCTTTCCAAACATTTAGTGTACTGTTATGAAATCCACCCACTGTTTGGCTGAAAATCTTGTATGTCTGTATACTTAGCAGACAGTATTTATTCAAGAAAGTTTTTACTTGCAAGTGAGGAATAACAAATGTATTTTAAAACATATTTGGGAAAGTTTCTACTCATCAATTAAGAATAACATATTTTAATATCTTGCATAATGTTTTATGTGTTACATTTAATGACGTTGCAATCTTCCTTCTTGTAAGAAGGGAAATGATTTTTTGTGTGGTAGAGTCATGGGGATTTAATTTTTCCTATGACCTACTTTCTACATTAAATATTTTGCATTTGATCTGGCATGTCTCAAAGTTTGGCTGAGCTTGTGGACCAAGATTAGAATCATAACTGCAATTGCTCTAGGATGAAGCAGAAAGAACATCAATTTGGATGGGAGATCCATATTCAAGTATCAGTGATAGATGGCTGTCCTCTTTCAAAAGATCCAGTACAATTTATTTAGTTTCCTCTTGAACAGATTCAGTAAAAGGGAGCCGACCGCCTGTCTGAGTACTGGTTCTACTGGCAAACTTCACTTAGGGTTAGATTTTTCCCCTTTCAACATGTTGCCTCCCTGTAATTTAAATCCATTATTCTGTGTCCTGCTTTGTAGGGTGACAGAGAACAGGTCTTTCCGGTATTTGAAGAGTGCTTTCGTATACCCCCTTTCTCAAGGCTAAACATTCTTTCAGTCTTTGAGCATAGAACACAGTTTCCATTCCCCTGCTGTTTATCTGAATCCTTTTTAAGTGCATTGCTAAGTATTAGAAACAATACTCAAAGAGAAATCTGATCAAAGCAGAATATAGTGGAATCATGAGTTTCCATGATTTGGAAACTCTATTTCAGATGATGCACCCTAAAATTGCATTTGCCTTTTTTGCATTTAAATCACATTGTTGATTCATTGTTAGTTTGCCAAGCTACAGTAGGTGTCTAACTTGTACACTTGATTTTTGTTTCCTAAGTGAAAATGAGATACATTCCTAAGCCAACAAGCATATTCAACTTGACAGCGGCCACGGGATTTGTTTACAGTTGAATTACCATTATATGGTGATACTATCTATTCCATGAATAGGGTTCTTGTTTAAAATATGGTCATTTTGAAGCAAGGGAGAACACACTTTGGATACTGGAAAAATCAATGTTAATTGTCCAGGATGGATGATTGTTTGGTCCTGAAGCTGAACTTGAAAAGCTACACAGGGTGGACCTTGTTGGTACTTGGAGGAGTGATCACCCAGAAACCTTAGGACTATCAGCTCAATTGAAAAGTAATAATCATTTTTAAAAATCCCAGAAGAAGGTGTTGCCAAATCATACTGCCAAGAAAACTACATGGGTAAGTCAAGAATTAAGCTCAGTGTTATCTTTTTCATAGCTTGTGTTTTTGTCACAACACTGTTGTGATAACACTGCCATACATCAGAAACATCTCAGAAACTACCAACAGACTATTACAACCACATGGCATCTCCGTAGCACACAAACCAACTAAAGCTCTCCAAAACATCTTAAGCAAACCAAAAGACCCAGTAGCCCAAGAAGAAAAAACAGGAGTCATCTACAACATACTGTGTAAGGACTGCAACAACCACTATGTAGGACAGACAGGCAGAAGGGTAGCAGAGCACATCCATGAACACAAACTAGCAGCCAGAAGACACAATGAAAATTCCTTAATCTCACAACACATGGACAGACTTAACCATAGTTTCAGCTGGGAAACTGTCAGCATCTTAGACCAAGCTAAATCCAAAAATGCGAGGAAATACCTGGAAGCTTGGTATTCAGACAAGGCAGCCATCAACAGGCACATAGAGATAAACAACATCTACACACTATTCAAAAGAGACAATAGAAAGGAAAACAAAAGACCAGAACGTCTCCTCACCAGCAATCATCACCCAGATAAGCAGAGATTAACACCAAGATTATCACCAGACATACAATCAGTGATAAACAATACCCTAATCAAGGAATTACCAGAGGGAAAAAATAAAACAAAACCCCCACCCCCACCAACACTGGCAGGGCATGCCACAGTATATAAACAGAGAGCAAACCGCATTCCATTCTAGCACTAAAGATGTTACCTAGGCGGGTAATGAAACATTTGCAAGAAAACAGCCAGCACTCCATATAAATATTTACTGCAGATGATTTACTGCAGCCCACTTTTTAAGAACTACTAGTCAAGCAACAGTTGATAGAAAGCCATCTCTGGATATAGCATGCCAAATTATAAACAGAGTTCTTGGAGGTTGGTGGGGAGGGGACCTCTAATAAAATGGCAAGCATTCCACCTGCATTTGTGAAGAGCAGAATGAAAGTACAGAAGCTTGAGATTGTTAAAACCTAGTAAGATAACACCTTGCTTACTTTGAGAGACTTTATATCTTCAGATGATTTAAACCCATCTCCTCAAATCATGTCTAGAGTACTGAAGAATTTTCTGTTGGTTCAACAGAACCTTTATGTAATATCTTTCAGAAAGGCTGGAGTGACATGCCAGGTGTCTGGATGACGTCAAATGTTGCCCCTATTTTCATAAAGGCAAGAAGGAAAATCCAGGGATAAAAGACCAGCTTGATATCAGCAGGATGGGGAATATCTGGCTTGGTAATAGTACTTGTGAAGAAGATCTTGGAAAAGTAGTTGATTACAACTGATATAAGTTAGCAGTGTAATACTAGTGCCATTCTTGGTTGTATCAAGAGAAAGCTAATTTCTAAGTTATGGGAATTAATTATTCCCCTTTATTGTATGTTGAACAGACCATAGCTTAAGTGTTGTGTCCAATTCTGCAGTTTTTATTAACAGTTTTATTACATTGTTTGATACTTTGTAATGGCCTATTATTTTTCAGTATATTTTCTGGAAGTTTTATTGTATTTTATTTTTACTGTATGTACTGTAAGCCACTTAGAGTTGCAAGAAGAGGCAACATAGCACTAATGAATGAATGAATGAATGAATGAATGAATGAATGAATGAATGAATGTCGATACATTTAAATTACAGGAAGGCAGATTCTGCCTGAATGTTAGGGATAAATAATCCTTACCATAAGAGCAGTTTGATAGTGGAACCCCTTTTCAGAAAGCTGAGGGACATTTAGGACACTGAAGCCAACCCCCAGCTCATTTCAGGAAGCCAAATTAAAGCATCTGTGACAGATGGTGTACATGTTCTTCTGTATCTATTCTTCTATTAATCGCGTTCCACAAAGGGATTACAAGCCGTATAAGGATATTTGAACCTCAACCTGTGGAGCGGCTTGGAATTTGGCACAGCAGGGTCATTGATGAGTTGGTGAGAAGAGATCATTCTGACATCCTTTTGCACATGGAACTCATCTATCACTGTTATGCCTTTTGCATTTTTATGTTGTGCATTTCCCCCTTCCCATTCTGGGTAGAGCACGTACAACAGGGGTGGGCAAATGTTTGGGAATGGTGAGGACACATTTAACATTTTGTGGCCAAAGGCCTTGTGGGCAGGGGTTGTCGGTAGGGCCTTATCATACAACAGTCTGGGACTGGGATTTTATTTTTCTTTTGGCCTAATTTTTTTTCTCCCCTTTCTTTCTTTCTGAGAACTATTAAGCTACAGTGTGTATTCTGCCCCCACATGGAGATAAATCACATTGACAGTGTTTAGCAGTTGTGATTGGACGGCTCTAAGCCTCCCCCACCCCCACCCCCACCCCCACCCCCTGAAGCTCTGGGTCCATCTGTAGCCCTGGAGGCCCAGATTGCGCTTTCCTGATATGTAGGAGGTTTCAATTATGCATTTCTTCCTCCTGGCACAAAAAATATGAGTGTATGAATTTTCCGCCTGGATGCAATCCTATGTTCACTTATTAAGAGGCAAGCACCATTGAGGACAAAGGAAGTGACTATCAAGTAAATATCTGAAGGCTGACCAGTGAGTCCTACTTGCTAGGAATATACTGTCATAACTACTGCCACATTTTATTTATTCTGTATGGGCAAACAGGAACTGACATTTAGTAAATAATGGAATATAAATTGTTATGTGATTCTTGTATTTCTTTCTTCCTAAGGCAAGATGTAGGGAAACAGCATTTTGGTCTTCAGACTGAAAGCTTTAAGCTAAAATAACAGGAATCACTTCTGATCTGTGAAAGGAAACTGCTTGTAAAGGGAATTTTTTGAAAAGGATTTCTCTTTTCTGTCTGGGACATTGTCCACCATTAACAACAGCTGTAAGAAGAACAGTGAATGCAATGAGTTAAAATAGGGCAAGAATATGTTAATATTAGAATCTAAGCCAAAAACCTTTTTTGTTCTGGACTCAGACTGTGTGTTAGAAATAGAAACAAGCAATTTGTCTGAAAAAGTGTAGAGGCATCATGCCTTTCTCATGTCTAAATGTAAGAAGGAGAATATGAAGTTGATAGACTTGTCCATTTAAATAATTTTGCTTCTTTAATCATTTTTATAAGTAAAATAAAAGAAAGTAAAGATACAGATTTCAGTACATTTCAAACGCTAATAAATTATATGGTGTAAATTAACATGAAAATAACAATCATTCATTCATTCATTCATTCATTCATTCATTCATTCATTCATTCATTCATTCATTCATAACAATTTGCATGACCACTCTCCCAATCTTAAAACAACTCTGGGTAGCTCACAGCAATAAAACTATAAAAAAAATCTAAAAAACCCAGGAGATGGGCAGAGACCCTCAGGGAGAGGTGGTCCTTCAAGTAACCTGTCCCTGTGCCATGTAGGACTTTAAAAGTGATAACCAGTACCTTGAAGTGCACCTGGAAAGCAACTGGGAGCCAGTGCAGCTCGTGCAATAGTGGTATAATGTGGGTGAAACTAGAGGTGCCCAACACTGCCCACACTGCATGCGCAGCTACATTCTGGACCAGTTGTAACTTCTGGGTGGTCTTCAAGAGCAGCCCCATGTAGAGCGTGTTGCAATAATCCAAATGGGAAGTGACCAAAACATGAGTGACCATGAGCAAGGAAAGTTGGTACAATACTTTGATGACAGTTGTTAAGATCTACCTGTGGGAATTTGATCAGTGCCTGGAAAAATGAGTTTAAACCAGGAAAGTGACAGAAAACAAGAAAAAGAGGGTTCAGTGAGAGCAAATGTTTTCTACAGTAGGCAAAACAGAATCAGAGAAGCTGGCAATATCAAACAAAGGGTCCTTGAGTGCTATAAAATAAGTGGCTGATAGTTCTACTCCTGAGTCTCCAGAACTGATATTTGCCAAGGTTGAGACACTGTTCTAGAAAGTCAAGCTATTTCTGAATCTTGCTTAGCATTATCTATTCTGACTGGTGATGCTTCTCCTCTCCTCACTTTCTCATCACTTGCTGGCTGACCCTTTTAACTAGAGTTTGAACCTGGGTATTCTTTTGAGAAGTATGTGCTCTTCCACTGAGCTGTGATCCCTTTCCTATCTCATAGGCACATAGGCACCAGAAGTCTTCATCAGGGATTTCCAAGAAAAATTAAAGTTAAATGAAAGGGTGGAGTCCTTGGGGTTCTCTGAGCTTGGTTCTTTTCTTGCAAACGTTTCATTACCCGGCTAGGTAACATCTTCAGTGCTAAAATGGGTTGGGGTTTGCTCTCTATTTATGTGCTGTGGCCTGCCTTGCCAGTGCTGGTGGGGGTGGGAGTTTTGTTTTGCTCCTCTGGTAGTTCTTTGGTTAGTGTATGTTTACTGCTTGATTGTGTGCCTGGTAGTAACCTTTGCTTATCTGGGTGATGATTGCTGGTGATGATTGCTGGTGATTGATTGCTGGTGAGGTCACCTTCTGGTCTTTTGTCTCTTTTGAACAGTATGTAGATGCTGTTTATCTCTACAGTATGTGTCTGTTAATTGCTGCCTTGTCTGAATACCAGGCTTCCAAGAATTCTCTTGCATATTTGGATTTGGACCAGCAATCATCACCAGCAATCATCACCCAGGTAAGCAAAGGTTACCACCAGGCACACAATCAAGCAGTAAACATATTCTAACCAAAGAACTATCAGAGGAGCAAAACAAAACTCCCACCCCTACCAGCACTGGCAAGGTAGGCCACAGCACATAAAAAGAGCAAAGCCCATCCCATTTTAGCTCTGAAGATGTTACCTAGCCGGGTTCAGTTCAACCCTGAGCTACACATATTCACCTCTACCGGTAAATGAAAGGGTATTAGATGTCTCAATGATCTGCCTCTCGACTTATCTGTCTTCCTTCTCTCTCATAGAATCTGTTACTGAGAAGGCTAGTAATTATTTACCTTTGCTTTTTTGCCTAAAAGACTTGCAGGAATAAATGGAAGTGGAAACAATCAATATAATTAAACTTATTTTAAAGGCTCATTTGTGCGGAGGGAATATTTGTTACTCCCAAATGTCTATTAAATAAAAAAGCCCATCATTTGCACCAATGTACATCATTTGCATAATGCCATTACACAAACATTATAAATTACTGTGGATGTCAGAAAATTAAGGTAAAGTTAATCTAAATTTATCTGCCTTGTCTGGATTATTTAGATGCGATGGATGTATCTGTTATTTCAGGGGAATGTCTGGATCGATGTTTGGTCTGTTGTATTCAATGTCTGCTAAGTGGTCATCTGTTAAACTAAGATTTTATTGTAAAAGGGAAGTACTGAGTGTTCCATTTCATTTACCATCTTCTGAATTTATTTTAATCTCATAGAATCCAGGGAGGAAGGAAGTTTTGAATTTTTCATAAGCAAAAATAATCAAGTCCTTTCTGGGTGGCTCTTAAATGCTTTTACAATAATTTGAGATAGGAAAGGGATCACAGCTCAGTGGAAGAGCAAATACTTCTCAAAAGAAAACCCAGGTTCAATCTCTAGTGTAAGATCTGCAACTCTGAATCCCAGAGAAATCCAATGCCAAGAATTCAGGAGGAGGCTCTGAAAAAGAAACAGCTTTTTATTCGGCCGAGTAAAGGAAGCTGGGTGGACAACAACCCAACGCATAGGCAGCAACTATGCCAGGATTTTGCCACCCCACCGGAAATGCAAGCTGAATTTTTATAGTTTACAGGGACAAAGCAGTTTGAATAGCAGTTTGAACCGGTTTAGCTGTACGCCTTTTCCTGGAGACCCTCAAGGTACACAAGGCAGGTTGAACCAGTTTAACTGTAGACCCTTCCCTGAATACCCTCAAGGTATCCTGCGTACGTGTCCCTCCCGCTTTGAGCTAATGGTCTCTTTCTAGCTAGGCTGCAAAGACAACCCCCCCCCCCTTCACTAGTTAAAAGGATTGGCCAGCAAGTGATGAGAAAGTCAGAACAGATAATGCTAAGCAAGATGCAGAAATAGCTTGACTTACTAGAACAGGAAGAACTAGAACAATGTTTCTCAACCTTGGCAACTTTAAGATATGTGGACTTCAACTCCCAGAATTCCCCAGCCACCCATATCTTAAAGTTGCTAAGATTGAGAAACACTGTACTAGAAGATAATTCTTTTTGGTATGAACACATCAATATGCACGTGCATTTGTGCACGTAGGTCTGCTGTGTCCCTTTAAAATGAATGCTTAGTGCTTAAAATGGATTCCAGTTTGCAGATAGCTAATGCTAACCATTCCAAGGAACAGCTTTTTTATCAATTCATTGTTTTGCTTATCTGATTATATAGGACAAGTTAATGGATTAACATAGGAAATTACTGTCCTAGATCAGCAATGTGCCTTTAGAATATCAAGGCAATTGCTTCAGACTTTCAAACTATCTCTTTATAATGTATGCTCAATTATATGCATGCATTCACATTAATTAGTCCTGGACCAAACAAAGACTGTTACCTTGAGCAAGAGTACAGGAGTGTCCTTGTAACAGCTGTGAGTTACAGGAGAAAAGCAGAGGTGGTGAATATTTGTCCTTAAAGTAAGATAATTCAGTCACAGCTTTGGGCCACCTTTTATAGAGGTAATCTCCATATCATACAAAAATATGCTTCTTAGAATTTCAACATCATTTTATTATTTTGTGAGGCAAAATTAAGCCAAAAAAAAAATGTGATAGCAAGAGAAGTGTTGAAGCTGTAAACATGTCATCTTTTAATTTCCTGTTATTTTATTCATCCTACTTATCCCCAAAGAATCTTTTAGATGAGAAAACTGCTGTATTAGAAAGTCCAAAGGGATTTATATAGGACCTGTTTTCCCATTTAGGGCAATGAACAGACCATTTAGGAAGATGTGAAGAATGTAGAAGTAACCATTTTACAAATGCACATGTATGGCTCACTTGGTTTGGCTATTATATGGTCCTCAAGATTCCCATTCCTAAACTTTGACCAAGGCAGTAATTAAGCTAATGGATACTTTCAGCCAAAAAGAAATCAAGTTCAGCATAAAAAATAACCCCATCTGCCACTTTTTATACTCAGAAAAATGTAATGCATAATTATTATTATGCTTTTTTCCCCCCCAAAAATGTACTTAAACCTTATTCCTCATTTTCTGTTCAGTTATGTGCATAGAATAAACCATGCTTCAGAAGGAAAATGAATAATTTAGTCTGATATTTTAATGATGAAAGAATTTCTTTGTCTGGTCTTTTGCCCATGTGAGCACTCATAATTACGTACAAAATTAGGGTTTTTCTTTTTCTTTAAAATCTTATACATTCCTTCCTCGCCTTGAATGTTTCAAATTTTTATTTTTAGCAAACAGTTCAGTTTAGGCAATCTGCTTCTTACGCACAGCTGCTTAACATCTGAGCAACATATTTTGCTATCTGGAAATTCTTACATTGAGAGAGAGAGAAAAAAAAAATCAACAGACATCGAGGCCTAGCTAGCAAAATAATAGAATTCCTTAGGTATTAATGGTTTTCTTACCTGTAATTTCATTACTCACTACACACATTTTTAAAAGTGTGGTGTAGTAATAATACTAAAGACAATTTATTTTTTCAGTAAAATGAAGAAATTACTTACAATGCTGCTGCAGAACAACACCACGTGCTGCCTTGAGGGAGTTACAGAAGGTGGAAACTGTGATAGCATATTGAAGTGGAAGAGAGCAAATTAGAAAATGTACCTCTAAGGCATTCCAGCAATGAGGTGTCTCAGATTGGGACTGCTAGCAGCCAGGCTGTTGTAACTTATCTCCTGTACCACCACAGTTTCTCTCACAAGACTTGCAGATTGAGCTGTGGCCAGTTCTGGATCTCCACAGCTCAGCTGACCCATAAAGGATTCATATAAACCCAAAAAGGTTTCACAGATTCAGACAGATGATCCAAGCATATTAGGATCACATCAGCACCTCCTGTAGTTCAAAAGTATTTTATAAATGACTTGACTGGATGATGTTTATCCAACTGTTCTATCTTCTTCCAGAATTCATGGATGGAAGAGGAAAGAATAAAATGCACCCAATCCCGTTTCTTGTAGATAAGCTGACTGAAGTGGCAGCTGAATCTTACTTTACCTGGCAATGGGACAACATTCTCCACCATAGCTGAGGCCAGAAAGATAGCTTAAGGGATGCAGAACAGGCTCCTCACTGCTTCTCCTGAGGATCTCCATGTGAGACAGCTATCTCACCTTACTTGCTTTGTAGGACCAGCAGACAGAAGAAGGATGTTGTTCCACATAAATATTTGCTCCTGGTGCTCTCATTTCATCTTGCTCCTGAGTGACATTATGATTCAAATAGAAAACAGAAATGGTGTGGATCATTTCAATTTTACAGTTCAGAAATAATACAAACCAAGTGTCAACTAATGATTATATGCTACAGTAAAAATGTAGCCAGCAGCCAGAATCACTATGTCATGATTTCTAATAATTCCAGTAGGTTATAGAATTACATGTGGGCAAGAAGAATATTAGAGAATGGTAGCATGAGAAAGGAAGGAAGGAAGGAAGGAAGGAAGGAAGGAAGGGAGGGAGGGAGGGAGGGAGGGAGGGAGGGAGGGAGGAGGAAAGGCGGGCTTTTGTATTGTGATGCACCCTTCCACACACAGTTTATAAACAAGGTAATTTACATTATTCAGAATAAAATTGTGACAACTCTGTAATCCAATATATATATTTCAGATATGTAAGCTATGGTCTGATATATAGTGAGAACTCAGAGAAATTATATGGTTATCCCAAAATGTAGACTAAAATGTCAATGTGTGTGCTTTCATAATTCAAAAAGAGAAAAATCCATATTCTTTCAGAGCACCAGAGGACAACCTGTTGATGATTGGGGGCTGGACTTCATATTATTTTGTATAGCTGGGGACTATTTGGAAAGGTTCTTGGATTTTTGTAACCAATTTTGGGTAATGGAGTTTTGTGCAGATGCAAATTGTTTTGCCAAGAATGCCAAGCCCATTCCACCTCAGTAACAAGGCTGGCAATTCTTACAGCTTTAATGTCAGCCAAGGACAGTGATTGATGGATTCCCAACTACATTTCCCCTCTTTCTCAGAAAACCACTCTGGGGGGTTGGGTTTGAACAACTCTGCCTGGGTGCTTGGGATGGAGGATTTAGCCTTTCAGGTTGCCCGAGTTAATCTTTTAAATTGCCTAAGTGAGAGGTCACCATTGTGCAGATGTTCTACACCTTGACATGTCCCTTGAGTGGTTTTTGAACATAGATCTACTGCTCTTCTGAAAGAATGCTAAACCTATGTTAAAAAAAGAGAACTTGGCTGATAGGTTGCAGGTTTGCAGAGGAGAGATGTGGACTGAACTGGGACTAAGCATTCCCAGCACTTCAGGGAAGAACACTGGGGATACTTGCTCCTGTTTCACATTGTGCCCCTTCTCCATGCCTGTAATCTGCCATCCAGGCTATTTCCAAACAGAGGTCTAGCGTTCTTTGGAAGACCACTAAACCTGCGACCAAAATTAGCCCAGATGATAATTTGGTAGCATGGAAGAAGGGTTGTCCAGAGCAAAGGCACTGGGAGTGAGTCCTGCTTTTTCATCCCATGCCCCTCTCCATGCCTGCGATCTGTCAGCTGGGCAAACAGGCATGGAGGACAGCTGTGGGGAAAAGCAGAAGGAAGTGCTGGCCGGAAGTGCCTGCAGAAGTCACCATTAAAGTAAGTAATTGTGGGAGTAAATAAAATGGTGGCAAACTCTCCCCAAAGTAACAGAAGTAATAACTGTGGCCATTGGCAGAACCCAGCTCTTTTCTGTTTCAGATTGATCTTTTGTGCAGAGCCTCCACATAGTTGTGACCCAAAAGATAATGCTATTTCTGTTTTTTAAAAACAGGTCTATTGTTCTTGCAAAACTGTGGTAAAGCATCATGAATCATGCCCATAGGAAAACCTGTGCTTAGAAAAGAAGGAAAAGAGTACTTTAGAAGTGAAACAGCTAAAGGGCAATTTAAGCTGCCTTTGTGATAGACTGGGATGAGCTGAAGGCACCATCATGTAGACAAGTCTTTTAAAACAGTTAGTGGGATACCTTCTGGTCATGGTTGTGTGAAACAAGCACCACAAATCTCTCTGGGTTAGTCAGAAGTAAAGTTTATTGGAAGCATTTGCAAAGGCTGGTGGACTTCCTTGCAAATAAGAAGCCACACCCACGTACACACTCCGGCATAATTATATACATTCCCGATCGCAAGTCCTTCCCCTTTTCCCCATTGGCTAAGGTACTCTGGGTGTACAGTCTTTCTGGCCGCTCTAGGATTTTTCCCTGGTCCCTCCCACCTCATCTATGGTAATTGCTTCAGCTAATTACATTATACTGATAAAGATTGCTCCAAATTAATTTGTATTTACATTGTCCCACACAAGGAGACAACTTCCTCTCCATCTGCCACTATTTGATAACCATAACACTTAACACTACTTCCTTATCTCTCACACAGCTGCACTCTTAGCATGCTCAAGTTACTATTTCTGTGTCAATAATAACAGATATTTTATGCATCTCTCACAATCCACCCTTCTTCTTTTCATTCTTTTATTATTGACACTTATTAATTAATGTCAAGCTCTTGTAGCATTATTGCAACTTCTTGTCGCCTTTGGCTCCTGACATTTCTGAGTGTGTGATGAGGTACCAACCCCCCTTCCAATTGGGAAAGCGTATTTTCACATTCCCTTTCTCTGGGGTTCTCTGCTAAATCCTCTAAGAGGAACCTACTCTCACTGTAAGGTGGTGGTTTCCAATATCATATCCAGAACCATCCTATTCTCCCAGGCTATCTGGCTAGTGGCATCTAACTGTTCTGCCATTCTTCTTATGCCTGGTGTAATTTATAAACCTTTGCTGGTTGTAATAAATGTAGTTTATCCAGTCCACATTCTTATTTATGGTTACCCACCAAAACAAGAATGGTTCAAATCCTGCAGCTATTTGATTCCTAGCCTTGAACTCATCAGGAACTCCCCTGGGTACCCCTATAGCGTCAATCTAAATTCTGTCACCAAAAGATGTTGCAAGGGCATCTCTTCTTACTCGATGCCCCTCTTTAGCTATGGCTTCTTTTTCAAATGCCAAGATGAATGGAATAGCCAATTGCACAATTGCACAGGTGCCTGTCCCCGAGGGAGAAAGTGTGGATCTCAAGGTCTTCCCCCCACAATACCACCATAAATCAGCCCTGAGAACTTTCAGGTTAGAGTAATTCCCACGTCCATAGTGCAGGATTCTAATTCTCCTACAGCTGTGGTGATTCCTACACCTTGCCTGGTAAGGCATGCCATGTGGTTTCCATACGCTGCAGAGAATGAGGGTGGCATTTTCCTCTTAAATTCTTTTTCCATCCCAAGGGAAAGGGGACCACTTGGGCTACAGGTATACCAGAGACACATGCATAGCAATTGCTCTTGTTTAAGTTCTTTTACTGTATATTTGACCCATTCTACCCAGACATTTGCATCTCCATACCCTGTCTCTATTTCAATAGTTTGTTGCAGATCAATTACCTCAATTATTTTTACTCCTACTGGATCACTAGTTAATCTTACCTTAGATCTTGGGTTTGGCTGTCTGACTGTCTGCCTCTGTTCTATGATTAGCTGGAAACAACAACCTTGCACTAGTGTTGTCCTGTGTAACCTTGAGGACATCCATACTTCCATCCCCAAAAGTGTGCCATTGGATTTAGTAGGCCTTTCAGGGTCTAACATGATAGATATTATCACAGGGTTACACTCATATTTCTCACACCAGGGACTGGCAGGTTTTCTATAAAGCTCTGCAGTTAGCCCCCCCTTTTCCCGGGGCATAGATGGAATTGGTTCCACAACACATAGAATCTTATCCTACGTTTTAAGCCCTCTGTGAGTAGTAAGGCTCCCTTCAAGACCAGTACATTCTAATACTTTGCAAGTATCCAGTTGAATTACCTGGGGGTTACTGGTTTCCTATATCCGCACCATAAACTTTATCCCTTCATTCCCCTTCTTACCCTGAGTTTGACTCAACATCAGGCTCAGAGGAAGTATCAAATAATTCCACATTTTCCCAATTCTCATTTTTCTCCCCAACGATGGTACTTAAATTTATATTATCACATTCCCCTTTGTACACTCAACATGTACCACACAACAATCCACACAATGACCACAACAATTAGTTATACACTTACAGTCACAAAACACACACATTCACACACATTGGTCATTTCCACACGATCTGTTTCCTCTTTCACTTCTTCCCCACAAAAGAACTGACGTTCCACACAGCAAACCACAATCAACCCAATAATGACTAATAGAACAAACCCCCCATCCCCAGGACACCATGCTCCAGTGTGACTTTATTTTCTCTGGAACTTCAGGTCCATCGGGTCCTCTTAAGGTTTGGATTGTCCACTCAGGTTCTGGCTCTTCCACTGGGCCCTTGACTCTGGTGTAGTGGGTCCACCCTTTTTCTCTTGTCCTTACAGATGTCTCAGTGGTTAGGAGCACTTGGAATGGGCCTTCCCACTCTGGTTGCAGTTTAGACTCTTTTCAGGACTTGATCAGGACCCACTCTACTGGTTGGATATTGTGGACTACAAATTCTAAGGGTGGTGTTTGTGCTAGAAGACCTTTATTTCTGAGAAAAGATAAAGAAGAGGACAACCCCAGTATATATTCCAACACAGCCATACTTCCTAAGCATTAGATCATTCCTCGTTCATCCCAAATTTTTCCAAACCACTCCAAATGCATACTTTGAGTCTGTATAAATAGTACCCTTCTTCTTCTTCTTCTTTTTTATTTTTATAATTGCAAGGCTTGATTTAAAGCATACAATTCACAAGTTTGAGTAAACCATGTGTTTGATAGTCGCCCTGCCTCCTCTATATTTTGAGCTTCCCCATTAACAGTTGCATATAAACAATCATGTTCAAGATCTTGGTTCTCTGTTTCTCCTTTCCACAGGAAGGTGGCTGGATTGAGGCAGGAATCAGTAGTTAAAACTAAACCATCTTTTTCCATCAGAATTGCCTCATATTTTAGAATCCTTGAATCTGTAAGCCACCTGCCTGCCCTTTGAGTTAGAATTGTGCTGACTTGGTGGGGGTGCTTACCACCAATGCTCTTCCAAAAGTTAACTTTCTGCTTTCCTGCACCAAAATAGCAGTTGCTGCAACTTGCCTGTACACAAAGTGGCCATCCTCTGATTACTGGGTCTACTAGTTTAGACAAATAGGCCCCGGTTGTCACTTACCTCCCCAATTTTGAGTTAAGTCTCCTAAAGCTGTTCCTCTGCTCACCGTTGCAAACAGATGAAAGGGCTTGTTTAGGGACGGTAAAGCCAACACGAGGGCAGTAATCAAACTTTGTTTTAAATTATGCACCAATTCTTCCTCATGAGGTCCCACCTTTAAATTTTTCAAGGGTTCTGGTGGGACCTTAAGTTAAAAAAAACTTCCTGACTCCCCTATTCACCATCCCCAAATGTCATCAATGGAATGATTCTCTCTTCCCTCTGTAATTTAGGGCAATGCTGCATAAAATGCCCTGGCTCCCCACAATGGAAACATTTTGCTGGGGGTTGAATGGGCCCTATTCAATTTCCCCATCTCATGTCTCTTCCATTACTCCTCATTCCCATCTTTCTGCCTCTATTCTCCCAACCTCTGTGAGACTAGGCTGCAGCTGCCATAACCTAAAGATGAAGCAGGCAGGTAAGCAGAGAGGACAAAAGCCAGGAAACTTATCTATGAGATCCCCTCAGGGAGGTAGATAAGAAGGAAGCAAGTTGTCAAGGAACAAACAAAGGACCTGAACCCCCAAAAAAGGAAATTGGGCCTGAGCACATGGAAACCATCACCCCAATCCCATCAACTTGTAAATCAACCCAGCAAGGACTTCTGGGGATGAAAGGGGTCCCAAAGCCCGCCCACTCGGAGTCATCTGAGTCACCTTTGGATCCAGACTTGGCAGCTTCCGACCCTCTAGCTAGTGCCTGGCAGCCTAGTTGGGAAGGACTTGGGTAAGTGTGGATGAGCGTGTGCGTGTGTGTATGAGAAAGAGCAAATGTACCTTGCAACCAGTAAAGTTTTACTGTTACTTTAAATTCACTGGGTCTCTGTGTATTACAAAGAACCTCTTGTGCCTCAGTGTTCAGTTGGAAGTGATTTGTGTGAATCCCTAATTATTTCCCGGCTGTTGACCAGGGCTGTGTGTCTGTCTGCTCCAGCCGCACCTATCTGGAAAACCCAGGTAGAAAGCAAGGGGGGCTGACAAGATCCACGTGCCTCAACAGGCTGTGAATGTGTGAGTGAGTGACCATAAGCTGAACCTGGGAGCAGCGTGTATAACACCTCCCTTTTAACAAATACTTTCTGAGCTTTTTTCAACAATTCTTCAAGTGGTTTCTCATTCCAAGCATCTATTTTCTGAATCTTTTTCTGAATATCAGGCCATGCTTTGGTAACAAAATGGACTTTTAACAAACTTTGATTTACTGGGTCCTCTGGATTCATACTTCCTCTGGAAGTATATAAATATTTCCTCATTTGATCTCTCAGACGCTGTAAAAACACTGAGGGTGCCTCTCCTTTTTCCTGTTGTATCTCAAATACTTTATTAAAATTTTGAGACTTAGGCACAGCATTCCTTATGCCTTGAATCATCATATTTCTTAAATCTTTCATATTATTTCTCCCATTTGGATTGCTGTTATCTCACTTAGGGTCCATACTTGGGAACTTCTGATCTCCTGCTACTATTCCCTCCCCTGGGGGATTTCTCCTATCTCATTTCACAATAGCTGCATGTTTAATTAATCCCCTCTCTTCTCCTCTGAACAGAATACTCATAACAGACATCAACTAGGACCAAGTATATAAATTTGGCCCCAAAAACTGATCAAATTGTTCTGCCAATCCTACTGGATCCTCTATGAGATTCTTCATTTCCTTTTTAAAATTCCTTACTTCTGCAGCACTTAAACGGGCATTTACATATCCAATTTGCCCCTCTCCCATAGGTACTTCTCTTAAGGGACACATTTTATTTTTCTCAATGTTCTTAGTTCCAGACCCCAGGGGGAAAATAATTAAATCCGTCGATCATTGTCTTAACTCTTGTTGCAATCTTGGATACAAAGGGGCCATTGCTGTTTCAGGTCTATCCACACTCTGCCCCTGTTTCAGTTTCTTTGTCATGAAAGGGTAAACTTTTGAGATCTCTCTGACATTGTTCAAGCTCTTTCCTGAGCTTAGGGTACCAGTTATTGGCCTGGGTATATTCTGGGTTGTATGGTGGTGGCAAGAGCTTTTTCTCCTCCTCCACTGCCTCATCGAGCAACATGAGGGACTCACTATTCCTCTTATTGCTTGACTCAGGCCACTGGTCAGGAGTCCAGATTAAAGCATAATTCAATTCATTTTCTAGTGACTTACCCTCCCCTCTCACCATCCATGTATAATAAAAGGAAAAAGTATGTGTGTGTGTGAGATGAATGAGGTACCCCAAAAATTGCTAACATTCATAAGGATGTTTACAGAAATAATAAAATAATAGAAATTGGGGGGCAAAAGTTAAGCTTGTTGAAAGTAACCCCCAATGTATCATGGGGCAAGGCAAAAGGCTACTAAACAGGAGACAGGAAAGGGGAAGTTGTGGTTAGAATTGATGCTACTGGACAGCAGCTACTGTTGTATTATGGTAAATACAGATTAGGGTAGAGGCACTAGAAATGTTTACGTAATCTTAAATATGTCAAATATTGTTGATCATTACAAAATATTGTATAAGAAATAGCAGAAACAGCAGTTAGAGATCACCACCTAAGGGAAAGATCAAACTGTGACCACAATGAGTTAGATTTGTGGTAAAAGAACTTTAAAGGACCACTGAACAGCAAGGTGGTTACACAAGCTTTGCGAGAGATCTCCTTGTATCCTTTTTCCTGCGCAGAATAAAGTTTCACTTCAATCTCCACCTCAGTGTGTTTCTTTGGGCATTTACCACACCGGGACCGAACCCAGATTTGGTTTGGAAGATGTGCGTATAATATAAAAAACACCATGATTATTAGGACAGATCGCTTTATTTTTATTTACTTTGTTTTTTTGCTTGTTCATTTGTATGCAACCCCAAGGGATTTCTACCTTGGCATTCATGTATAGCAAGTAAATCTGCTTGATCCTGAATCTAGAATCAGTTAAAATGCAGAAAATGTAGATGCTCCTGAATAACCAACATTGAGATTCTTAAGAAATCTTTCTCTTTCCCTTTGTGTGTGTGTGTGTGTGTGTGTGTGTGTGTCCTGCTGCCATTCTCCCTAAGTGTCAGAGTCAAGTCCCAAAGTCAATTGTTCAAGACTGCAAAGCAGTTCTAGGTGGAATAGGGCAGTGACACCAGCAAAGTAGGACACTGAGGAAGTGAGGATATCATCATAATATCCCTTGAAATTTTACACAAAGAGGACCTGTTGCTATAACAACGTAGGAAAAAGGTTGAAGCTTTTCCACACTCTCCTTCAGCTCAGATAAGACGATATATCTAGCTCAGCAGAGTTTCTCTGTTCTGCTCACTTTACTGGAGGCTTTTTGGAACAACAGACATTTCAACGCTTGCCATTGTGAGACAGGCTGATTCCAGCTAATCCGGCACTGAAAACGCTGCTGACTAAAATTATGCTGTTGGAAATCTCTGTACTGCAGTGTTTTCAGAAATCCCTTGGGTTTGCATACCAATGAACAAGCGAAAAAACAAAGGAAATAAAAATAAAGTGATCTGTCCTAATAATTGTGGGGCTTTTTATATTATATGTACATGTTGTCCCAGCCCAAATGGCTCGGCCATTTCAAAATGGAGGCTTTGCTAGCTCTTGAATTCACAACAAATCAGTAAAAATGAGACAAGTGCCATGAAAAAAAAAAAGTGATGACCCTGTGGTATAAATCAAAGGGGGGAAAAGAGATTTAATAGGCTTGATGACTGGAAGTACTTAATGGGAAACAAAGGGAGAAAAAAAAACTTCACTGTACAGAAGATAAGAATACATGGATGCTTTTAGAAGGGATTTAGCATTATTTCTGCCTATTTTATGAAGTGAGAGATTAGAAGTCTCTGGGTAAGGAACTGGCAGTTTATTTCAAATTCATTTTCATCTTCTGCCCTTAATGCTTACTTAGCTCTTAAGTTTAATGTAAACAAATACATACTTTGATGCAAGGTTAAATAAATTTAATACTGAAAAAGAGTCATTAGAACAACTGGCTATAGCAGACTAGGAAAGTCTTGCTGGATCAAGCCAAAAACGTATGTGTTTGGACCATGTTTCCACAAGCCAATCAGATGCTTATAAGAAGCCTAATTGCAAGCAGAACAAATGGGAGTTTGGCAGCCAAGGGAGAGGCACTTCTCCCCCTACCCTCATGCACACATTTTTCTTTCTTTCTACTTTTTCCCCATATTTACTTTCTAGTCCTCATCCAGAGAGGCAGCTTCTGGTAGCTTGAAACCAGAGCAAGCAAACAAGGAAGATTTGCATGGAAGTTTGGCTAGGGAGAGGAGTTGGCAGGGAGGGCTCCAAGCAACATGGAAAATGAGGGAAGCATCACCATGACCTGCAAAATATGTGCAATTTTTGTATTTTTTTTAAACCTTTTAAATTGTAAGCCACCCAGAGTCATTGGGTGGCCTATAAATGACATGTCTATATGAATGAATGAATGAATGAATGAATGAATGAATGAATGAATGAATGAATGAATGAATGTTGTTCTTTATGTAAAGGAAAATATATATTTCCACAGAAATTCAAGAATTGGAGCATGGAAATCCAATTAAAAATAAGGTAAGAATAAAAGTAGAAACATAGTTGATACCCTTGTGGGAGTTGATTATAGATCATCTGGATAGGTAAAAGATATGAATTAGTCAGATGCCTTCAATGAGTCATACAACAGTAAAAATGGAGGATTTCAATTATCCTGGCATCTGCTGGGAATCTAACTCTGCTAAGAGTCAGAGATCCAACAAATTCTTCTCCTCTGACATTGACAACTTCATTTGTCAGAAGGGGAAGGAAACAACAAAAGATTATGCTATCCTGCAGTCATCCTCACTAACAGGGAGGAATTGGTTAAAGAAGTGAAAGGGATTAGCACCTTGGGGGGAAATTATCATGTTATCCTTGAATTTGTAATATCCAGAGAAGGAGAAACTGAGAAGAGTCAGACCTGCCTACTGGACAAGAACAGATTTTGATGAACTTTGAGGAAAGGCAGATACGATCTAGTGTCTTGAAATCCTGAAAGAGAAAAGTCCAGGAAGGATGGGAAATTCTACAAAATAAAATACCGAAGGTGCAGTCATAAACAATCACCAAAAGAAGAAATGGGAGGAATCTAAAGAGGCCAGCATGGATACATGCAGAGCTCTGAAATGCTGAAGACTTAAAGGGACATGTACAGGAAATGGGAGGAGAACATAACCAAATAAAATAATAGAAGGTAGTTTCCAGAATCTGTAATAACTCTTTTAGAAAAGCTAGAACTCACTGTGAGCAAAGACTCATGAGAGATACCACCACCACCACCAACAAATGTTATTTGGATATGTTAGAAATAAAAGGAAAGCCAGAGAGGAAGTAGGTCTGTTGTGAGGAGAAAGTAATGAATTGGTAATGGATGAGGGTGAGAAGACAGAACTTCTTAATTCTTATCTTTAATAAGGATCTTGATTTTGGATTTTGTTCCATTCTTTGTGTGTTTGCTATGCTAACTGCTAACCTTACTATCTAAGAACTGGATTAGATTTGGCCTGCTTAATTGGTGCCTATGCTCTCTGTCAGTTTTACACTGTTTACAGAATATCCTTTCTCTTTGCCACATGGACTGGAAAACTCATAAAACAGTGTCAGCATCAGTTATGCTAAGATTGCTTTTTCCTCAAAGAATTTGGTATGCTGCCTTCAGGAAGCTTATCTCAATGGTCTTCCTTACATTAAGGTCAGCAACAATTTGCAAAGACAGAATGTTGCAGATGTGGTATAAATAAATGAGTTTATGAAAAGTGGGTTTGTTAAATTTGGTATAATAGGAGCATACAAAACTTTGGAGGAAAATGAATTGAAATCCAAATTTTCATATTCCAGGTAAAAATTAAAAAAAGATAAAATAAATGATGTGTAGAATATGGGAAATACTTTGAAAAAGGAAATATTATTCAGCAGCACTTATATAAAGAGAGCTTCTCCCATTTACACAATTCAGATGCAATTATTGGGAACATATTTAGTATGCGCAGTGCTTATATTATATTATACAGATTTAGAGGGAAAGGGATTTGTTTGGCATGAGCATGGCTTGATTGTATGGACATTGTTTTCCAGTCTCTGCCAGAAAGCAGCTATCTTGGGAAGCCAGAAAGTCACTCTTTCCTCACTGTGTTGTTTAAGCAACATTTGGTTTCAAGGGGCATGAAGGGACCTTTTGGCAATCTGTGCATCTCAAACATCACTACCGAATACACTGCTGTCAAAACCATTCATCTATCTCATGGCAACTCTCATTAAATCCTTGCAAGACTTGCTGTCTGTTCCTGGAACCAGTACAAGTTACTAGTCTATGTGGTACTCATTTTTCTTCTTTCAGATCTTGCCTCACAACTATATTTTTCTTGGCTGGAGGTACACAAGACCCTTAGCCAGGTCAATGAATGACCCATCAGCTCTGTTCACATAGCAAACTAAGCCCATATTTGGTTAGTTCATGATTGATTGTATTGGGCAAACTCAGAAAAAAGTTTATTAATCAAGCATGGTATGTGAACCCTGCCATACCAATGTTTAACACAGTTCACTAGTTATTACTCTTGCAACTAAACTAGCAACCAGGCCTAAACATATGGAGTCGAAGTAGCTAAATCCTGAAAGAACTTCCAGATCCTCTTTTTTGCTTAGTTAATAGAGTTGTGAAGTGCTGTGAAGCAGTGCTTCATCTTTTATTCAGAAGGGGTGCTTTGATATGTGCAGAAGCAAGGAAGTGTCTGCTGCTGCCATGCAATCATGGAAAGAGATGCTGCTGCTTTAATGAGTAGCAGACAAGTGCTCCTGCAATCATAATTCCTTGAGTACCAAAGTACTTCTTCCAAAACAATTCTTAAATATTAACATTCCTTCAAGAAATACATAATGAGTGTTGTATGAGAAAAAACATACTCATTATCAAATAGTAATCCTTGTTTCAAAATACAGGTTGTCCTTGGCTTACATCCATTCATTCAGCAACCAATTGAACTTGTGATGGCACTGAACGAGGGGGACTTATGACCGGTCCTCGGAGTTTTGGCTGTTGCAGCATCCCCATGGTCATGTGATTACAATCCGGGTGCTTGGCACCTGGCGTGTGATTACATTGCAGCGAGCTGCGGTCACATGATCGCAATTTTTGACATTCCCTGCTGGCTTCCAACAAGCAAAGTCAGTGGGGAAGCTAGCAAGAAGTTGCAGTCATGTGAGGTCCTTACTTAACGACCCACATGATCTTCACTTAACAGTGGCAACCAGGACTGTTGGAACTGCCATCGCTAAGTGGCGCAGTCACATGATGTTGCGTTTTATGACTGCATTGCATAGCAATGGCAATTCCAGTCCCAATTGCCATCATTAACCAAGGACTACCTATAGCAGTCTTGTCCCTAGTCCATTAATTAAAAAGTGAATTTAAAAAATGATGATGAAGCCATTGATGCTGCCTTGCTATCCCTCTCCACTTGTCCTTGGAAAGTGCAACTGTTGTTAAACTTTCTTTCTTTTCATACATTCTCATATCTGGCATCTTAAAATTTCATTAAAGGGAGCCAGGGTTACACTGAAACTAATGGATGACTTCAGATAGGAGTTGAGCTATGCATTATACTACCACAAAGTGTATTTTTTTTCTTTTGCCTCAGGTGGGAAAAACATCTCAGCATCTCCTAGTGACAGTACCAAGCCAAGGATAGCTGATCACCTAGTGCCTTCCTCTATCCTCCTCCTCCTCCTCCTCATTATCATCATCATCATTCAAGGAGAACGTCAGCAAGAGTAGACAGGAAGGACTAAGCTTGTAAAAATTTATCTCAGAATGTGTTGAGACAATTAAACTGCCCCATCAATAGGACTTCATTCTTTGAAAGGTCTGCTACAGGTAGTCTTCAGGTTATGACCACTTGTTCAGTGACCGTTCAAAGTTATGACAGCACTGAGGGGGACTTACGACCAGTCCTAAAAGTTGCAGTCATCTCAGGATCCCCACAGTCACGTGATTGCAATTTGGGTGTTTGGCAACCAGCTTGCAATTATGATGGTTGCAGCATCCCATGGTCAAGTGATTGCCATTTATGACCTTCCCTGCCAGTTTCCCACAAGCAAAGTTAATGGGGAAGCTGGCAGAAAGTTGCAAGTCACTCCCATAAGTCCCTCCTGTTCCTGCTGCTTTTTCACCTGTCTGCCTGTATTCTGTAGTGTCCACCTGCAGCATCTGCCCACCCACCTGCACTCCATAGCACCCATCCATGGCACCCACCCACCTGCACTCTGTAGTGCCCACCTGCCCGTACTCTGCAGCTCCTGCCCGTAGCTCTCACCTGCCCGTAGCTCTCGCCCACTGGCCCGCTTGCCTGGATTCCTGCCTCTTCCCACATCGTTGCCACATGAGGTCCTTGCTTAACAATCCATGTGGTCCTCACTTAACGATGGCAATGGGGACTGGTGGGATTGCTGTCGCTAAGCTATGTGGTCACATGATGTCACACTTTATGACTGCATCACTTAGTGACAGAAATTCTGGTCCCAATCACTGCCATAGCCAAGGACTACCTGTATTTTCTTTCAGAAGATATCATCCATATGTTCTCTTTGGGTGACACTAGATACCAAAACCAGCATTGTTATTCACTGATTTTAACTCAAAGCTTTTTGATTGATTGATTGATTGATTGATTCATTCATTATGTGCCATCAAGTTCGTGTCTATTCTTAGCGACCACATAGATTTTCTCCAGGAGGATCCCAACCTTGTTCTTCAGGTCTTCTAACAGTGCAGCCATCACTGTGGTAATTGAGTCCATCCATCTTGCTGTTGGTTGTCTTCTTTCTTTCTACTTTTCCCAGCATTATAGGCTTCTCCAGAGAGCTGGGTCTTTGTATAGTGTCCAGAATATGATAATTTGAGCTTGATCATTTGTGCCTTGAGTGATTACTCTGGGTTGCTTTGTTTGATAATGTATTTGCTTTCTTTCTTGGCTATCCATGGTATTCTCAGGAGTCTTCTCCCACACCCATGTTCAAAAATATCAATATACTTTGTATCCTGCTTCTTCAAAGTCCAATTTCCATGGAGTGCCACAGAGAAAGCCATTGCCTGCACAATTCTGATCTTTGTAGGTATAGACATATGCTGGCATCTAAGAATCTTTTCCAAGGCATTCATGGCTACTCTACCAAGTGCTAGTCTGAAGCGTATTTCTTGACTATTGGTTCCTTTACTGTTAATAGTTGATCCAAAAAGGCATAAGCTATCTGCATTGTCAGTTCTAAGGCTGGTTGCTGTTCCAGTTGTCATTTGTTTATTCTTCTTTATATCTAATTTTAGTCCCATCTTTTCACAGTGCTCCTTGGCTTTCAATCCTACAGCTTGTCGATCATTTGCATTTTCAGCTATCAGAAAATGTAGCTCTTCCTCCTTTCCTACTGTTTCTGTTCCTTTTGGGGGAAAAATAGTATCCTGTAATTGCTGTATTCCAGTAATGAGAGTCTTACTACCAAGTCTTCACCATATGTATTAAACCATATTTGTTCTTCTGCACTTTCCATATTCTGAGTATTACTGTATAGACCATTAAGACTATGAATTTTATGAATTAATGTTCTTTTGAGTGGTTTAAGAGGACCCTTTTCACCAACACTCCCACTTTCTACACTGCACAAGTCTTTATTTGAGGTCCTTACTTCAGGGTTTTCATTTCTAGCCCCCCAAGAATTCAGTTTAAACACCATTTAATGAACCTCTCCATTCTTCCATCAAATTCATTTTTACGCGTCCTTCTGAGGTACAACCCATCTCGTGCCACCAATCCAACATGTAGGTAACTGAGATCATGATCCTAGAAACAAAATCTTTCCCATCAACACCATTTGTTTAGTTAATTATTAGCTTGCAGTATTCTTCTTTCCTTTTCTAGTCTTCTTCCATGCATCGGAAGGATGGATGAGAATGCTAGCAGAGTTCTCAGGACCTTAAACCTGTAGTGATATGGTTGCAGCTATTCTTTGCAGTATCATTTGTTTCCACATGTATTAGCAGAAAGGGATAATTGTCATAGGGCTTGATAAGTCATAGAATAATAGAATATAAGGATTAGAAACGACCTTGGAGATCATGTAGTCCACCTCCCTCCCCAATGCAGGATTCTACTACAATCGCTTGCAGGTAGCTATCCAAACCTGTTTAAGCATCTCCAGTGAAGGAGAGACTATTACCACTGAAGGCAGACTGTTCCACTCTTGGAACAGCTCTATATTTAGGATGTTTTTTTTTTTCTTTATGTTCAATTGAAATCTACATCCTTGTAATTTAAGCCTATTGTTTCTAGATCTGTCTCAGTTTTTATATAATTTCCTTGCTTCTGACAGGCAGGATGTTTCATGAGTCAGTGGGTCTGGTCAACTCTGTTTCAATTCCTTGCGGTAGTGAATCACAAGATTTCTTCCATATCCATTATTGTCTACTCTTGACATTATACCAACACAAAAAACAAAACAAAAACAAAAAAAAAACCCTGCCCCACATTCAGAATCTCTCACCCTTCTTTTATCCTTCACTAATTCTCTCAATCTTGCCTCATAAACAAATAAAAATGTTTTTAGATATGTATTCATTTCTTCACCATGAGTACATATGAATACTCTTATGTTTAAGCCACGTAATTGAAACAAATCTTTTTCTAAGCAGATATTCACAAGTCACAATTCCAGTTCATTCTTGGGCCTCCAAATGGCCCAATTACTGTTTCTGTACTCTCATCTCATTCATACCTTTTCCATTCTGTTACCTAGCAGAATAAATATTTTCTTGAATCGCATTCATTCAGAATGTTGCACACTTTCCCCCAAAATCTCTGGTTCTTCCTAATCATCATTAAATGGAGTGTAACATGCAGCTATCACCAGCTGAAGTTTCCTACTTCCCTGCACACTCAGAACCACCTAGGTGATACCAGTTCATTCTTTCTGAAATGGTTTTTAGCCCCTTCATTCATAATTAAGCCTACTCTTTCACTTCATTGCATGTGTTCACCAACTGTGAGTACTAGTTTGGATTTCTGAATTCGCACTGTACATGGCACTGCCCTTGAAGAGCATTTGGAAGGTGGGTCTTACTTGCCCAGAATGTAGTGGCATGGGCAATATTAGGCATTACACCCATATAACACCAGCAAAATATGAACTACACTGGATTCCAGTGAGCTTCCAGGTATAATTCAAAGTGCTGGTTATCGCCTATAAAGCCTGACATGGCAGAGGTCCAGGCTATTTGTAGGTTGCACGTTTCCTGTTTTGCCCCACAAAAACCCATAGGGTGGGCATGCTCAAGGTCCCTTTCACCAATGTCATCTTGTAAGAGCTTGTGCCTTCTGAAGTGGTGCCTGCCCTGTGGAACAACCCCTCCCCCCTTCAAAGATCCAGGTGGCCCTGACACTGTTGGCTTTTTGCAAGGCATTAAATACCTGATGGTTTCCTTGGGCATTTGGACCAGGATGCTAAGTGAGACCTGCTGATTTTTAAAAAATTATTATTGTGAATATGGTATGTTCTTAGATCTAGGGCTGTGTTATATTGATAGTTTTGGGTTATTTCAGTAAACTGTATTATGCTGACTTTTGGTTTATCTTCTCTTCACCACTTAGAATCATTGTTGTGAGATGGATGGCTATATAAACTGTTTAAATAAATAAATACTCCACAAGATCCATAATGTGTTTTGGCTTAGCATGATGTGTGAATTAAGCTAACTGGGCTTAGGAAACAATCTCCACCCTGAACTAAACCATCCTTCTGCCCCAAAATGAATGATGACAGGAAGTGCAGATTCTGGCTAGTCATAATAATTGCTATCGTGAAGATTTTTTGCCTTTTTATTGCATATTTCCTGAGTAGCTTTCATCTTTGGGTCTCTTCCCAGCCAGTTTGGGTTTGATAAAACACTATAGCAGGGGCACAAGAGTTGCTCATCCATGATGCTCCTCCATGTTTGAGTGCAGTCTTTAGAGCTCCTGAAAGTTGTCTCTGTATTGCGATTTGTAATGTGACAGAAGCAGAAAGACACCAAATACATGAAGTTTATATTATTTATTTATATTATTTATTTATTTAAACTTAAACCCAATTCAGTATCTGACACCCTGGCCTCCAATGTTTGGACAAATGTCAAAGCACAAATGTGACTTTCACCTTCAAAAAAGCTGTGCTATATAGTGGGCTTCTCTTGAGAACAGACAATTCTTCATCTGATTATAACATTTGCAGGTGGAAATTACCTTTCTCACTCATTATTCTGGCTTCAGGCTAGGAGTTTGGCCATGTTTAAAACCTAGAGGGCTTTCACAGGATTCTGTGCTGGTTTGAAATATGCTACCTAGCTCAGTGTTCCCATGTCAGCAATATTAGAGAGTTAAGTTGATTTATTTTTGTCGGCTGTAGTAATGTTGTTTTTGAGATGCTGTGAGTCCGTTTCCCCACTGGGGGAATCCTTGCCTTCTTCTTCCTCATGGCCCCAACTCCTGAAGGGAGTAGCTCAGACAGAAGTAATTAGGGATGAAAGTGACAAGAGTTTCTCTCTCTGCTGCGCAGCCTGCAGCAGATTAGTTGGAAGTGGAGCAACACTCTTCATTCCCTACTGACTGCATTTCAAACTGGCAGAAGATCAGACAATCATTTGTCAATCATGCGTCCCTAAAGTCTGGGACGTGAAAACAACTGCAGTGCAGAAGTGCCTCTAGTGTCAATTGCAACAACATATCCAACCCTTTTTCATGAGTAAAAGAAAAGTACCATATTAACATTTGCAAACATTACTTTAATATATGGTTCTTTTAAAGCACAAATATGTGTTTAACAAAGGCATCTCCACCCTACCCAGTTAATAACAATAATTACATCAATAGTGAAGATTATAAAGAAGAAGCATCATAGTACCATTTACTTAAATCAGTCATAAATATACAAGTTGTTTTGCAAAACTCAAGTAGAAACAAAACATTTGGATTTTTTCGCCTCTGTTCAGAACCCCCATCTAGCAAGAATATCTTACAAGAATAAAAGTTTCAGTAGACCAATTTACATAAGAAAAATTGTACAACTGATGGTGTTTCCAAAAGAACCAACTAGTATAAGATAGTACGTTTAAAACAAGGACATATAAAGAATGAGTTCATCAAAGATTATGAATTTATCATAATCTTGTCAATTAAGATTATGATAATCTATTAATTATATATTACTCTACTAATTATCAATATGTAAACTTCAGCTTTACTCAGTTCTGTAGCTCCTGGCCTCATACCTTTTTCCTAGTGTCATGCAGGCATACAACCTGTTTACCTGAGCTAAGAAAGTATTTAGGATAGAACATAATTGTTGGCCTTCATTATTTCCAGTTTTGACCACTCAATTCTGAGTCTTTGAATCAGGCAGGTTTAAAACAAAGTGTCTGGCTTAAGGAGAACAGATTTCTCTGCACAATCAGGAACCCTATCACAGAACTCAGATAAAGCAAATGTTAGAAGCCCCTTCCAACTTAACCTGGGAAGCCTGGAACTTGCGTGTTAAATTTTATGTTAGCAAACCAACTATGGACAGTAGGGTTTATTTGGGTTTAATTTTTATTCCTGTTATATCCCTCTGCTTTCCTTATCCTAGATAATTTCTACACCTGTCCAAGCCCAATTTCTCACTCATCTCCAATTTCACTCACCGTTTATTCATAGATATCCTCCTACCTGCCTTACTTCAAGTTCAGTAATAAGGCTTGAGTCCATGGCAAGTGTGAGGAGCCTCTGACTTGGTCCCCCTGTTGGGCCTATACTTGACAATGGCAGTGAAATGCTTTATCTCCTGATGGGCTTTTTGACAATGGCAGTGCAGTGCTCCAATTAGCTGAGACTTGGAGACATCATTTTAATTAAATAGAGTACCTTGGTGTAATGCTACAACCAGGTTCTCATGAAAAATTTAAATGGCAGTTTCAGTACCCAGTCACTTGGGTCTTATTGACGTCCTTTAAAAACCACTAAAGGCAAAGAGTTTAACATTGGCCCTACGAAGATGCCAGGCTTCTAGCAAAACCAGTGCCAGAGTTTTCATTTCACAGCATACCACAATATAGATTTTAGGATTCCTCTACGTTGCTGAAAGACTGTTGCCTTAAAATACTTAAGAAAAGCAGGAAGGGTATGTTTTGCAAAACAGTGGCATGTTGTGTGAAGCTTCATAAACATGTAAATGATTTCCAGCAGATTGCAAAAGAACAGTAAGAGAGAATACACACACAGTCTTGTAAAGTAGTTTTAGTATAAACAAATGATCTATTCACCTACTATAGAACTACCCACATTATAAATTTACATCAAAATTGTTAACACAGAACTTGACAACTTTGTATACAAGATGCATCTTTATAAACAGCTGTGATTCTAAAGTTGTTGTCAAGCTCAGTTAGAAAATGCAAAGCAGCAAGCAGTTCGTTACATCACACACCACCTGTTCACAGCTATCAAAACAAATGGTTCTCATTTATATTAGTGAGGTTTCCAAAGTAATGTATGATGTTTCTTTCT
Organism: Python bivittatus; assembly: GCF_059951505.1. NCBI lineage: Eukaryota > Metazoa > Chordata > Lepidosauria > Squamata > Pythonidae > Python > Python bivittatus. The sequence goes on from NW_028277087.1 coordinate 31,531,770, forward strand.
TTTTAAAATGAATTCATATAGTTTTATAAAACAAATGAATTAAGCTTGCAATTGCTACCAGGAATGTCTGAAGAGGGCAGTGACCTAGCCTCAGCTGGCAAGGGCAAAACTACTTCTGTATTGTTGCCAAAAAATACAAAGATGTGCCTACGAAGCCACCCGGCATCAAGCTCAACTCAAAGAAGAATGTACTTTTATTGACTGCAAGCACCACGTAGCACAGTCTTAAGCACAAAGAAGACACCATGATTTTAAAACATTTATGAAAAATGGATCTGTCCAGGTTGAAACTAGACTTGGTGTTGTAGAGAACAGAACTAGAATTAATGGAAAATGCAGGGTAGGAGATTTGGGTTAAGCTTCTTCATTGCATCAGCTAAACAGTCTGCATTAAGAAATGATGGATTATTCCTTACTAGAGGTATTTAATCAGAAGTTAGATGGCTATTTATTAGGGCACTGTAGTAACAAGATTTTTGCACTGGGCTAGGGGTTGCAAAAGAGGGCATCCTTTTCATCTCCATAGTTCTGTGAGAACTAGATAGGGTAGCAATCTCATCACTATGATTTTAAAATTAAAAAATTGTGTTCTTCTTGAGCAAGAGTTGACACAAGGGATGCAATCATGTATCTGCAGTACAGTTCTGGTCTCCTCACAGCAAAGTCGATTACAAATAATTATTTTTGACATGCTGTCATCTTTCTATTCTGTATTGTAGAATTACTGATGAACAATTACATATTTATTAAAAAATTGACCTGTGGTAATTACCAGAGGTCAGCTTGGATTTCTCAAGAAAAAGCCTTTACAAATGTTCATTTCTTTAATCTCCATTTAAACTTTAAAGTTGATATATCTACTCCTCTGCCTCAATTCATCCCACCCAGCCAGATTCCACAACTCTCAGAGAGTGATGCTTTTGAGGAACCTGGACAGACAATGTGATCAGGAAGAGAAGAGATAAGAAAATCAGTTTCTCTCTCTTCTGCAAACAGAACTCTGGGTCCAGACATTTTTGGAGCAGCAACTAAAATTCACAGAATAATGAGAACCAGCAATTCCACCACAGCATAGGGAAAACATAGACCATTATTGGCCACTGGGATTTGGAAATCTGAAATTCAACTATTTTTTCAACACTGACTCAAGAGACAATTATTGTAACCAATTTTCATGAGACCATGTGGAGATGAAACTTGTTTTCTGGAATAATTGCATATGTTTATAAAATTACAAAAATTCTATGCCAAACCTCCCATTAGTTCTAGTCTTTTCTTTATCCATTCAGGATATTTCAAACTTGGACTGATCCTTTGAGGAACGAAATACTGCTGACTGGACTTGGATAAAAACTACAAATTAATCTGAGCGAAACATGCTGGCAAAGTCATAAAGATGGACCAGCTGGGAGGAAAAAGAGTATAATTTGCTGTAATCCATGCAGAAATGGTTTGCTGCTTCAGTGCACAGGACTGCATTGCAAGATATGGCAGACCTATGGACATTTTACAGAGCTGCTGGAAAGGCAACAAATATCTAATTAATCTAATTATTGAATTGGAATAAGTTGGAAATGTTCTTGAAAAACATTTAGGGAATGTGAAATTAACTTCAGTTACTTTTTGTTCCTGTTTTAAAGCGAGGAAATTGGGGAAATTCATTTTGCATGTAAGTAGCCAGAACTTGCTAAAATCCCTGGGAAAAATGGCAACATTATGATGACCACATGTCCTACTTTTGGAGGGTCATCTTCTGTTTTAAGGACTATCCAGTCCAATATCAGTTAAAAAAGAAATGACTCATCAGAAGAGAGAGCAGAGCTCATGAATTTTCTTACTGATGGTTATTGCCTAGTGCACAAACAGAATATACATACTGAAATGATCTGGAAAAAACTTTGAAACAGCTTGGCCAAGCCTTCCATAGAAGAAGACTGCCTCATCACTTCAAGGAGGTGTCAGTGAGCTCCACAAGCATCCTTTCAAATACTTTGCACAACCTTAACAGACAATGACTATTTCTCTACTTACATATGATATGAAATATGAGACCATATGAAGGGAAAGGGGAAACCTTCTGTACCTCAAATGATATGGTGACAGCCAGTGTTGGACTAGGACCAGGGACACCCAGGTTCAAGTCCTTCAATAGCAACTTATTAGGTAACTTCAGGCCAGTTGCTCATTCTCAGTTAACTTATCTCACAGGGCTGTTGTGGTAAAAAATTGGAGAAAGGGTATCCTTAAATTCCTGGAGGAAAGACAGGTTATAAATTTATTAAATAAACAAAAAAGACCCATTATGTTATAAAGGAAACTAAAAATAACACATAAATACATTGATGTAAAAATAATTCCTTAAAAAGAACAAAAACAAATCCATTTTAAAATGCATCTCCATAAAATTGGCAAAAGAAGAAACAGATTTTATAGCATACAGCTATAAAATACTTCCAATATTGATCTTAGTCATAAGAAATATTGGTGCACATCAGTTTGCACAATAGCCTCTATGTGTCAGCAGGGGAGATGGCTTTTGGGGTTGTAATTGGTGGCCCCTAAACTTCTTTTTCCCAAGCCCCCCAAGCCCATTCCAATTGTGATAGTCAAAATTCAGTAGTTTAGTTTCCTACCATTTTAAAGTGGAAAACACCCATATCTTAGCCCTAATACAGAATTAATATGCTTAAAAATACATAGAAAAAACTCCAACACTCCCCAAAGGCTGAAATCTCATATATTCTTTGCCTTTAGAGAGCAAGAAAATTAGATTGCCACAGAAAGTAAGAAGTGGAGTGCTTACACTAAAAAAAAAGAAAAGATGTGTCCAGTGTTTAATCCAATGGTTGTTTAGATAACCAACAGATTCACAATAGAGCCCTTGCTGAATAATTCTGCTTTTCCTTTTATGTCCACTTACCTTTCATGTTAAATTCATATTTAATTGGTTATGCTATAAATTATGTTTCATCCCCATATTTTACAAAAATCTTTTTGTAAAGGGTGTTTTGGTGGTTTTGTTTGGCACCTGCTCTTAATTGGGTCCTTAGATAAGAAATTATATCTACCTACTGATATTTATAAAGATTTACATTTTTATATAGGTATGCACATATAATCTACATATATACACACATACACCTGCTGTTAGGAATGATGGCAAAGCAACTCTGTTTCCCAGGGCTGTCCTCTTTCTTCTCAGAATGTAAAGGCATACACAACTCCAACAACTACAATGTTCCCAATTGTGGCTATAATTGCAATCCATAACAAAATGGCATCATTTGAAGAACGGGATGTCTCTTCTGGCTGGTTTGGCACTGAGGTGGCAGTGTAGACATTGGCAGATGAATTAAACAAAGAATATTCCGTGCTAAATTCCTCATTGGGTGAGTCCATAAACACTCCTCCCATAACTGGAAGCTGTGGAGGAAAAGTTTAAAACATAAAGTTAATTTCAGATGGAAGATGATCATATAGACATACATTACATACCGGAAAGTAGCTAAACTCCATTGGTCAGCAGAGCTGCAAAAACATGCTTTAGATGAGGTTATCTGTTTAAAAAATTAAGCTTCATCTAAGCAGATGTACTGCATGAAATAAACATGCTTTATATTCATGTTACGGCAACATCTCCTTTCTGAGCACATCAAAACTTCATGAGCTCTACTTTTCCATGTAAACCAATCAACGGTCAAGAAAGGTTTCCAGCAGTGGGTTATGAAGTGCAAAATGTCCCACTTCAAGGCCCTTACAAGTAGAATATCACCGTATGGCCTTTAAAAACAAGACAGCATTAAAGTGCACCTTTGCTATGGACGTTTCAGATCACACAATGTTTTCATTGGAGATGACAGACTGTAGTTAGGCAACACATTTCAGTTCCTCCAAAGGTTAGAGTAGTATGATTTAGGCACGCCTCATCTTCCTCTAATGGATTCACTTTCCCTCCCAGACTTGAATAAACATAGTTTACCATATTATCTGAATCAAAGAAATTATTTATTTATTTATTTATTAATAAATTTGTATGCTGCCCATCTCCCCCCAACGGGTGACTCTGGGCGGCTCAAATTATGTTGAATATGTTCAGAATATGAAAATGGCTTTAAACCCAGATGTGAAATTAGCATTTTAGTTTTTTATTTTATTAGAAATTTTCAATGTAATAAAATATATAAAACAAATGACAACAAAGTTAGAAAATAAGAAATAGAAAAACAAGAAATTGATAAAAACACACACACACAATTGTGCCTTCTGCCCTTCTTTCTGTTGAGTAATTGTCGCCTTAAACTTTTCCCCAACCTCTTCATCTCACTTTAATCCCCATGCAATTAGCATTTTAGAAAGCCTTTCATATTATTCAGATTATGTTCTGTCCAGTATCTTCATTTTGTATAACCTTTCCCATTCATTTAATGAAAAAAATTAGCACTCCTGAATTTTTAGCAAATGTTTCCAATATAATCTCTGGCTATATCACTGTTTTAAAGACTGGACTATCTGCATCTTCCTTCTGGAGAAAGACCACCTTGACATGGTGGGAGATAGTTCAGTGGCTCCAATGACCTTAAGAACTTTGGTGGTGGGAGTGGAAACATCTCTCAGGCTTCCCCTTGCTGATAAAATCAAAATGGGAGAGTAGAAATTAAGAGTAATCCATAATGGAGAAAAGAACATTTAGGGCTCTATGCGTTAGGAAGACAATTCCTTAACAGATGCAATCCCAACATTAAACCTGAAAGGGAACAACAAATCACTTCTCTTCTGATGCCATAAAAATAATATGGGCACAGCTGAAACATTTACATCAGTTTGGGTGTCAGATGATATGATCCCAGGTTGAAAAACACCGTGATCAGTGCTATTTAGGAAGAAAGCTGTAATTTCACTAGTAGATCCAGATGTCATAACACAACCAGACCAATGCCACATGCAAATGTGGTTATTGACCCTGACAGTATTAAAACAGGTTTCCTTCCTTTACAAGGATATTAGAATTGGTACTCTAAATGAAAACATGGAATGGAATGTGAAAAGCAGTGAACCACATGAAATTGTGACATTGCGATGTGCTTAGCTATGACCCAATAACCACAAGAACTTATCTATTAGAATTAAAAATATTCTGAAACATCAACACTGTACAACTGTATGCTCCTATTACAGATGTAGTGAAAAATTTAGTGTAAAATTGCAAGAGTTGCTATATGAAAGGACACAGTACCACTGATGCATGATTGGAATGCCAAAGTTGGAGAAATGAAACAATATGGCTTGAGTCCAAGGCAGCTCAGCAGTTTTGGTCTCCATGGTAACCATGGACCTGTCCCAAGTAATTGAGGGCTTGATGTATATTGGTAGTCGCAAATTAGATCTCAATTTTGTCTTGGGGCTGTTGTGATGTGATCTGGTAATGGAGCATTCAGAAGCTGCAGCTAGTCCAGAATGCAGAAGTGTGGGCAGTTTTGGCATTACTCACCACATTCATATAACACTGCTACTCCACAAGCTGTACTGGCTCCCAGTAGGCTTCCAGGCATGATTCCAGAGGCTAGTTGTCACCTATAAAGCCCAACATGGCCTAGGGACAGGCTACTTTTAAGACTGCCTCTGTCCCATTGTTTCTGCTGGCCCCATCAGGTCTAGCAGAGGAGGCATGTTCCAGATCCCCTCTATTAAACAATGTCATCTTGTTGGATCTAGGATTTGGGTCTTCTCTGTGGTGCTGCGTGTCCTGTAGAACACCATCCCCCTAGAGATCCAGATGGCTCCAACCCTGCTAGCCTTTTGTAAGGCTCTGAAAATCTGGCTGTTTCCCCTGGTGTTTGGGGCAGGAGGCTAGGTGAGCTCTGCTGTTGATGTGATTTTATGATTGGGACAGTTGTTTGTTGTTTTAATTTTTGTATGGTGCCTAGAGTCACTGTTTTGAGATGGGCAACCACACAAATTATTTAAATAAATACATAAAAATAAATAAAATCTTCCCTAAAAAAGAGAAGTTTGGAGACTGGTTAGAAATTGTCCAGTATCACAAGATATTATCTTTCCATTCATATAGGACCTACATGCCTTACTTTCCTCAGAGTTGGCAAGAAATCCTAAGAGATCAGAATCAAGTAAATCTTTACAAAGAAAAAAGAAAAAAAATGGGGGAAGGAGAATTTTAATGCCTTCCATATATTAGGAAAAAAAAGTGAAATATATTGAGGAAATGAAACTCATTAAAAGTAATTTATGCTTGATACAAACAAAATATAATACAGGATCCCCCAGTCTGGTGCTACTTGGATGTGCTAGACTTTATAGTACCAGGCTGGGCCATATTAGCTGAGGACTGTCGATACAGAAGTCCAAAATATCTGGAGAGAACTACTTTGGGGAAGGCCAAGGAGGCAGAGAAATCTGAATCATAGAATTCAACCAATTCCTTAGACTTTACATCTGACAACATCAAATGGAGATGAATTAAAGATAAATGAAAAGAGAATTGTAGCTCAGGACAAGGTCCCACTTCACATCCTGGTAATTCTAGTTAAAAAAAGCTTGTCTGAGACAACCTTAGACTATATAGATAATAGTGTGACCTGATATGTAAGGAAGCTTCTTGACTTTTTTGATTCTTTTATAAAAATGTGTTTTTCCATCATGAAAATATTTCTATTCTTTCAAAAGGCTATGTAACTCTCATGCAAGCGGCAAGGGATCAATTATATTTTCAGCTTCCAACCAAAGTTTTACATAAAAGGGTCCCATATGTCTTTAACAGCTGAGAAATTGGTAATGAACTGTTCTACTGCCAAAAGAACTCCCCATAATAAATATGCAGAGAGTAAACAATTCAGTGACACAGCATTCACTTTGAAAATCCAGTCTACATGATTTTTACAGCCAAATAAACAAGGATTAGATTTTAAAGGAAATGATGCATCAGGAGTAAGGAAAAGAACATTGAAACTTTTCCCAAGGAATTTAAATGAACAAAGAGGTTTAAAATTGGCCAACTTATTCCTACTAGAGAATGGAAAGAATGGCTTCTCAGGAGTACTCAATATCTACAAAAACAATTCTTTTTAATATAGCACTTGAGTTACAGAAAGCAGCCACCTCTATCTGTGTGTGTCTGTGTGTATGCATGTATGTGTGTGCATGTATACATACACACACACATACATAGAGTTTATATGAAGCATAGCTTCAGTTGCTTTCAGATGTACAGCTCCACCCAGACGATGATGACAACAATGATGAATATTCTGTTGTTCTTCCCAAAGGATTCCCAATTGATGCACGTATGAGTCCTGTTCCTAAAGACAATGGGATTGATAGTCTGGAAGAAATCAAGCTGGGAAAGAATACAATTGGGAAAGAGGGTTGATAACACCGATGTGCTGATGATATCCAACTATATACCTCTTCCATCAAAATATAAGTACAGGTAGTCCTTGCTTAGCTACAACAATTGGGATTGGCAGTTAAGCAAAGCAGTTGCTAAGTGGAGAATCATGTGACCGTGACTGTGCTTACAATTTTACTTCAGCTTTCCTTTTTCTGCACTCCCCTGCCCTTTGGAATGTTCACCCTGGTGCTGGGATAATTACCAAGAAGGGAATGAATGTTTGTACTTACAGTACATTCACTGGAGAGGATGGGATTACAAAAAATTAAGCAGGCACACAATGGGAAACACACCAGGCTGCTTGTGGAAAGCAAAGCCACCACACCCCTTTCAATGTGTATTCCCCATTGTGCACCTGCTTACTCTCTTGTAATCCCTTCCTTTCCAATCTCTCCTCTCTGCAAGGGGGAAAAAAAAAAAGAAAAACAACAGGGTAGGCACAGGACGTGTACTGATTGCAATGGAGATCACATGACTGAGGGACACTGTGAAGGTTATAAATGCAGGTGTCAGTTGTGAAGTTATTTTTTTAGCATCATCATAATCTCGAATGGTCGCTGAAGACTACCTGTAAGCTGTTTAAATTCAAAAACTATATCCAGCGTTGGTAAAAAATTAGATGATAGCATACAAATTGTAGACAATGCAGTGATATTCCAGATCAGTCAAAAGATAGATCAAGAAAGAATTAACTTGGGCTGGATTTGGCACTTACTGGCAGATATGACATGTCCACAATGATACAGACCTGAGTTATAGTCCAACTGAACTACTGTAGAACATTCTATGTGGAGCCACCTTTTTATATTCTATTATGTCAAACTAATTAACAGAACAAAAAGTAGAAGTACAGGTAGTCCTCGCCTACCGACCATTTGTTCAGTGACTGTTCAAAGTTACGATGGTGCTGAAAAAATAACTTTATGGTCCATTTACAACCATTTATGAACTTCATACCATCCCTCAGTCCACATGATCTGTTGTGCAGAGTGATAATCACAAACACACCCGTTTGTGCAGAGCGCAGCAAAAACTCCAGGAAAATATTAGCCATGAAAGCAAACACATCAACAGCTATTCATAATGCAATGTCCATTTCTTGTTTCCCAAAGAAATCCAGTCAGAAAATATATATTAACTGGTGTTTATTGATAAAAATGCAAAAACTCCATAAAATGCAAATATCATACAAAATATAAAGAAAAACACATCTTCTCATTATATTGTAGCATCAAAGACTTATTAGCAACACAAGCTTAACAAAATCTCTAGCTACAAACTCTTAGAGAAGAGGTACACTACTTGGTAATTTGTTATAACTACGTAGCCCATAAAACCTACATAGTGGCTAACACTAAAACAACTAACAACAACTCAGAGAAGTTGAATATTTTCCTCTCCTTGTATTATAACTCTATGCCACCCCCACTGGGTAACTAGCATACACACACCAATAGGTGGCAGTAAATAGCACAATACACAACACACAATAACAGGTGTTTTTCACATGATCTCTGTAGTCAAAATATTATTTGTTATTGTTGTAAAGATAACGGGATGAATCCTTTCCCATGAGAATGAAAATCCTGACATGATCACCATTATAGTCAGTATGTGTTGTCCTGTGCCTGACCTGTGTTTTTTCTTTCCCCCCCCTTTATGTCAGTCTTACTAGGTAGATCAGACAGGAAACACAACCAGATAAACTAATTCTACTTTATTGTAAAGCTACATTAACAGAATCTTGCAAGTCCAAAAGTACACTTCTCCCACCATCACTTTACAGCCTGAAAACTTAGGGAGGGTCCCTTCTGAGCCTTTTGTTCCACCTACTATGCAGCTGTGGGCTTCGCTGTCTCTTATGTAACCATTCCCTTGCAGCATCTCTTTGCTCCATCTCCCAAGGTCTTTCCCACATACCATTAGACTTGCAGAGCAGAGAGATTGGAGAGAAAGTGATTGTAAGAAAGTAAGTTGTTTGCTCTTCTACACATCTAAAGCAATGCGATCACACCAGAAGTGGGAAAGGGTCAGGCAAAGGACAGACTGACTACAGTAATTTTTTTTTCCTCCCTCTCCCCTCACAGAGTGGAGAGATTGGAGAGGAATAGATTTCAAGAAGGTACTATAAGCTGTTTGCGTAGCATGCTGGCAGCTTCCAGGCCTGGGCCATGGCACAATCACATTGCTTTCTATGTGTACAAGACAGTAAGCAGGTATTCGAGCATTCCAAAATGCTTTGTCTTATTAAATTCTCTCCAGGAAAACCCTAATTATTTTATTAAAATAAGCAGTATTCAGAAGCAAGGAATAATTTCTTACTGAACTTATGGATGTTTCCTTTTGTAGATCTAAAAAATGTTTGGAAAGCTGCCTTATCAAAGAGTTCATGTTTTCTGCATATGCAATTCTTGTCTGAAGTTGATACAAAACCAAAGAAAAAAAGTGTAACCGTAGATTTACATTACCGTATTATTTTCCCCACTCCTGACAGGCTAAAAGAGAGTTTAAATCCATGAGACCAGCCTTCCATAACCTGGCAGCCTCCAGATGTATGGGACTATAACTCTGAGAATACCACATGCTGGCAAGTAATTTTGGGAGTTGTAGTCCCGATGTCTTTAAAAGTCTAATAAACACTTTTAGACACAGGGTTACTTTGAGAAAAAGACAAACAATCTCCATATGAGCTGACACTTAATATTAAAAAGATGGCAAAACAGCATTTAAATTGCCTCTTGGTGTGATGGAATGTATCTACGAAGGGGAGGGTGGTGTGGTGGATAGCAACAGAGAGCAAGGCTATCAGGAAGGAAGGGATGCATTCCAGGAAGGGAAAGGAGACAAAAGACGACACAGTCCGCAGGGGGAGCGTGGGAAACATAAGAGGTTCGGGATAGCCACTCCCTAGAATCTCCCAGGGTATATCCACTAGTTGCAGTAGTACAGAGTTAGTCTGGCAAGATTCTGTCTATATGGTGTAAGCAAATAAGGGAACTTAACTCAACTGGACTGTTTCATCGTTGTTTTTGGGCTGGGCCTGACACTTGGGTAAGAAAGCCAATACGAGCTAAGAAGCATCTAATTCAGGAAGAAGCCTTTCTAGAGGGCAAGTGTCAAGTTTTTAATGATTGTTAAATAAGGTTAGTGAAGATCAAAAATAGGTATATATGGTAGAGAGCAGATGATTAATAAGGAATAAAAATGCAGGACAGAGACAATTGAAATGAGACATTATTCTCAAGTATTTATGTAGAAATGGTTATAATGTCATCATTCTGATCACTGATGATGGGAATTACAGTACAACAAACGTAGGTGGCATCAGAGTGGAGAAGGCTGGCTTAGATAATTTACTGTAAGTTGTGATGATAACCAAAGGCTTACATGAGTTTAACTGAGATTGTGGCAAACTAATGGAGGGAGAGTCTAAGGTATATGTGGATGCAAAATCATAAAAATTATGTTGCCCTGGGTGTGGAAACAGAAACATGTGGCCAACAAGATGTAGGACAAAGTGGACCTTTGGTATGATTTGGCAGGGTTCCTCTTACACCAGCATTATACTGGTACTCTGAATGGGGAATAACTTAATTCAAATTATAGGCAGTTATAAATAGATATCAATAGAGGAGCAGGAAAATGCAGGAAATATGTGAAGGCAGTGAGCAGGGACAGAAGACTTAGGAAGACAAGGCAGAGGTAAGCATAGCAAAAAGGAATAACAGGAGGGCAAAGCAGAGGATCTGAAGAGAGGTGGTAGGTAATATGGGGGGAAGAAAACACTGAACATCCTGCGTAGGGCCTATAGGCCACGTGTTTTAAAAAAGCATTTTGAGAGAAACATCTCTATATTTATAGGAACAATTATCTGAAAATAGTAACACCTGGACACTTTTTTATATTGTTACCTGGCAATATAAACCCCCATACCTTCTTTCTTCCTATAGACTGTTATCTGCCAGATTCCCCATATCATTCTCTATTGGTTCATGACTGGTCTACATAAGCTAGAACACAGTATTCCTAAGTTTTAATGCACCTCAAGGTAAAACAATTAAATTGATGCACCTGCAATGATAACATAATAGTTTTCCAATCTTCATTTAAATAGTAAAGTTATTGCTATACAATCTTGAAGAAACTCACACATTTAAATTCTGTTGTACTAAACAGAGGAAGAAAAGAACTACTAAAATTGCGGTTGCTTTCATTATATCACACATTTGCAGAGCTTGGTGTGCAAAATGATGAAAGTTTGAATAACGCTGTCTTAGGAGTCTGCAGTTTACCAATTGGCAATTAAAAGTTTCTGTTTTTTTTATTTTCAAAAGGATTAGTAAAAGCAATACTCTTACTTTGGAATTCCTTTATTTTTCTTTATGTACCACTTTAACATTTTAATGGTATTTAAAATGCACACATCTAGACTGATGGTTCCTAGTATGACTAGCCATTTCCCATATTGTGTTGATTTATAAATTATTTGTAAAATCCAGGTATCAGCCTAGATGGCTTCAATAGCGAATAGATAGAGGACACAACTACTATTGGATATTATTCATAATACTACATCCCATGAATTTTATATATGTTAATTAATGCTAATATTTTAGAGCTCTGTTTGGACTTTTGGCTGAGAATTGGATGGGAGAAGGGGTTACTTATTTAATTTGCCTATTGTTAAGAGATGGGTTATGTATGAAGAGTTTATATTGGTCAAATGAGAGCAGGTGAAGAGATTATGGAATTGTTTATACTTGTCATTATGAGGGTATGAAGTTCCTTTTTTGGGGGAGAGGGTTTTTTCTTGTTTTGTTTAGTTTTCTTACACTCTTTTTCTTTCTTCTTTTTTTAGATTATATTCTTTTATTGTTCTATCCAAAACTTTTAATAAAATTATTGGAAAAAATCACATGCTATATCCCAGCCTTCTTCATCCTTCTGTTCTACAGAAGTAGTGGACATCTACTCTCATAATTTCCAGGTATGCTGCCTTGGAATAATGGGATATGAAATCCAACACATTTGGAGGGCAACAGGTTGGAGAAGAAGCAATAGTAGGAAAAGGCTATTTTCTTGTGCAGGGCTACCCACAGGCATCTGGTTGGGACTGTGGCAAATAAGATGGTATATATTAGGTGGACCTTTGTTCTGATCTTGCAGTTTCATTATTTCTCAGAATAGCCAGTCATTTGAAAGATAATGTTACAAGATTTCATTGACATTTTGGACATGGTACATATTGTAAACAACAGGGCCTACCTGAATGCAAACATATCCATAAAATAGGACTATTAGTTTCAGGTCCTACTGTGCTGCCTCATTGTGATGTAAGCGTGTTTGTGTATGTGAGTGTTCCTGGGTGGGATGTGTAAAGAACACCGGGAGTGTATGCCAATAGTATATAATCCCAGCAGGGACACCCAAAGCATGAAGGTCATGTCAGCTGCCCAGCTAAGGCAAACAGGCACCTATATTAGGCAGCAACAACATAGGAAGATGCTGGAAGCAAATGATCACTTTGGTGACAATGGCAAAGGTATCATTTCATACTGTGTGGGAGAAAGCAATGGAAAACCACTCTGGTACTTCAACAAGAAAACCACACAGATATACAGTATAAAGTGATTGATAATATAGTACTGGATGATGGGCCCCTCAGGTCAAATGGCACTCAACATGCGACTGAGGAAAAGCTGAGGATCTTTTGGAGTAGTAATTGTGTTTATGACATGGCTAGATTAAAGCCTTTGGGATGTCTAGTTCCTGATATTGCCTTGCAGGAAAAAAAGACCTGAAACTGCAAAGACAGAAACTTGAACATGGGAAAATTCAACACAGTGAAAGATGAAATGAATCAAGTATGCATTTACATCATAGGCATTAGCAAATTGAAATGGACATGAATTGGACACCTTCAGTCAGAAAATCATATTATTTACTACTCAGAACATGAAAAACAATGAAAGAAGAGTGTTGTTTTCATAGTAAGGAAGGATATAATAAGGACACTACTTGGTACAATGCAGTCAATGACCTAATAATATCAGTTAGACTTCATGACCAGCCCTTTAATATGACAAGTATCCAATTTATACTCCGGCCATTGATGCAGAAGAGGAGGTTTATGAGTTTTACGGTCAACATCAGTCTGAAATTGACAGAACATACAAGCAAGTTGTGCTGCTTGTGGCTGGAAGCTAGAAGGTCAATGTTGGAAATGCTAAGGAGGAAAACGTAGTTGGAAAATGAAATGAAGCAGGAAAACAACACATCAGTTTCTGCCAATCCAATTTCTTCACTGCTAACATAGTCTTAAAAAACCAAAATGACGCTTATATATTTGGACATCACTATATAATTGGCAAAAGCAAGCAAAATAACTCAGTTGTAACAGCAAAGAGGCCAGGGGCTGACTGGGAACAGATCACAAACTGCTCATGTGCAAGTTCCAAGTCAGGCTAAAGTTGAAGAAGAAAGCCAACCACTTACCACAATATGACTCTGGGCAAATATCCACCATTTTCAAGAAGAAGATCAGGAATGACTTTGAAGTCCTGAACCTCTTTGATAGGGAACTAGAGTAACTGTGGAATGAACTTAAAGAAACTGTTAAGGATTAATGTGAAAAAAGACTGCTAAAAACTAAGAAACAGAAGAAAGCAAACTGGGTGTCAGAACAAAAGGAAATTGTCAAAAAGGAAAGAAAAGCCAAAGCCAAGAAAGACAAAGATCTCTGGAAGGATCTTAACATAAGTTGGCCTTTTGTAAGGCCCTAAAAACATGGTTATGTGCCCTAGCCTGGGGCCCTGAATGTGTTAAGGGCCCCATTTCTTGGCTATAACTATGGGATAATTTTTCTCAGCTGCCATATATATTTATTTTGTGCTGTACTGTACTTGTTTTAACTGTTTTTATGATTGTTCGCCGCCCAGAGTCACTTGGTTGAGATGGGCAGCTATAGAAATTTAAATAAATAAATAAATAAATAGCTAGCTAGCTGTTAGAAGAGACAAGAAGCAGTATTGCAACAACATCTGTAAAGACATCAAAGATGGAAACAGACATGGAAAAACAAGGAAAGTCTTCCAAAAGATCTCTGATATCAGAAGGTTCCAATCTCAAACTGTAAGCTAAAGGACACTAATGGACAGATAGTAACTGATTCCAATAAAATAAAACAATGATGGAAGGAGTATACTGAAATTCTGTACAGTAGAAACGTCAACATTAAAGATATTTTAGAAGATATTCCCTATTTAAAAGAACTGCTAATATTAGAAAATGGAGTTAGAGATCAGCACTCCATTCATTACCAAGTTGGAAAGCTACAGGAACTGATGAAATATCTACAGAAGTATGGCAAACAACAGAAGAATCTGTAACCAAACTATGTCAGCAATCTAAAGAACAGCACAGTGATCAACGGATTGGAAAAGGTCAGTTTACATACCAATACCAAAGGAGTGTGCAAACTATTGCACAATATCCTTAATTTTACCACGCTAGCAAAATAATGCTTAGGATTATTCAACACAGATAGCAGCCCTTTATGGAAGGGGAGATGCCAGATGTCCAAGCTGGGTTTAGAAAAGGCGGAAAAATAAAAGTGCTGATGTATGCTAGGTAATTGAGAAGGCCAAAAAATTCTAAAAAGAAGGCAATATGTTCATTGTTTATAGAAAGGCCTTCAATTATGTCAACCCTATTGGGCTATGGAATTTCCTCAGCAAAAAGGAAATCCCAGAACATCTCATTATTCTCATGTGAAAACCTACACCCAAGTCAGGAAGCCACAGTCCAACTGGTACATGATAAAACACAGCGGCTGCAGGCTGGCAAGGTTGTATACTCTGATATGTAGATATGCATTCTACATTGGCCTTGAGCTTGTGAATCTTTCAGTTTGCCACTGCTCTCAGCAGAATCTTTAAAGGATGCTCTAAATCTTTGTAGAAATTCTGATAATTGTCCAGTACTGGATCATTGCTTTCAGTTATGGGCACAACCCATTTGGCTGCCCTTTCCTTCAGCAAACTCGGCACAAAAGTTACCTTACTGTGATCTGTAGGGAATTCTACCACTGACCTGTCATAAGCAAGTCACACTGAGGCAAATCTTGTCTAAATGCTGTATTAGTTGTATCATGGTATTTTCCAGGTTAGTTATTTGTAAAATCCAGTTTTTATTGGTGTTACAATAATGCTGCAGCAAGGTGTTTTGTTGGGTGGCCTGAGGTCAGACACCATCTTTACGATCAAATGTAAGATTCTCTGCCTCTCTTAATAGAAAGTAAGAGGCTTTCAAAATGGATGTCAGCCCTCCAAGGTAGTCCAGGTCAGCTTCACTGGAACTATACGTAACTGAGATAGGCCAGTGTTTCTCAACCCCAACAATTTTAAGATGTGTGAACACTAATTCCCAGAATTTCCCAGGCAGGCAGGCAGGCAGGCAGGCAGGCAGGCAGGCAGGCAGGCAGGCAGTTTTTTGTATCCCAACAGATACTGGCCATGAAAGCCTATATCAGTATATTCCTCCACTAAAGCTTGCAACCTTAAGATGTGTGGACTGGCTGGGGAATTCTGGGAGCTAAAGTCTGCACATCTTAAGGTGCTGAGGTTGAGAACTCTGGCTTAGAGTAAAGTAAGCTCCTTACCTAGCACCTTGAGTTGTCCATGTAATCATCAGTCTGAGATAGTTCCACCTATTTCTTCTAACAAATGACATGGTCATTATCTCTGCCAATGTCTGCCATCTGCTATGAAAGACAGTGAAACTGAATTCAGATTCCCACAAAACTCCTAATCTTCTTTCTCAAGGGTGGATTTCAGTGAGTACCTTATGCATGGAAATGCCTCATTAGTTTACTCTGCAATGCAAGAAATATCCTTGCAAATTTCACTTTGGGGAATCAAAATACTGTGGATAGTGACGGATGCAGAATTCCAAACTTTGTTAAAGTGTCCCAGATTTCTTGCCTGTGATCTTCAGGAGGAAAACTTAATCTGCCATTTGCATTTGAAATACAGCAGAAAAAGCTGTAACTTGCCTAAGTTTTCTTAAATAGATACTGGTAGACAGACTCTGATTTTCACTGGACTAATGACCATCATACTTAATTAGGTCACTGAGTTCAGAGGGTGCAGTTTATTTCCCCAGCAGACAAATGTTTACAATTTACATAGAAATAAAGGGAGGAAAAATTGTACTTAAGACCCACCTTGACATATTTAATAGAAACCTGTGTCTGATAGGATGATTTAAGAATATTATCTAGGATGAGTTTTGCTCAGTTAGCCATGAAGAAGTGGACAGGATACTTGGAGCTGTGAGCTCTGCCACGTGTATTTTAGATCCCTGTCCCTCCTGGTTGGTCAAGGCTAGCTGGGAGGTGGCAGGTAGCTGAATCCAAGTGGTGGTGAATGCTTCTCTGTGGGAGGGGGTGGTTCCACCTGTTTTGAAGGAAGTGGTGGTTCATCCCCTCTTTAAGAAGCCATCCTTGGACCCACCAGTACTGGACAACTTTTGTCCAGTTTACAATCTTCCCTTTTTAGAGAGAGTTATGGAAAAGATGGTAGGTTCACAGCTTCTGGGGGCCCTGGAGGAAGTGGATTATCTGGACTCTTTCCAGTCAGGTTTCAAGCCAGGTTATGGTACTGAGACAGTACTGGTCATGCTTATAGATGATCTCTGAAGGTTAAAGACAGAGGTAGTACATCATCCTTGCCCTTCTAGATATCTCAAAGGCTTTCAATACCATTCTATCATTCTAGACTGGCTCTATGGGTTGGGAGTGGGGGGCACTGTTCTACAGTGGTTCTCCTTCTTTCTCTGCGGCTGGTTCCAGTCAATGTTAGTGTGTGTGGGGGGGGGGAAGAGATCTAGCTCTAGGCTCCTCTTATGTGGGGTACTTCTCCAGATATTGTTGGATTTAAATTACCATCAGTCTCAGCCAACAAGGAGAAATATAAGAATTTGGAAGAGTACAAATTCCTCATCCCTGATTTATAGAGGGACTATAATTGCTGGGCAATGCAGAAAAATTAGAAACACAAATAAAGCTATATAACTTAAAGATTAATAATGTTTCATGAATAATACTATTGACTTCCAGATTTATGAATCAATTCAGATACTGCACTGAGCAAGCATTAACTGTAATGGAGCTCCCCTCCTCTCCCAATCTCAGATTTATATTTATTGCCAAAAATACAAGGAATTTCAAGAGAGAATTTTAAGTCTAGAGGTTCTTTCATGCATTTACAAGTCCAAGCTCAACCCTGTAAACCAATTTTAAAAACTTGCAAACAAAGCCTACAAATAAAGTACCATAATTGTATATTGTACATTTTAAGGAAGCTATTTCTTGCTTTTAACTGGCATATTTGGGGGGAGAAATTGGTAGATTATAAAAGCTGTCTGTCAGTTTAGCAATGAAACCTGACTCCAATGTCTATTGTAGGAGAAAGAAAATTGAGAGCAACAGTAGAGAGCTCTGCTGTTATGTTACTGTTATACTATACAAATATCTTCAAAATCTAAAAGAGGTCCTTCCTGAGAATACTATCATGCATAAATACCTTGAATATAAATTAGAATCCACATTTGGAAAATTTAGAAGGGCTCCAACACTCAATCCAACACAAATCTTTTCAAATCAAGCACTAGGTAGGATATGCAAAATTTTGCCTAAGTAAAAAGAACCAGGAAACCATCATATCTATTCCTGCTCCCTCTGCAGAGATAAAGGCTACACTGTCACCACTTCCCATAGGTTTTGAGAAGGCATGATTGGAGCTCCTCCTGCTGGTTTAGTATTCACATTGTACATGTGCCATAACAGAAAAAAAATGAGGGACACCTCCTCTCATCAAGCCTTAACAAGTAGAAAAAGCCATTTGAAATATTACACAATGTTATATCAGCACCGAATGGAGTATATAATCAAATCGATAAATATGACTAAAGTTTGAGAGTGACATTTCCCTCCAAACTAAAGGCAAATTATAAATTCCCTAAAAATTATGAGTAGAACTCACATGATCATCCAGGAAAAGTACATAGTTATTGACTGATTATGTGCCATCAAGTCAGTGCTGACTCTTAGCAACCACATAGACAGACTTTCTCCATTAAGATTGGCCCCCAACCTCGGCCTTCAAGTCTTCCAGGGGTGCCGCGATCCACTTTTTTGCTGGTTGTCCATTTTTTCTATTTCCTTCCACTGTTCCCAGCATTACTGACTTCTCAAAGGAGCTAAGTCTCTACATAATTTGACCAAAATATGATAATTTAAGCCTGGTCAAAGTTCTAAAGTGAGAACTTTGGATTGATTTGTTCAATGATCCATTTGTTTTCTTGGCTGACCATGATATTCTCTGGAGTCTTTTCCAACAGCAAATTATCCTGTGAGCATCAGCAATAATGCTGATGTTTCTTGGTCTTTTCTAAAAGCAGCCTGAATATCTGGCATATCCCTTTCCATGTTGGGCTCTAATCTGCATTGGATGATTCTAAGCAATATTTTGCTACCATGTGAAATTAAGGATATTGTATGATAATTTGGAAAAGACCCTGATGCTGGGAAAGATTGAAGGCAAAAGGAGAAGAGGACAGCAGAGGATGAGATGGTTAGATAGCATCACTGAAGCAATGAGCATGGAACGGAACAAACTCAGGGAGGCAGTGAAGGACAGGAAGGCCTGGTGCAATATGGTTCATGGGGTCATGAAGAGTCGGACACGACTTACCAACTGAACCACAATGATAATTTGCACATTCTGTTGTATTTCCTTTCTTTAATACTGTTATGTAGACTGACCTCTACATATCAAGGTATATCTATGTGATTGTTAAGAATTGGTACCATCTTGATGGCACATAATCAACCACTCAGTTTTTAGTTTATCATATTGTGGGATGCAAGTCATGTGAATCAAGCCATCACACTACACCCTAATGTTGGGTATAGGGTACTACATGAATGTAGCAACTGTGTTTTCTTAACTCAGATTTAGTGTAGGTATGGCACCATTCTCTCTCCACTTTGAGTTTCCATGCATTCAGCCAAATGACTAATGGTTTAAGAAGGTTCACAGCATAGTTTGCCAACATTAAACGGGAACAACTCAATAAGTTATTTACCACTACATAAATAAATTCACTAGAGATTTTATTTTACTTGTGCAAGAAAAATTATACCTGATAACACTAGATGGACTATTTGGACGTATGCAAACTATGCATGTGTAAACATTTATCTGCCACAATCTATTGATAGTTCTGTATAGAGATGATATTCAGGTCACTGCTGTAATCCTTGAAAATAAAAAACATTACTGTATTTTCCACTGCCCAGAACAATGGACCACTGCAGTTAGGAGATCTTATCCTTATACCTAGTTGTACTACACTGATTGTATTCTAAACGAAAATCATAACCTTCTCATTTTGCAGGAGGAGAAGGAAAGAGAAGGAGACTCAACCATGGCTGTAGCTGTCAGAGGAAAAAAAAAAGCTTATCTCTAAAATAGTCAGCAAAATTAAAAATGTGTTACTGTTCTATGAACAAAGCATTGGGATGCTCACATGAAGCTAAATCAAAAGGAGTAAAAAGAAATTTTAATACATAAATAAGAATTACACCAGGTAAATGCTATTGATGTTAGAATAATTCATCCCAGAGCACTGAGTTTTTACAGATGAGAGAGTAAGATCATTAAAGAGTATACAGTATGATTCACCTTTGTAAGAGAGAGAGGAAAACTCACTATCACTTTAAAAACATCTGAACAACATACTGAGATATAGTTTGGTTGACAGATGATGGGACATTCACAAAACAAATTTTTCTACCCAGCAATCCATACTGGGAAAGAGGGGAAGCACAATTTATGCTGTGACAAAAACATATTGGTTCTTGAAATGAGTGCAGCTAAAGCAGTTTAAGACAGTTATCAAATATATTTTCTACAACTTTGGTGGGGATGAAAATAATGGCACCCACCTATCACTAAACAACTCAGGATAAAATAAGTATTGTCGAAGGCTTTCGCAGCTGGAATACGATGGCTGGTGTGGGTCTTCCGGGCTGTGTGGCCGTGTTCTAGAAGTTTTGTTTCCTAACGTTTCACCAGCATCTGTGACCGGCATCTTCAGTCTGTGCTCCTGCCCTCTGAAGATGCCGGTCACAGATGCTGGCGAAACGTTAGGAAACAAAACTTCCAGAACACAGCCACACAGCCCGGAAGACCCACACCAGCCATCAGGATAAAATAATAAAAATCAGGAATTCATATCCCCCCTAGAGAACTATCCATTGATTGAATTACCACTGATTTAATTTATTAATCATATACTGATATTCAAAACACAGGTAATATGTTTTAGAAGAAGCTCCAGAGTTAAGTCCCAAAGGATATAAACCTGTCAATATTGACAACTGAGAAGCCCAGGTGGTTGCAGAAATCTTGAATTTCAGCTAGAGCTCTGCAGTGACAAAAGTGACAGTACTTATAAATAAGAAATACAGGCTTAATTTTTAGTTCAGTTCCCATACAGGCTGAATTTGTGCTACATATGCAAATAGAGACAAAAATGTATGTTGTTTGCAGTTACTTATAAATCTAACTTGCCATTCTTGAATTAACTCAGGAACCCAAATGCAATTAATAGCATGTGCAAAATGGGCATACACCCCATTAATGAATCACTTCACATGGCAGAGATGACATGCGCTATTAGGTGAAGCATGACGGAGGAATTGATCTACTTTGACCTACAGTCTTGCTTGAAGAAAGAGGCTTGTAAGCAGGCTATATACCTGAGCCAAAACTACTTTGGCTGGTTGAGTCAAAGCAAAATGACTGCTCTTCTCTATTCCCTAGAAGTTGGGAGATGCCTTGTGGTTTTGCTTTTTCAAAATGAAGCCAAAATTTGCTTTAATACTCTGTATATCTTAACTTTCGATTTCACAGCATTCCCAATTATGTGCACAGCTCCTTGATGTACAAAAGCACAATTTTGCATGAATATATTTTGTATTTTGTATGAAAAATACATATTTTTAGAAAATGTCATGCAAAAGTAGTTTAGATTGAATAGTGAATGCTTGGTGAAGTGCCTGCCTGATATGGAGCTATCGGATATCATATGTTGTCTTTATAAATAATGTTGGAATGCAGCCAGGAGTTATGATATACAGTGGTACCTCGGGATATGAACTTAATGCGTTCCGTGACTCTGGGTGTATCCCGAGTTGGTCGTAACCCGACGCAAATTTCCCCATAGGGTTCAATGTAAATCCGGTTAATCTGTTCCGCCCTCCGAATTTGGTCGCACCCCGAAGCAAATTTTCCCATAAGGTTCAATGTAATTACTGTTAATCCGTTCTGGCGTCTGCGGACCACGCGTCAGGGGCGGGAGAACAGCCGGGCGCGGTGCGGCGCGGTGGGAGAATGGCCGGGCGCCGCACGAGAACGGCCGGGCGCGGCGGGAGAACAGCCGGGCGCTGCGTGGTGCAGTGCGCCGCGGCAGGAGAATGGCCGCGGACCACGTGTCAGGGGCGGAAAAATGACCGTACCCCGAGGCGGAGTTTGCACATCGAGGTAAATTTTTGCGGCCGGAGCTGGTCGTAACCCGAAAAGTTCGTTAGTAGAGGTGTTCGTATCCCAAGGTACCACTGTATATCAGCATGAATGAAACAGAACTATTACCACTTCTGAGTGGTCTTGAGGGTCAAATTATAGTTGAGAGATAGGACCTCCAAATCAGCCTTCCATACAAAGTTATCTGTTTCACTTCAAGACCAGATGAGAAATTTTGGTTTGTATATAAAATGATGTAGGAATGGTAGGTTTAGATTTGTCAGGCATTAAAAGCACAATTCCGAGACAAAGGAGGCTTGCACAAAAGGAATGGTTTCCAGATTATTGGCAGTTCACTTTCAAATGCGAAAGAGCCTAAGGGAATTTTTGGGAAAAGCTATCGGTGCTTGGAATCATCTGGCTCAGGAAAAATAATTGCCCAAATGGAAGCACATATAAACATATAGTAACACTGACAGGAATCCAGTGAAGATAAATGGCGATATAGGAAAATATTACACATTGAAAACAATAGGAGACAGAGAACATTTACAGGTGTTTTTACACTACAAATGTGGCCTTAAAGTAGAACATGAGCTTAGCAGAAATCTGGTGGAATGCAAAGAACATGTTGGATATGGTTTTCTATGGAAATCAATTCTATTGGAAATATAGAGGACATCATGATAAACAACCTAGAAATGTCTAAGGGTCAGATAGCACCAGAAATACATTTTGGCACTGCAAACAATAATAGTCAAAAACAAGATAAGGACAATCTTGAAAAAGAGGAATAAATCAGGAAGACAAAAAGGAAGGAAGAAATTTAATAACAGGTAACTCTATAAAATGCATTCTCATAGCAAAAAGAGGCAATATTTATAGATAGTGATAAGATACTCTCTCTACAAGTTCCACATGTGCCCCAGCCCCAAAAGACTGGAATACCTATGAAAGTTTATCCTACTTCTGCCATGAATAACCTCTACCAGAAATCCAGATTTCATTTCATTTCTACTTGCTTTACTACATTCTGCTACTGCAATTATTGTATATTCTTATATTAGAGAGCACAGTTTGGATAAACAGCATCAGCTTTACCAATTAGAAAATAAATTGTCTAAATAAATTAATTTCTGTTAAAGTATAATGCTAATACCATCACCAATGCAGTTTGGATTTTAGTAGCAGCCACAATTCCCTCTTTTTGTGCCACTGAAAATTAATCAAGATAAAAATTGACAGGTCAATGTTCTGACAGATCTATGCAGTATCAAAGGTTAACATTCCTTATTCCAGAAGGAATTTCATGCCATGAAGCATTTCCTTTAGAGACCAAACCTGTACTAACACAATTTATCATTGCTGAATTTCCTGATGCCATCATCCTAATTTTCCACATCACTGCATTTCACTTCAAGTATCTAAATAAGAGTTTTTACATTACTCTGTATCTTGCCAGCATGGCAGTGATGAGTTAGAAAAGGATTCAACATTTCATCTGAATAGCTTCTACAATTTCAGTTTGGAGGATGGATATCTAAAAAGAATGGAAAGAGATTAATTATCAAGAATTAAACCATCTAGAATTTAGATGTCAGGCCTTATTTGTTGCAGTTGGCATGCCTGCTTCCAAAAAGATATTCCTTTCAATTACATATACACAGCTGTTCAGAACTGAGTTCTTTTATGAAAACCACACTGTGTTCTCTTTGTTTCATCCAATATAGATATAATGTTCATTACATAAGATAATCTTTATTAAAAAATAAAGAGCTTCCTCTAAACGGGCAGCCAACTCTGATGCATATAATTTCAGTGCAGCATGCCTTACTGGGACTATGGGTTGGACAAAAGCTTAGTCATATTTAAGAGTAGCTCCACTAAAATTCATACATAACTTATTATAAGTTACACTTACGCCATTTAAGCAATTATTTTTATTGTTAGCTATGGAACCTCTCCTGAAGGTTCATGATTGAAATATATAAACTACATGTGTACTACTTGCTTAGTCTTGGCTAACTCAACCATGGCTGATCAATTAACCCACTTTTCTGGGTTCAGTACCCACACAATGAATAATAAACAGGCTGAGTTTGTGCAATACTAGGCTAAAATATGATTAACAGATTTATGATTCAGTGCATTGTAAAGACATAAAGTGATTGTAGTGGCTTTTGAATCTGATTAGCAATAAATCCTCTGACTGAGACTAATACTGTTGCTTTCTGGTTATATTACTTGTTTGTTTGATTGCTTTAATATATACACAAGAGAGAGAAACAAAAAAGGAAAAAGGAGAGGGAATGCATATACAAACAGAAAAGAAAAAGAAAAAAAAGGAAATAACAAAAAATTATGTTACATACAGGGAATCATTTAGCCTAGTTTTTAAATGCTCATTAGATCTTGACTGTTCAGAATAATGTTCGATATTCTACTGGGAGGTGGGGCAAGAGGGGAAATACTAGATTAAAACTATTTATTAGTTTCGAAGTGCAAAACATGACGAAGCTTACTGTAATCACTAGAATAATTAACATATTAAAAAATACTCCCCTGAACTTCAAGATGCAGCCCTAGCCATTCTGTATTAACTACTGTACAGCTGCTAGATCCTTGTAAACTAAAATTAAATGTAAGCCACATCAACCCCAAAAATTGCCTCAGAAAAGATTACTTTAGTCCACTTTCTGAGTATGCTCAGAGATGTTCAGTGGGAAGTAACTCACTCTTCTCCAGATGCTTTCCACAATCTCTTCTCATTGCAGGCTTGAGATAATGGATTTCTTGAGAAATCCTGGATACCTAGAGATGTTCCTCCTAAGCAATCAGCATATCTGAGAATATTCACAGGTTGGAAGTAGAGAGAAGCTTTCACATCAAAGAGGAATGATATTCCGTCTCCCCCCTTCCTCCCAAATAACCAAAGCTATAAGAAACTCAGCAACACAGTCTCAACCTACAGTATAGGATTTACTGGTGACAAGAACCATATACTGCTATAATCAACACAATTTATCATCCACTCCAATCCTGATAGATTTAGAGTGGTGAACAACAAAGAAAATCAAAATTACATAACAAAATATATAATACTAACAAAATCCTGTGCTGGCGTCTATAACCATCTTGGAATAAACTTACTAATTTAACTACACTAATTTAACTTACTTGCAAAATGAAAAGAGGATTTGGCTATACAAACTGGGAGCAAGTTCCAAAGAGTTTACTTATTAGATTTACAGTATATCCCACTTTTCACTAAAAAGCTCAAAGTAGCATATTTAGAACTCTTTCCTTCCATTTTTCTCCATAACAACCTTGTGAAGTAGGTTGGGCTGAGAAGGAGTCATTGACCAAAGTCCCTCATTGAGCTTCTGTGGCTGATCATGGACTAAGACCTGGCTGTCCACAATCCTAGTCTAACACCTTAACTACTGCATCAACTGGCTCTCGGGGTATGTTATTTATGTTACCAAAACACTGCAGCCAGATTTATTAGCTGACTTGATAAAACCTCAAGGTTTGCAGGAGAACAAAGAAAATCAATAGGAAACCCACCCACCAGAAACCAACAAGCAGCATAATGGGAATTAAGATTGCTCAGTGATTATGGAATCCTGATTGGCTCTTGCAGAGGGAATGGAACGGGATCTTTAAAAAGGGGATCACTGAATGGCAATAGCTTAGTTTGTAATATTTTACTGCAGTGAGGTAAAATACCTGGACCAAAACAAAATAAAACATGAGACTAAGCTATGGCAAGTCATCAACTCTTCTTTCAGTTCATCAGGTCACCACCTCACATAATTATCAGCTGAAAGTAGAACAGTTCAAATTTATATCAAATTATGAAATTCACCTCTTTCCAAAATAAAATGAAAGCATATCCTCCTTTTTATACAAGAGCAGCATTTTTATAAACATTACAAATATTAAAGCAAGAAGTCATTTCAGATTTATTTTACATTTCAAAACTGCATCAAATATTTTAGAGAATATCAAGAATTTATACTTATTAACATTTAAAGTGATATAGTTATAAATGTATATGAAAATGGAAACGCCAACCATTTGAGTATATGATAGAAAAAAAATGCAATATTTAAATGTGTACACATCTATGGTGGAAGGAAATGGTTTCAGAACACAATATATATTCTGCATAAAATCCTTTCTGCTTTCATTGCTAGTCAAATGCATAAAATAAAAACTGTCTGCATAAGTGGGTGTCATTTTCATTACTTTTAATAAAACAGATTAATGCATTTTTCAAGCATGATGCCTAATTGTTATCATTATCATAAGACAAGTATTTCATCCTCTGTAATGCAATCTAATTTGAATTAACAGGAAATCATCCAGGAGAAATTTGAAGCTTTGCAAAGTAAAAATGATCCATCCAGCAGTATTTCTAGTCCTGTTGTTACTACACTATTTTTAAAAACAAAGAAACCTTGCTTGAAATGACCAATTACATGACTTCTATTTGTTGTGACTCCCAATTAAGCTTCTTGAACACATTTTCTGAAATAAATTCTAAAGGCTCATTTTGCCTGGAAACAGGGGAAGGGGGAACAAAACCAAAAGAACTTTGATTAGATCTATGTTTTTATTGTTGTTAAAGGGATTTTTTCCCTCTCCTCTAACAAAGTATGCTGGGAAATACACACAAGACCTGTTCAAGATGGCACCTGAGCTCTAGTGATCATTTCTTTGGTCTTTTGAAAAATGTTAATTATGCTCCAAACTTTTTTTTTTTGCAAAAAACAAATTGATGTCTGTTCCCAATCTGATGCCCTCCAGATAGGGTGGAACTACTATCTCTTCATTTCCAGCCATTCTAGCTGGGAAAATAAATGGAGTTGTAGTGCAACTGATCTGGAAGGTAGCAGGCTATGCTGAATGGTGACCATAGGAAGGCAAACACAGCACCTCTGGCTTGTACCATATTGGGGAGACTAGAATTAGGAAATTATTCTTCAGTCTGAAGGCACCAGTACATGAGGTCAGCCAACAGACCAGACGGTGAAATGTGTAATTAACCAACATATAGTTATTTTTCTCTTTCACATAAGAAAATGAAGCTTTAATCCATTACCTACACTTTACTTCTTCTACCCTTCTGTGTAATGCAGGAAAGCAATTACTCTGAAGAAGGTATAGTTTTAGCTCTCAAGGGTGGTCAGTGCTCTGAATTCAGAGTAGACCTGACAGGACAGAATGTTCACTGCATGTTGATATATATTTACATATTTCTAGGGACAGAGACATTTTGAAAGTTTGGGATATTTTTTTCCTCCCCAAAGACTGATTGTTGTCGACTCTTAGCGACCACATAGATTTTCTCCATGATGGCCTGTCCCCCTAAAGGTTACTCAAGATACCCTAACTAAGATACCCATGCTAGCCAAGGTAATCAAAGTCTTCTACATTTATTAGACCTTCCGAGGTACCAAACAATTTTGCAGTGGTATAATTTACTTGCACATCTAAATAACATACACAAATAACATACACAATATACTCATTTATCTTCTTCAGGCGAAATATTTTAAAAGGGACTCTTTTATCAAAAACGTGCCCGAGTCTTTTTATTCCCCCACCACCTCCCCACTTTCGGCGATCTGTCAAAGAGAAGCCTTTTAACTGCCTTCCCCGCTCCAAAAAACGACACAGTCACCGCGTCTGAAACATCCAGAAGCAGTCGCTGCACATGAACACCCAGCCTGTGACTGCCCGCTTCCCGATCGGAGGGCATCCTCGCTGGAGCTGAGACAATGCGCGGGGAGCGAGCGCCTCGCCCGCCGCTCTTCGCCCGCCGCTTGCGCCTGCCAACATCCACGAAGGGTTGAACCAGCGGGGGGAAGAGCGAGGCCGGAGGAGGAGAAGGGGAGGGGGGGCAAGGAAGCATCCTTCGACAGACAGGGGGAGGCCACCCGCTCCACCCGCTATCGCTGTCCGTTACCTGTGCGGCCATGAAGGAGAGGTCCATGGCGCTGCTGGAGTCAGAGCTGCTACTGCTGCTGCTCCTCGTGGAGATGGTGAAGCTGGTAGTCAGGCCGCTCTCGCCGCCGCCGCCGCCGTCCCCCGGCGCGGACGCGTCTCTGGGGAGCTGGGGAGAGGCCTCCCCTAGGAGCAGCTTGGGGCGCGTTACCAGTTCCAGCTCACTAGGATGGCGGCGCCGTCGCGGCTGCCCGGCTGCCCTCAGCTTCCTCGGAACATGGTCGGCCGGGAAGCTTGCGAGGCGAGTCAGGCGGCGGCACCAGCGCCCGCAAGATCGGCGCCGAGGCTCCAGTCTCGGCGAGAGAGCAGCCGCGCGCGGTGCCGCCTGCGCGCCTCGAGTGGTCACGCCCTCCCCTCGGATGCTCAGTCCGAAAGAGCGGAGGAAGGCTTGCGACCGCCGCCTCCTTCGAGCGAGGTTTCTGGGAAAGAAAACGGGGTGGCCGCGGGGAGGCTCCTGCCCGCCACGTATTGATGGATTTGGTCGCGAGACGCCCCCGCCCCCGCCAGCACGCTTCCTGTGCTAGCAGCAGACGGCTCGTCTGGGACGCACAATTCAAAGTATCTATGATGGTCCGATACATCCGTATTTTGCTTTGATCTAACCGAGTCAGCCAACTGAAAGGTAGGCATATCTTCAACAGGTGTCAGCCGGCTGCTGTTTGTCAAGCGCATAGCGTCTTTACTGAGAATAAAGTTCACCCTTTGCTAATTGCTGCACAGTCTTATATGGGAAGATTCCGTTTTATTACGGTGGAACAAATCTGAGAAATTTAATCCAAATGAAGAGGTCAAGTTCTTAATATACCGGACCTGCAGAGAAATAACGTTATTGCAGTCATTAACCAGCACAAGGGAATTGGTATTCAAATATCCAAAACTAAACAGACAATATCAGGATAATTAGGAAAGGTACATACAAAAAAAATTGGCTAAAAGACAATGTTAAATCAAAATATGCTAAGGGGCTTGCTCAGGCTACACAGATCCAACAAAGAAGAAAAGAGATTAAAATTAGCGATCTGGTTAATATAAACTTTGAAATAGCAATATAAAATACAAAGTAGATAAAACAATAAGATTATCCAAAGGGGATTTAAGAATTATAAACTTCTCTTACAGACCCCTGTCAAACCTGAGAAGAATACGGTATAATAGCTAACATGGTATATACAGACCAAAGCATAAAAGAAGTTAAAAAGTAGCCCGTGGTTAATGCCTAGCCTGAGTCATTTCTGGCTATCCATACTCAGGCAGGTTCAATTAATTATTTTTTGCCTGATTTTGCATGCTGCCACGCGAAACCTGGCAATCTTGTGTGTTATTTCAGGGTTGATGTTGGAACGTAGAAATTGCTTATACTGTTGATTGTTGTATCCTGTTTTGCTGGTCAGAAGTGGAATAATTAGGGCGTTTCAAGGTTCTGTATAAAACTGGCAATACAGAAGAACATGTTCAATAGTTTCTGCCTGTCCTGAGACACAAGGACATACAGTACTCATAATGAATATGGTGTTTTTTTGCATCTTCCAGCCAGAAGTGCTGAAGGGAGAGCATTGCATAAGACTAAAGTAAAGGCCTTTCTCTGATTTGGGATGGTAAGCTGTGTGAGATACATAGCTGGTGCCCAGAGTGTATCTCCAGCTGTCCGCCTTGGAAAGCTGAGTTACCAGCATCCATTTGATGGTCTAGGTTGAACAAACGTTGCTTAAGTATGGCCCTTGCTTGCTTATAGCCCAGAGATAGTAAGTAAGTGGGGGGAATTCCTAGGAGAAAGAGCTTGTTGTAAACTGCTTGTTTCTACCCACTTTGAAATCTGTCTTCTAATGTCAGTGGAGCTGAGCCTATAGGGAAAAGTGTCAGCTTCAACCAGTAGGGTAACACAGCTTGCCATATTCTAGTCTCCACTCTCACCATTCCAGCCTCCATGCATAGTAAAGCGTTGGGGGCACAGTGAGGAACTTGGAAAATTGCTCTTAAAAATTTAGATTGAACAAGTTCCAGTGGTACAAGGTTGTGGGGTGGATCAAGTTGTGTGCCATAAAATAATTGAGCTAGGGGCTTGGCCCCAAAGATCTTAGTGGCTACAGGTACATATTGACCTCCTCTGGAATGATGAAATCTTAAAACAGCTGCTGCACTCCTATGTGCATTTTGTGAAGCATAGTTCATGTGGACTCTTATTTCCATTAACCTGGAAGATTACCCCCAGGTATCAAAAACATTGCACTTG
Organism: Python bivittatus; assembly: GCF_059951505.1. Classification (NCBI taxonomy): domain Eukaryota; kingdom Metazoa; phylum Chordata; class Lepidosauria; order Squamata; family Pythonidae; genus Python; species Python bivittatus. The sequence continues at coordinate 31,562,005 of NW_028277087.1, forward strand.
TTCAACGGCATGGTTGTTAATAGTCCAGGAGCGCTTTTTGGGCCGATTTGTGAATGCCGTTATTTTAGTTTTAGAATTGTTGATTTCCAGCTGGTTTTCTTTACAGTGATGTGCAAAGGTGTTCAAAGCTCTCTTGAGTCTAATGGGTGTCCTCGGGAAGATTATTGCATCATCTGCATATTGGGTGGATGGAAGTTAGGATTCTTCAGCTGATGTACCACATCTTTTATATAAAAATAGGTGCCAATATGAAGCCTTGTTTTATGGCCTTGGTAGTTGGAATGGGCGCTGTCAGGTGTCCTTGAGAAATGCATCTTATTCAAAGTGCCATTTCTTTGTGTAATGTACAAAGAAGAAACATCAGTTGGCAAGCAATGGTAATGTCTTGCATAAAGTTTACTTATAATATTAAGGAGGCTTATAGGTCGATAATTGGCAGGGTCTTATTCCCTTTCTTATGGGTAGATACAATGATTGCTAGACCCCAGTTCTTAGGTATATGGCCAGATTTATCAATTGCTGTAAAGAGTGATGCCGGTATAGGGGCCCACCATGCTGCATTATTTTTAATTAGCTCAGGTGTAATAGAATCTGCACCTGGTGCCTTCCCTGATTTAAGTTGGAAAATTAGATCCGTAACCTCCTTGGATTTTACTGGTTGTCAAAAAGGCAGCTCTTCCATGGCAATATGTGGGGATCTGATAGACACTGAGCTGTCTTTATAAAGTTCCCTGTAGTGGTTTTTCCATATTTCTGTCAATATAAGGTTATCCAGCTGACATAGATCCGGGGGTTCTGCAGTGATACACTAGAAAAGGGATGAGTTATTTGTTTTAACTGACTGAATAAGCTAGACCATAATGCTTTCATGTCTGTTTTCTTTTGCCTAATTAATTGCTTGTAGCACCACTTTGGGTTAAGTAGATCTTGTGCTGTAATTTTGCTATTATTTGCCTTATATGAATTATAGCTAGCTATTAATCTTTTCCTGGCTACTATACAGTCTACGTCAAACTATGGTTTTGATGGATGCGCAGGCTGCTTGTATGTCTTTGTATTGTTTCAAAATAGGTGTTTCTGAAGCTTCTGCACAAGGTTATTGTGTAATTTTAGAAGGTCAAGTTGTAGCAGAGTCAGTTGTAGCAAAGAGGGAGCACATATGTGAGAAGTGTGTAGTAGCTAGTTGTTCTGCAATTAAATTATTGAGGTGAATGGTCCATTTTACTCTGCAAGATGTAGTAGTTGGGAAAACATTACACTTGTGCATTAATTTGGTGGGGATCCATCGAAGTAGGGGTAATAAGTGTTGAGTGAGTGGAAAATTATCACTATCAGCTTGGGGGGAAATTTTAAAATAATCAAGCAACTGTAGAAGATTTCCAGATACAGTTACATTATTTATAAGGTTACTCTTGGACCCATTCCAGAAAGTAAGCTCTGCAGGGTGGTGGTCTGATATAAGGGACCCATTCACAATGTAAAGATTGAGCCTATTAGTTGTTTGGGTCAGGCATAAGCCTACAAAGTTTGCTTTCAGATCCTTTGATTGCCTTGTACATGGAAGGAAATCAGATTCTAAACTGGGTTGGGGGAGATGGTATTGTGTGTATAGAGTTTCATTGTTAGGACCAAGCCTGGAATTTAAGTCTCCCCCTATCAATATATACACCAATGAGTATGCATTAAGTAAATTATTTAAATAGCCTTCCAGTTCCTTCCATAAGCTCCTGATCTCATATTTTCTTCTCAGTGGTGGAAAGTATACATTGACTAATGTTAAGGTACAGGGTCCTGATTGGGTCTTTACTGACATGGCATAGTATTTAAATGGCAGGAGTTCATTAGTTGTTACATTCAGGCTGGTAGTTATCAATATACCTAAACCATCTTTAGGCCTTCCTCTGCCTTCCCCGGCTATAGCATCTAGGGAATAAGCTATATATCCATTTAGAGCCAAATCAGTTGGAAGCCAGGTTTCTTGCCGCAAGAGGATATCAAATGTAGTTATAATTATTATCTCTACATTTTGACAACCAACCAGCCATGTTCCAACTAATTAGGGTAGCTTTGTTCTGGTGGGCCTCATGTCAGTCCTCTATATGGCTCTGAGGAGAACCCGGTATATAGGAGATGCAAGAGGAGGATTCTGGCTCTCTTAGGGACCTTTCTGGTATGTTGTATAGTACTCTGTTTGGGATTCATTAGCCTACTTCCATCTTTGTAATGTACAGTAGCTCTTGAGGTTGAAGGTCCCCTCTCTTCTGGATCATCTATAAGCAGCTTCTGAGTGCTTGGTGACCCCTTCCTCATGATTTCATGATTAGCAGCTTCATCCAATTCTGAGGGTGACAGTGGGTATGTAGGAGATTGATTTAGGAAGGGCTAGGTTGTTAGCCTTTTTCTGAATTGAAGTAGAATCTAGAATAAAATCTAAGAAGTGAGGTAGCAGCTTCCCTCTAAATAGGTGGGGTGATAGTCTATTTTTATCTAATAAGTTCATTTGTGTATCAGAATCCAAATCAGAGTCAGTATCAGAGGCAAGAGAAAATCTTGCCTTTGAGGAATATACTGCTTTAATTCTTGAGTCCTGTTGTACCCAAGACATTTTCCCCTTCTTGTAACTGAATTGAACAGGTAAATTGGGATAAGAGATGTCAATGGGGAGGCTTGTTGTTTTAAAATATGGAGTCTGTTATAAGATCTATCAACTGAGCATAAAATGAGTCATTAGGGGGGAGAGAAGGATGGTTGCATTCTCTCTGCACTGAAGCACTGTTTTTGTAGTAATTATCCTTTGCTCTTGACCGAAGACTATAGCCTTGAGCAAATGAGGAGAGTGTAGCTGGATTGGGGTGTCTAAAAATTCTAGAAGGGAAAACACTGTATTTTTGTCAAAGAGTTTCTGCCATCCTAAACATTTTCTGTACATTATATGGTTTATGAAAAAGAATGCTAGAACCCTAGGCAAAAAGTGATATGTATCCAGATCTATATGCTTGGGATGACAATTTAGGAGCTTGCTAAGCAGATTTATTACTGCTTTCTGATGTGTAAAATTCCTAGCAACGGGCTATTTAAAGAGATGCACAGCAGAGCCTGGTTCTTTGGAAGACTCTAGCTATACCCTCAGACTGATTTTTAGTAGAGGACCTTGCATCGTTAGATGTTGTGATATGGCTACTACTAGTATCAAGTGTTGTTAGAGTTGAATGAGCTTATCAAGTTTAGATTGGATGTTGTTTAGGGAAACAAAAATGGCCACAACTGTGGAACCTGTAAGTAGAGAAAGCTCTCCTAGAGCCTTTGGGATGGTCTCTGAAGAATGAATTTTGTGTGGCCTTTCCTTTCTATTCCCTCCAATATTTCATGGCTGATGGCAACTAGGACTATAACAAATCTTGTTGGGTGATATGGAAGTGGGCAAGTGATGTCTTTCTTCAACCTCCTTCAAAGAGGAAGTAGAGTCTTCCTTTCTTGAGTTAGCAAGCTTGTTCTTAAGTAAAGGAGTACTTACAGCTCTGTGAGAATCATGCTGTAGTAGGAAAGAGACAATTTTTTGTTTTTTCTTACCTTTGTTTTGTTGCTTCCCCACTTTTTTTTTTCTCTTTGCACTGTTGAATACTGTCTGGGCTATTTCTCAGTCACTTCTTTCCTTGGATGACCACACCAGACCAAAGTAATCTATTTTAATTCTTGGCTTGGCTTGGCTTGGCTTTTTCTTCCTTCATAGTGATATCACTACCACCTCCCAAGAAAGTTGGTATATCCATGTCCCTATACTATCTTTAATGGCTGGTGTGGGTCTTCCAGGCTGTCTTTAGAGGCTTCACTACATCACCCATACATAGATTAAGGTTGCAAATGGCTACTTACAAAATGAGATTTTAAAAGTTTGTATTCAAGATGAGATACCAACAGAACCTGAACTAAAAATCAAAGAAGTATTTAGAAGAAACATGCTGACATAAAAGTCATCATGCTGTAAAATCCTTAACAGCCCCATTACCACAATCTACCTGTTGGCTAACATAAAGCTGGGTGAGCCTATAAGTAGACCTGCCTACCCAAAAATCCTGGTTGCCAATCTGGATAACACAGATAACAACACTGCATATGTTAATGGGTATGCTGGCCCACTCAAAAATGCTAACAGCCTGATCAGGCAAAGGAGGACAGGGATAATTGGAGAAGAGGACAAATGGGGGAAAGGAGGAAGCACTAACTGTTTAATATTTGTATTTACATTTATTGGGGAGGAAGGGATTACAAGTGAGTAAACAGGCACACAATGGGAATACACATTGAGAGGAATCTGCTAGCCCCAGTTGTTTGCCTAGGGTGCTCCTGGTTAGGAAGCAAAAGCTTTCAGCTTGTAGCTGATTAGGGTCATGTCAGTTTCAGGCAGCAATGCAAGACAATGGGAAGGTACTAATCAACTAATTATGGTCACAGCCCAGAGCTTGTTAACTTGCAATTAGCACTTATTAGGGAAGTGCTACCTTGCTGAGAAAAGCTGCTCAGGAAGAGAAAGGTACTCAAAAAGCCAGACAATATTTGATTTTAAGGCTATGCCTGCCAGATGGAGGACATGAGGACAAAAAAGGAGGACATGTCCTTCTTTTGCTGGACATCTGGTAGCCCTACACAGGGCTCCACTAGCCTTTAGATAGATTTGTCCACCAACCCCCCTGTTGTCCTGGGCCAAACAAGCATTCTTTTGGGCTAGAGTGATACATCAGACTCTAATGGAATGTGAGAATGACCTTGGAAGATGGGGGGAAGAGGGAACAATCAGATAAAAGGGGGAGGAGCTCCCAATTGAGTAACAAGCAGAGAAAGAAACTTAGAAAGGATCCCCCCTAACTGATCAGGCAGTAAAAAGGGATGGCAGGAGATTTGTACTTTCAGACTTCCAAGATTCTGTTAATGTAGTCTAACAATAAAGTAAAAGTAGGTCATCTGGTTGTGTTTCCTGTCTGGTTTACCTTCCATAAAATGAATGTATCATACTGGGATGTACATTCAGTTTTCCTCTTTCAGATCATCTTCCACATTTCCATTTGTATGTTGTATGAAAGAAAAAAACACTAAGCAAAATTGCTGGAATACAGTACATGGGGAGAAGGAGAAATATAGGATTAGTAGGAAATTAATGCATTCTACCAGAAACTACTCAAATGCTGGAAAGTAGTGAGCAAGTTTTTGCATTCTCTAAAGCTCCTTTTCCAGCTATATAGTTGGGTAAAGAAAAATTGGACAGAGGGAAAACCCCAGTTTGTAAGAGCAAAACATGAGAATTTGGTTCTGAACATATATTTAAAATACAATGAAGTAATCAGAATAATAAACACATGTGCAAAATTGCAATTTTGCAATACAAAATTAGTTTCTACGTAGGATATCTTCAGTTCAGTCTGACCTCAGTAACTTTGTTAAAAGTCTTAGGTTGCATGGGATGGGAAATACAGACCCTGAGAAAGAAGAGAGTAGGTAGATGAAGCAACAATCTGATTTAAGGGAAGGCCTGCAGAAACTTGGAAATCAACTTTATTTCTGTATTTGCAGGCTAGAAAAAATCCACTCAAGTGCCAAACCAAGTAATGGACATGCAAGAGCAAGAGTAACGTGCTAAGTTGCTTTAAAGAGTTCATTGGAGTTGGGTGGCTAATAAATCCAAACAAATAAACGCAGACTGGGCAAATTGCATCCCCCCCCCCCCATCATCCCTTAAACTTCTGTTATCCTCATAGCTGTCTCCAACATTCACCAACACACTTTTCAAAAACTTAATAGGATGGTTTCCCATCATTCTGAAGTGGGAGAAACAAGAACAGTCAAAACAATTGAAGGTGCACTGCTTAAATAAAATATTAACTTTCTCTTTAAACCTTTTTCATGGAAAAACTTTCTTTGGCACATGGCAGTGATACTGCTAGACACAGAAAAGGTTGTTATGCCAGAATGTGGCTTTTTTTTTTTTAACATTGTGGTTTATCAACCATGATTTACACCTTAGTTCAGCACTATAGGTGAATCCAGATATGCTAAGCCTCTAAGGTTTATAATCTTTATTTAATAAACAAAGAATTTCCTTCCTTCAAAAATGTGGAAGAAAATAAAATCCCAGCCTCATCCTCATGCCTTATTTTACTTTATCCCCTTAGCACTGTGGCCCTCGCCTTCCCTTAACATATTAAGTATAGTTCCCACCCATGAAAAGGTTGCCAACCCCTATTTTAACATATATCTTTGGATACATATGATCAAGCATTTATTTTCATGTTTGTCTCAGTTTGAGCATCATGGACTACTTAATTAGAAGCATCTAAAGATCCATGCCTTAAAATATAAAATTACTGTGTTTAGTTAATGTAATTCATTGCTGATATTTAGTAATATAAGCTTGGTGGATTGCTATAACTAGTGTTTGGTTTGGGTTCAGCACATTTTTTGTTAAATAAATTACATTTGTGATGTTTCCATGGGAACTAAATAGTTGGCCAGTTGCATCTTGATACAGAATCATTCAGAGCAATATTATGTTTTAAAGAGATTCAGATAGCATGCTGTCCTCATCTAAGTGTATTGAAATTCATGTAGCTGCTTCTGAAGAGAAGGCTGCAGCTTGGGATAAACTGAAGAAAGCAGGCTTCAGATCCCATAAGCTATCAATATTTGGGGGTAGTGGTTGTCTCCTTGGCAACCTGATTTGGAAGCAGGGGACTCAGTGTAAGAGCTGCAATGGATCATCTCAAAGGCCTATTTAATCCAACATGCTCTTCCTACAGTGGCCAATGAGAACTTGTGCTCAGCTCACCCATGCTGGCTGGGGAATTCTGGGAGTTGAAGTCCACACATCTAAAGCTGCTGAGATTGAGAAACACTGGTTTAGTATTAGTCCAAGTTGGGGACCATCACTATATCTTGTAGTAGCAAACTCTATGCACCATATGAAAAATATTTTCTAACTGTCCTAAATTTAATTTCATTGGATGATTCAGTATTTTAATGTAATGAGAAAGGGAGAAACATGTATTGATCAATTTGCAAACAACAGCAAAATTTCCAGTCCAGGCCATACATGACATTTTGTTGGACCCACTGACAAAATAAAGAATGATCATTTGCAAAAATTAGTATTTGGAATAACCAGTAAAGGATGATGCCACAAGCCAGGTTAATGTTCTCCAATCTTCAGAGTTTTGTAGGTTGTAAATACATTGTAGTGGGAGAAAAAAGAGTTATTGATGGATGGCTAGAAAAGCTGACTGGTCACTTCCCCATCCTAGTATATCCTGACATGCATACTAATTTATAACTTTGGCTTCCTTGTACATATAGAAATAATGGAGAAGGGCCTACACAGGAATCCTCAAGTATTTTTATGTAACCTGCATAAGTTTCAAGATTGGAAGTTAATTTTAATATTGTCTTCATTTCCTACAAGCAAGAGTATCCCAGTTACAAAGATGAGTTGATGTAGCTGGAATTTGGGAACGTTACCCTACTTTCTAACCATAGTTTGACCAAAAAGTCTATATAATTAAATGATGCTGCATAAAAAGTTACTCTATTTACATTATTGTTGAAGACACAAAGCATATCTGCTCTTGTGTGTCCTTGGCGTCTCACTCTTTCTCTGCTATATAAATGTGGGATTAAATGTACACATGAACCACATGAAAAACCAAAATAGTGAATAAATGGCAGTGTCATTTTCCCAAAGCAATTCACAGAGCAGTGTTATTTCTATGGTTGTGGCCAGTGGACAAATGTTATTTTCCACGCCTATGTACAACTTGTATTGGTGTGAAGGCACCGTCTTGTCAAGATGATGCAAAATCTGGTTGAGCTTTGAGGCAGAATGTTATTTTTACATGATAGATAAAATATGAAAGACAAACATCTGAATTGCTTTGATATGTACCTTAACTTCTTTTACTATCCAGATTATCATGCCTTTTTTTTTTTTAATCCATTCAATTGTGTCTGATTCTTGGAGTCTGCCTGGACAAGTCCCTGCAGTTTTCTTGGCAAGGTTTTTCAGAATGGTTTGCCATTGGCTCCTTCCTAGGGCTGAGAGAAAGTGACTGGCCCAAGTTCACCCAGCTGGCTTTGTGCCTAGGCAGGACTAGAACTCACAGTCTCCTGGTTTCTAGCCTGATGCTTTAACCACTACACCAAACTGGCTCTATCATGCATATATGGGGACATAAAATATAAGAAACATATTTCTCGTATTTCATTAAAGACCTATATAATTTTTTATTGCCTAATATGCAAAAAGAAAAGAGAGGAAAAAAGGGAAAAAAAGAAAGGAAACTACAAAATCATGCATCCCTTCAATATTAATTAACTCTATATTAATCAAAACTGGTCATACATATGTATTCGTGGCATATGATTAAATTATAAACATTTTAAAAAGCATATTTAACAATAGAAAAAATATGAAATAAAACACTGAGTATATGTAGTCCAAATTTCTAAACAATCTTCTAGCTGGCATGCTCAGCAAAACATTGATTGTTCAAATATAAAAGGTAAGCTCAGGTTCTTCAAACCACTATATAACTGATGAAAACTAAATGGTTTTCTGTCATTGTAGTATCAGAGGGGTTTTTTTTGTAATAACAGATCATTTTCATCAAAATCAGGAGAACTGCTGATTCCATACTGTAGAAGGATTTTCAGAAGGCTTTGTATTCAGTACATTTGTATTTACTGAATGTCATGTTTTACTCCCCAAGAGTTTCCATTTCTTCAGTTCATGAAGTTCATTTAATAGAACACTGAAATTACTTATTTCGATTAGACTAAAAAAAGAAAATGCATCAAAAAGAAAACAACCATGTGCATAACATTTGCACAAGGTATATACAGAACATTTCACCATAGTGAGGAAGGCTTTGATCAGTCAGCTTTTGTATTTGGTCCATCTGCTATCCAGATATTAAGTAATGATGAGCAATCTCAAAGCCTCTGTTCTTCCTTTTAATTTTTTATTTAATTATTTAAATCAGTTCTGGATTGTACAGTCTTTCAAGTAAAGTGCTATCCTCTATAAAGTAGGACACATGTCCACCCTAGCATTCAAAGTATTCCTTTTTCTGGATATTTTCCATTTTCGGCTGGTACAATGTAATAACTTGTGATGGATTAATCCTCCACGGGCTTTGTCTAATCAAATGACCTATGTTTATAGCCACAGGGCGTCCTCAGCTCTTGTGCTCCACTTATGAAATGGTTTCCCTGGAGAGCTTCACCTGGTGCCTGCCTTGATCTAATTTCAGTATTCAGAGCTCTTTTTCATTTTCCTAGGATTGTTTGGACTCAAGCTCTTTTTGTGTGCAGTGGTTTGTCTGCTGCTCTTTTTCCTGTTCTGATTTATTCTTGTTCTGAGACATTATTTCTCCTCACTAGTTTTAATAATGAGCTGCTCTGGAAATGCCTCTGTATTTAAGGGCAGTTCTATGAGCATATAAACAGAAGAATTTGTATCCTGAAGGAAAACCATCATCTTTGGATGCATTTATGAATACACAACTATGCACAAATATAAAATACACAAATACAGACCATCCTATTTTTATTCTTCCCTCCTGCTTAAACCTTGCATTGGTTTTTTTAGTTGAGGAACTGGTATTGCCTTTGGTAAACAACATCCAAGTGGATGTGTGGAATCCTGCTTGGAAATCAAGTGCTTCATGCTTATCACACCCCTGCTTGTTTTTCTTGCCCAACAGCATAAAGCAGGCAAAGGATGTTGATTTTTTTATAAAGAAAAGACTGATTGGACTGCATTGCCAAATGCCAGACCACTTAGGAGACTCTGTTCATTCATACTTCAATCATACTTCAGTGCTACTTATGAAACTGAATAAATAGCCAGTACTTTTGTAAAACCCCCACCTATCCTGTATTTAATCTGAGAATGATGTGCCTGAGTGAGTATTTTAGGGAATTATTGGGGAAGCAGCACTGGATAATTTTTACATGCTCTGCAAGTGAAAATACTGAGAGAAGCTGGTGCCCTCCGCACTTTGTCCACTCTGTATAACCCAAAAGGGGGGAAAAGCCCTCCACGGTTTAATGCACAGGTGGATAAGCTTTGTCCACAGGGTACATGCACCTCTCAGTGTGTAGACCACAGAGTTCTGTGGAACTGTAACAGTTTTACCTTCGTCTCCTACCATTACACATACCCTCTGTCCTGGGGTTGCTATTAAGCAGCACAGAGACAGGGATGTTGATAGAGATCCTTTAACAAAGCTTTAACTCATTCCAGCCCCATTCCAATTTATATTATCCTTGTTTCCCAGGTGCTAGTAACATTAAGGAAACATATTTAGCATGACTGCTGCAGTTAGGGAGGTGTTAATATAATCCCTCAGCAGCTGAAATTGTAGTAACTGGAAAAATGGTGGTGTTTATCAGAATCACTGATAGAGGATGACTCCTGCCATGTCCATCTTGGGTTCTTCCTTGGAGAAAAGGAAGAGATGTCAGGGATGAGGAGTTGGTTGCCTGTTATGACCAAGGACTCAGATGGAATGGAAGGTCCTGCAACATCTTTGGATTTTGCCACTCCAATTTCTGACCTGTTGGAAGAGCAGAGAGATTTTGTTACATAATTCAAGGCTGTTTTCAACAGAGAAATTAGAAGAAGTAGTAGTTCAGAAAGCCAATATCTAAACTTCAGATGACTTTATGTTGGGTACACCCATTCCTATCATATCAAGGGTTTCATGATGAATAAAGGTGGGCCATGAATTAAAAGATTATTAATGATCAACTTAAGAGCCATTGTTTGCTCACCATTACATTCAAGGCATTTTCCAGCAGCAGCAAGAGATAGTTCATGTAACCTTTTATGACCACAAAGCAGATAAACTTTTATAAGTATATTTATGACATCAGTGAATTTTGTGTCTTCAATCGAAAACCTGTGTTTCATTCAATGGGTTATTTGCTTCATTTTGAGGATGATGTATCCAAATGTATTTTTGTTGTTTAGTGATGATAGGTATTTCCCATTTTCCAGGGCATGAGGGATTGCTTTGTTCAATCAGAAAAAAAACTTTAGCAAAATGAACTTATTGATGCTGCTAGCAGCTCTACTCACCTCCTCTAGTATTTTAGAAATACTGTAGGCTATCTTTTGGAAGTAAAGCTTTTGTATTCCCACTTGCCCTCCACCACCACCACCCCCGAAAATCAATAGATTTCTTCTGATCTTGAGAGTGAATATTTCACTGCAGTCTGGCTATTTACTGAACATTAAAGAAAAATTTAATGTGCAGCTGGATCATATGACAACCAAAGATTTTGCAGTAACGGTCAGCAGTATAATACTTGACAACTAGCATTCAGTAGTCATGCATAATTGAGGGAAAACAATCTGACAATAGTACTTTGGCAATAGTTAACTAACTTGCTCTAATAATTTCCCAGTGCAACTTGGACAACAGCTGGTGGCTGGTATGCAGTCATAGTCAATACTTTATAATATCTGGTGTCAGGGAAAAACCACGTTAAACACAGGAGACAGACACACTGGAACATAAGTCACTTCAAAGTTCTAAAAGCTTTATTAAAAGTTAGTTCAATAAGCAAGTAAAATTCAATCAATAACACACAAGGTACTTACTTAGATGCACATTGCAATGCGGACCAGCTGGACTGAGCTGTCAGGTAGAGAGCTTGACCAAGTGGTACCGACCCCTTAGATGCAATTCTTTTTATCCTTTAAAACCGCAAACCACAATCATGACTCTCAGGATTTTCAACTGAATCATAATGTTCCCAGAGCTAATTTCACCACACTTCCCTGTTCCCTCTGTCCCTGTCACATCTGTTCCCATCAACAAGTTTGCTTATTTAACAGTTTTGCCTAGTTTTGCAAGTTTTACTTATTTCCTGCCATTGCCCCAAAGGTCATCTCCAAGCTAGCCCTTGCCTTTGTGAAAAATATATATCTATATTAAAATAAGCTTCAAGCCATTAACATTTTTCCTCTCACACTGGCATGCAGCAATAAATATCTCACTACGTTGGACACCTTATATGTAATAACAATTACTGACAGTATTTGATAGTATGATTCACTATCAAATTTATGATACTATGATACTATCAAATTTAGTAAATGTTTTTTAGCCACATCTTCAGTTTAAATGGAACTTGAATTTTGACATGAAAATCATGAAGTCAAGGGCAGCAAATGATGATCCATTGCCAGTAGTGTGATCCCAGCAGTCCACAAGTCCAATATGGGAAATCTTGGGACCTATGTCAGTTGACTGTCCTGAGCATTTCCCATGGAAAGGGGGGATTGCCTTGAGAATAAGGAATATTAGAATGGAAACAGCATATAAAATCAGTGCTGTTTGAATATTCTAATCAGAAACCTTGATTCACTCACTGCGGTTACTGGGGTATTTTTTTACCAGTTGATATGTTAAAGGAGGAAGTTCTCCCAAACCTTAACTATGCATTCAGTGAAGATGTATGGGGGGTGGGGGAGGAAATGATCCTTGGGATGCCGTGGACTAGCTCTGACCATTGCACCATCACCTTCCTTCCTTTATGTGTATCTGATGGAAGTTCATAAGGAGATTTCTGGGTAAGGAACATCTCCACACAAAAGAAGGCAGAGTATCTTCTTGAGTACAGGAGCATTCTACACATAGCTTTATATCTTCAGGTCACTGATTTAATAAATGTCTTTTAGACATACTTAAGGGTAGAAGATTTTCAAACACATTTTCAATGAAGTTTGGTTTTGGTTCATCATAGCCCTTTATGCACATTCTTTTAAACATGAAGGGGATTATATATAGTTTCTTTGATCTATTCTGAACTCAAAGAACAAAAGTTTTTGAGTAAACAGATGAGGCCAGCAAGTGAATGGTCATTAATCTTATGTAATACTGGAGTAGAAGTAGCTGGTAAAGCTGTTGTTGACATAAATGGGCATAGTCATCTGTAAAACAGTAGGGGGCATGTTCACCATGTAGACATTATGGTCTGCCAAGTGACAGACTTCTCTGTTTTAAAGTGGCAGTTTATAACACAAATAGGGAAGATGTTCATTGTTTTTATTTCAATATTAACTTACTCAATTTTGTATTTTCAGAACAAAGCATGAGCTTGTAAGGTAAGTTCCTGTTGGACTGGCAGCATAACTGCACTTGACCTGTGAATTGGTTCCCTCTATATTTAATAAAGTAAGTATGTGCCTTTGACATTAAATAGTAAGGGAGGAGTTTGCTGTATTATTTTTGTTCTTTGAACCTTCCTGGAAGAGCAGCAGCTGGTTGCTGGGGAAGAAAGGATTTTTACATTCACCCCAGATTGTGGAATGTAATCTTCCAAATACAGGAAGGAATCAACGCACACAAAATGTAGTGAGCAATCAAAGAGTATGTATTAGGGGTTTGATTTTATTTTGGGTATGCACAAAGTCTTCCCCAATTTCTTTCAAGGTATTTTTTTCCTGAAGCTCAGTCTCTGTTTCGAATGGCCTGAGCATTTTCCTTGGTTTATATTCTGAATTCAAGTTCTTTTTCTCTAAGTATTAATATGTTTTCTTTGTTGTTGGGTGTTTCTAATAAAGTAAATACTATTTTAAACAGACATTTTCTGGTACTAGTTTGGATCCTGGGTGTTGTGCCCTGGTAACATGCTTCAGACTATATATGAAAGTAGTTGGAAAAACATGTTTGACCATCTTTGTTGCAAATTAAGTTTTCTTAAAATATTCTTCACAGAAACAGTTATCAAACACTAGCTTTAGAGAAAAATTTCAAAAGCTGAGGACTTCTGCACTTTAAACCAACGATATGCAAATATGTTCATGGCCACAATTCTGAGAAATTTATTGCTGTCAAATCTTGGTTTCATAGATATGTGCATGGATTGTAACTCTCCTGTATGCAGGTAAGGGGAGACATCTACACAGATATCCTGTTTGCATGGCTGGCACTTGCCTGATAAAAATTACTCAGTTGTAATTCCAGGCCTTTAATAATATACCTTTCAGCTGGTAAGTGGTTGAAAATGAAAGAACTGTGGCTTTTTCAGTTCATGTGCTTGCCAACTATTTGTCCCACTGGGTGCAGAGCATCTGCTTCAAGACAACAGCTTGAAATTGCTTGTTATAGAGTTTTTAAGGAGTTTTACTTTAAAACTTCTGAAGAACAAGATTCTTACCTTACTCTAAATTCCTGTGTGACTTTAAAAGAAGAGGTCAATTGAAATGATGACCCAATTTCTTTTATAGATGCTATTATCTCATCTATTTACAGATTCACTGGATTAATGTTTTCCTAATTTATTTTTCTATCTATATATTTACACTTATTGCTTTTATTTTTAATGGGTTATTTTTGATTAATGCATTCAAGTGAAAACAGGATAATTGATGAACATTAATATTTCAAAAATTAATTAATTAATTAATAATTAACACATTTATATGCCACCTATTCTTGAATAGCTGTGGGCAGATTCCTATCTGCCTGATACGATATTACAATCTGAGTATCAAAGGCTGCTGAGGAATCCAGAAGTATCAATAGGATCACACACCTCCCTGGTACAGGTAAGAGCAACTGAGACCATTTTTCTAGCAAATCTGGGTCTGAACATTGATTGAAAGGAATCTACTGCCTTCTCTGCTAGCTGAGCTAAATATGGAGTATTGAACACTGACCTATAATTCTTTTAAATGGTTGGGTCCAAAGATGGCTTCTTAAGTAAAGCCTCATCACTACTTGTGCCTACTACTGAAAGGAATTTATAATATCAGAAATCAGTGGAAAAATGGTGTCCTTGAAGACCTTAATCAACCGAACTAGGGAAGGATTGAACAGGCAAATAGCAATATGAACCAATCCAAGGGACTTATCCTCTTCCTCAAGAGATAAGCAGTGAAAGTGTCTCAGGCAGATATTACGTGATGTGCTGGATGTTCTAGATACTGGACTTCTCAAGCCCGACCCAGTTCAAATCCAAACAATTGCATAAATAAAATGGATTAAATACATTAATAAATAACAAAGCCGCATGAATCATTTAGGTAATGTACTCCAAATAAATTATCCCAACAATTTCTTCTTACTTCTTAGTGAGGACAGTATTATAACTACTGAAAAGGCCCCAAGAAGGGATGTCTCTTGGGCTATCTTTCATTGAGATTTTATTGAAATGTGATAAGACAGAGAGTCTGCAGACTGTTGGGGAGATGGTTATACAGCGAAAGGTAGGATATTCATACACGTTTCCCTTGGCTATTTCAAACTAAACAAGAGCAACACCACCAAATTTGTACACATGCAGGCTTTGTTTTCTGAATTTACTGAGCAAATTTTATGTCAACTTGCTACCATTGCAATCTTTTTTCTTCCCTTCATCTGGGGTAATTTTTGTCTGAAAAAAAAAAGCCTGTTTTCCTCTGGCATAGTAAGTTGGGTGTTTATTTAGAGCTGTAATCATTATGAGTCATTAATTTAGCTGAGTCTCTCCTGCCACCATGCGACCATGTGTCCTTTCTCAAGAAATTTCATTGTGATGGTAAACTGTAAGCTAAATAATCTGTTCCTAGTAAAAGATGGCACTATCAGCTCTTGACCCATACCTTTTTTGAAACCTTCACATCTTGGATCTTTGCTGTGATATCCAGGAGCAACAACATATCTGCTGATCATTTCTTTGCATCCACCAGTTTTTCTGCCCTATCTAATTCTATTTTCTTAGTTTCTTTAAATAAGAAAATTAATGTGAAACTAGCATGCTACAAAGGAGAGAGAGAGAGAAAAAGAAACTCAAGTATAATCTATATTTCCAGTAATGCCTCTGGTTTCCATGTAGATGCCAGAGGCATTTGTAGAAAATAATATAGTGTGTGGTTGCAACCAAGTGCTTTGATTGCCTTGTGGTATATAAATATTTGATTGCCTTGTGGTTTGTAAATGATCACATAAAATATAAACATTTTATGAGTGTATCCATTGGCCCAGACATTTGGGGATCCTTGCTCCAAGTAAAGATGGGGAACTCACCTGGCTCCAAAGTCAGCAAAAAGCTATGTGATTTGTGTCACTAATTATTAGGAAGCGAGAGCTCACCAAGGTTTAAATCAGACATTTTGTTTGGGAACTTACTGACATTTAGACTGACAGCTATCTTAATACAACTGAAATTTTGCACACATACACACACTTTCCCTTCTAATGAGTTGTTGCAGTCAACATGAAGACAGCATCTTAACTATGCACAGGATTGCAGTTCATATTAGGAGCTCCCCTGATATGGAAAATGTTATGAATGAACTTGATTTTACTGTCCTAGGCTAAATTATCATTAACTTTTATATCAACTGTTGACCAACTGCTGTCCCCTCCCCCCCATTGGTTCATAAGGACAAATGAAATGAAAAAAATAAATAATAATTTACTTACAGATTTCAAGCAACAACTTCTTCAAAACATTTAAAACTGAAATAATGGAAAACCCAAGCACATTCTTCTGCATATTTAAGAACAAAAGTTTTATTTTTGTGGGGGGGATTTTATCAAAGAGTTTAGGAAATATGAAATTGGTTGAACAAACAGCAACAGCCATCTTTATACTGCTAAATACACTGCATTTCTCTTTTTGTACAAAAGATGGCCCTCAAGGTTTAAGAATTGGGAACATCCTTGGAATTAAAGTCTATTCTCTTTTGCTTGAATATATAACCAAAATATTCTCTATTATTGTATTATAATTGGAAACAACATTATCTGCCTTTCCAGAGAGGAGCAGTTATGAGAAAGAATGCCAACATAAAGGTTTATAAACATGCTCTTGGAACTGGTAAAGAAAGCTCAGAAGAGAATAGGCAGCTGTATTGGTGTAGCCACCGTAATAGTTAGGCAGTCAGTTTAAACACTGAATACATTTCCAGTAAGTTCTTCCAGTCCTGAATTTCAGTTCAAGTTACTCTTCTTCCAGTAGAGTTATTTGTAATGTGTTATATTTCTTTATATAAGATTGCAGTAAAAGTTTGCAATTAAAGGATTGATTGATTAATTATGTGCCATCAAGTTGTTGTTGATTCTTAGTGACCACATAGATAGATTTTCTTCATGATGATCTGTCCCTAACATGGTCTTTCAAGTCTCCCAATGGTGCACCCATCGCCACTATAACTGAGTTCATCCACCTTGCTGCTAGTGGTCCTCTTCTTCTCTTTCCTTCCACCTTTCCTGGCATTAGAGCACTCCCCATTAGGTCTTTGCATAATGTGTCTGAAGTAGGATAATTTGTCTGGTCATTTGCGCCTCAAGTGAGAATTCTGCTTTGATTTGTTTGATGATCCATTTGTTTCTTGGCTGTCCAAGATGTTCTCAGGAGTCTTCTCTAACTCTTTTTTATCCTCTTGGCTTGATAGCACAAGAATTAATAAATTAATGAAGACAGGATGGAGAGATAATACCCTGATTCCCCATAATAAGCATATTCTAGGTGACTGAGAGAAGAAAGAGTGGGTAAAGGTAAGAGAAATTGGAATGGCAGAAAAAGAAAGGATGTCAGAAAGAGGTAAAATGGGGACTCATCAACCTGTTGTTCCAGTTTTGCCTTCCCTTAGCAAGCAGCATGGCCTGCACAATATTATTTCTGTAAGAACATAGCCCTAGGCTGACTGTGGAATTTTGGGATAGCTGAACTAGCAAGCAATCCCTGAATTTTCCTGATTCTTGCTGTTTGCTCTAGAAATCAGAGGAATGGACAGGCAGCATCTGCAAACAAATAAATGGCAGCAAAGTGTCTTTCAGTATTCAGGAGGTTAACCACAAGAAATCTTTTGGGCTGATAGGGAAAGTTTAATTAGAATTTGAATATTCCTTGCTGTGACTAAAAAGGGTGAGGGGTGTTCAAGAGCCATTGAAGATGTCAGCAGTTTAAGAAGGCTGACCTAGTAAGGCACAACATCTGGAAAATAATGGATAAATCCATAGGGAGTTTCCAGGGGTTCATTTCCCAGCAACATAGTTACAAGCAGGAAGGCAAAACTAGAGAAAGAAGGTAGCTCCTTATGACTTTGGAACTTTCATTGCTGATTTGACATGTCAGGATTCAGATGATCAACTTAGGTAGCGTCTTGATTTGTAATTGGCTTGTTAATTATGAAAAGAAGTAAGGTTTGGTTTTAACCTTCTCTGCTGCAGCTACCAAATACTAGCCAAAAGTTCTCAAGAACTTCTGATTCAGCCTTAACTTGAAATCATGAAGTTATGCAATTTCATGAGCCATCTGGAGCTGTGTCTGCATAGACCTCTAAGCCCATCTTCAGGTTCCTGGAGAAAAAGAAATCTCTAAGCCCATCTTCAGGTTCCTGCAGAAAAAGCAATCTATACCAGGGTCAATCAATACCAGGGAAGTCTGAGTAAGAGTGAAACAAGACTATAACATATTGTCTGTCTTTCTTGGGGCTGTAGATTTATTTATTTGTTAAAGTTTTACCCAGTGTTTCAGTCAGGAGCTCAAGGCAGTGTACATAGCACTCCTTCTCTCATTTTCTCCACAACACCACTATGAAGGAGACTGGGCTGAGAGAGAGTAACTGGCCCAAAGTCATCTGCTGAACTTCTTTGGCTGATAATGGACTTGGGTCTTCCTACTACAAGTCCAACACCTTAACCAATACACCTCACTATCTCTGTTAGGGTTAGATAAGGTAATAAGGACATTTTCACAAAACATGACTATTGAAATACCAAGGAGGTATGCCAAGTACATAGGAAATGTTTATTTTGCCAGGCACATTACCTTGTTGGGACAATTAAGCTTGCAGAAATGGCTTGTCTATTAAGACTTGGAATCAGTAATAAGCATTGTATGCTTGAAATTCAGGGATCTTATTAAAAGGTGAGAAATTGAAAGAGGGATGTAATTTTATGTGAAAATCTCTTGTTGGTTGGTACATATTTAACAAAGGAAGGTTTTAGAATACAGAGGAGGCAGCTGATAGAATCTGAAGGTTTTCACAAGCTTAATAGTATATTAGAATTAAAATTATTCAATTCTGATCAAAGTTAAGAATTCCAGGACAATTCCCTGTTCTACAGATAAGAAATAGAAAATAGGAGGTTTGAAAACAAAGCAGCGTAAAAAATACTGAATTTCTATCTAGGTAAATCTGGACAATAATTTCAAGCTGAGGTTATGACTTTAAGGAAAAGAATTCTAAGGAAAATAAGACTGAAACATATTACATTATGTCACTGGGGGAAAAAACGAATGAAAAGTAACCTTGAATAAATGAGCAAGTATATGGCCTTTGTGTTTACAGATCTAATAATGGAAAGGAAACAAATTTTGAGAGTAGTTTAGAACTAAAAAAAAAAAGTGAAGTTTTCCATTTTCTTCATAAATGTCAGGATGGCAAACTGCCCTATTTTAGAAAAAAGAGGCCTCCGTTGAAGGTTTTTCTATTCAACTGGGCAACTTTCTTTCTTTCAAGGACCATGTTCCCCTGGGAATCATTAATTTAGGGCTGTATGCTAATAGTGGCTACGACTGAAGGAAGTGGTGGATGGAGCCAGAGTTGAAGAGAGGCAGAGCTATCCATTCTCCTTCTGACCTCCCTTTAAAAAACAAAACAAAACCAACCCCCCCCCAAAAAAACCTATGGGACATCCTGCTTTCTTTTTCATACTTTTTCTGATACTTTCTTCCCTTTCCCCTAAGCATATCATACCATAAGCATACCAAGGCTGCCATTGCAGACCTGCAAAAAAAACTGGATAACCACTAGCGGCAAAAAATTTAAGAGTTTCATTTATCTCTTTGTTGTCATCTAGTGGTCATCCAGGTTTTTACAGCCTAAATATGGCACTGCTTCAGTGCAAAGTGCTTTTGAAAATACCATGAGGTCTACATGAAATTAGGCTGTAGAGCAGGAACCTCCCTGTCTTTTGGAGCTAGTTCAGAATTTTGAAAACGTTGCATTGGCCCTCAAAGGCTGCCATTCAGGCTGTCGCCAGTTACAAAAAGCCCATTTACCAGATTGCTAGTAAAGGTGGGGAAGTTGCTTCCGAGCAATCCCAAGATGGTCTATAACAGCCCAACTTCCTTCTGAGTGCCCTTCCAAAGAAAGCCTTGAACTGCAGGCTGCTATCCTTTTTCTTTTCTAAGAAGTATCTGGGTCCAGGGACTTTCTTGAAAATAAAGATGATGCTTGAGGCTTATGAATTACTTTACAGCATGCTAGCTTTCCATTTATTTATTTTTAATTACAATTAGAACTAAAATCAGGCACTGCATGGTGCCTAGGGGGCAGCAAAGGGAGCTAGCTGTCACACAATAGCTCTTATAGGTGCTACATTAAGGACCTGGGGGCTCTTCTAGTTTAAAAACAAAGAACTATCAGAAAACAGAGCAGAAGCTGTTCATCTAAATTTGCTTACAAATCATGCACATTTATGCAGATCTATGCCTTTTCTTGTCCTCTTATTTGGCATATAAACAGCCATTCTAGCTGACTCTCTGTCTCAAGTTGGGGAATGGGTTTCTCATTTCCTCCATGTAACACCACTGTTCCATGAGCTGCACTGACTCCTAGTAGACTTCTGGGTACAATTCAAGGGGCTGGTCATCACTTATAAAGCTCTCTATGGCATAGGGCCAGGCTACTTGTGAGACTGACTTTCTCCTATTGGTACCTGATCTAGTAGATGTCAGATTCAGCCTAGTACAGCCAGCACCACTGTTCAGTTTCACCACCGCTAGTCAATTTCACCACCTCAGGCATAGGTGGTCGGGAAGGGAAACAAGGCAAACCACAAGCTAATTGCCGGCAGGTGGCGGCAATTAACTCATGGCCAAGAGTAAATTGAAACCAGCAACATTGTAGCACAGGCACTCCCCAGACGCCCTGGGCAACACTGATTACAATACTTCAGGAATACAGCGATCCGGAGGCAATCAGTGACCAGTTGGAGCACGACTTAAGAAACCCCATTTCATCTGCATGAGAAAAGCCTTATGAGCACACCGACAACATGGACAAAAGATGACAATCATGAGGACAATGAAACCTGACTGAATCTGCCATTAAGGAGAGGGGAGGGAGATCACGACAAGCAGAGGGGTGACCCGGGACAAGGGCAGGGGTGGAACCCAGGGGTACTATGGGTCAAGGGGGGACCCCTGTAAAACATTATAAGAAACTGTGCCAAGCCAATCCTACGCATTACGTCTGAGTAAACTAGCTTTCGTTTGAGTCCATGTTGCACAAGGGTTATTTCCAGCACCGAATGCAGCGAACCTTACAGTAGAGAGGGCATGGTTCAGGTCCCTTCTATTAAACAGTGTCAACTTGTTGGATCCTGGAGTTGTGCCTTCTCAGTGGCAGAGCCTGCTCTGTGGAACAGCATCCCTCCAGAGATTCGGATGGCCCCAACCCTGTTAACCTTTCACAGGGCATTGAAGACTGGCTGTTCCCCAGGCATTTGAGTCAGGGGGTAGATGATGGTGAGTGGGGTCAACAGCTTATCCTTGGATGCTGGGAGGGGTTATATTTGGTGGATTTGCTTGTTTTTAATCTTGAAAGCCATCCAAAATCACATGTATGAGATGGGCGGCTGGACAAATCATATACAGTCAGGTCCAGAAATATTGGGACATTGACACAATTCTAACATCTTTGGCTCTATACACCACCACAATGGATTTGGAATGAAACAAACACAATGTGCGTTAACTGCAGACTGTCAGCTTTAATTTGAGGGTATGTACTTCCAACTCAGGTGAATGGTGTAGGAATTACAACAGTTTGCATATGTGCCTCCTACTTGTTAAGGGACCAAAAGTAATGGGACAATTGGCTTCTCAGCTGTTCCATGGCCAGGTGTGTAATATCCCCTCAGTACCCCAATTACAATGTGCAGATAAAAGGCCCAGAGTTCATTTCAAGTGTTCTATTTGCATTTGGAATCTGTTGCTGTCAACTCTCAAGATGAGATCCAAAGAGCTGTCACTATCAGTGAAGCAAGCCATCATTAGGCTGAAGAAACAAAACAAACCCATCAGAGAGATAGCAAGAACATTAGGCGTGGCCAAAACAACTGTTTGGAACATTCTCAAAAAGAAGGAACGCACCGGTGAGCTCAGCAACACCAAAAGACCCGGGAGACAACGGAAAACAACTGTGGTGGATGACTTCGTTGAATTCGTTCCCTGGTGAAGAAAACACCCTTCACAACAGTTGGCCAGATCAAGAACACTCTCCAGGAGGTAGGTGTATGTGTGTCAGAGTCAACAATCAAAAGAAGACTTCACCAGAGTGAATACAGAGGGTTCACCACAAGATGTAAACCATTGGTGAGCCTCAAAAACAGGAAGGCCAGATTAGAGTTTGCCAAACGACATCTAAAAAAGCCTTCACAGTTCTGGAACAACATCCTATGGACAGATGAGACCAAGATCAACTTGTACCAGAGTGATGGGAAGAGAAGAGTATGGAGAAGGAAAGGAACTGCTCATGATCCTAAGCATACCACCTCATCAGTGAAGCATGGTGGTGGTAGTGTCATGGCGTGGGCATGTATGGCTGCCAATGGAACTGGTTCTCTTGTATTTATTGATGATGTGACTGCTGACCAAAGCAGCAGGATGAATTCTGCAGTGTTTCAGGCAATATTATCTGCTCACATTCAGCCAAATGCTGCAGAACTCATTGGACGGCGCTTCACAGTACAGATGGACAGTGACCCAAAGCATACTGCAAAAGCAACCAAAGAGTTTTTGAAGGGACAGAAGTGGAATGTTATGCAATGGCCAAGTCAATCACCTGACCTGAATCCCACTGAGCATGCATTTCACTTGCTGAAGACAAAACTGAAGGGAAAATGCCCCAAGAACAAGCAGGAACTGAAGACAGTTGCAGTAGAGGCCTGGCAGAGCATCACCAGGGATGAAACCCAGCGTCTGGTGATGTCTATGCGTTCCAGACTTCAGGCTGTGATTGACTGCAACGAATTTGCAACCAAGTATTAAAAAGGGAAAGTTTGATGTATGATTATTATTCTGTCCCATTACTTTTGGTCCCTTGACAAGTGGGAGGCACATATGCAAACTGTTGTAATTCCTACACCGTTCACCTGAGTTGGATGTACATACCCTCAAATTAAAGCTGACCGTCTGTAGTTAACGCACATTGTGTTTGTTTCATTCCAAATCCATTGTGGTGGTGTATAGAGCCAAAGATGTTAGAATTGTGTCGATGTCCCAATATTTCTGGACCTGACTGTAAATAAATAAATAAACCATAGAGTAAAAAGTTGAAAAGGAAACTGTACAGCTTAGAATCTCTGAGTTCAGTTACTGACCTGCACTTTAGCTGTTGCTTGAAGTATTGTAAGGAATATCTGAAGACTTTCCTGTTAACTAGGGAAGAACAGAAAGTCTACTTCTAATATTTACTAGATCTGATCAAAGTGGAAGAAAATTTAACCGAACACGTGCAACATTTTCTGAACTAATATATATTGGATTACCCTCTGAACCCATTTTAAAAATTGGATTGGTATAGTACAAGCTGTGATATGAATCTTTGTGGTGAAATGTAGCTTCAGGATTGTTAAAATGTGTATTTGGATAAACTCAAATTATCTGAATCCACCCACACCTAAAGACTTATAGAGTAAGAGCTTAAAACTGATGTTCACAGTGAAGCTTCTCTTCTCATGACAGAGCAAATGAAGATCACAGCAAGTCATCAAAGGCTTGGGTGAAGCTGTGAGACATATCATGGGAAAAGCACGTTCTGGTATGCTTAACTCCTTCATATTTTTTCCTCTCTCTCTTTCACATGCATGCACCCAGAGCACAGAGGGGTTCTGTCAGACCAGAGCGTATCAGGGCATCCGTGCTGCTGGGTTCCTTCAGGAACTTGCCATTATTTTACCCACCTATATCTCTCTCTTCTGGTCTTGCCCACTTAAAATGTTGCAAGATAAAATAAAGCAAATCCAATTTGAGTGAGAAAGTACTTGGCTTCTAACTCATTTCAGTGATACCATCAAGTTCACTTGTTTGCAAAGAGGCTGGGTTGTTGGGGAGCCCAAGTGGCAATGAAGGAGTTAACTCAGTGTTTCTCAACCTCAGCTACTTTCAGATGTGTGGACTTCAACTCCCAGAATTCCCCAGCTTTAATTATTTTTTAACTCTGTTGTTGGCTGCCCAGAGCTGCTTGAAAAAGTGAGATGGGTGGCTAATAGATTGTGTAAATCAATCAATCAATCAATCAATCAATCAATCAATCAAATGATATATCATTATTTTTCTTTTTTCCTTTGTTGTATTTTTTCACTTCTTTCTTTTCCTTGACAATGTATGTGTTTCTATTATGACTATTGTGTTTTGTTCTTTTTCTTTCTGTCATTATTTTAAAAGCAATTTTTTAAAATTAAAAGTAGTTCTACTCCTACCTGAGTGGGCATGTCCAGGTGTGATGGTGGGGAAGGTCAGACCTCCAGGCACTTCATTACAGAGTGCCTCATGTAACAGAATAGGGAAATAATTCTTTTTACCTCTACATTTGCAGTTATGCATCTCCACTCCTGGCCTGATGGGAGATGTGGTGGAAGTCTTGACCAAATGTCTGGAGACTATCAGGGTCTGGATGAGGAAAAAGAGGCTCACATTCAACCCAAGCAAAATAGAACAGCTGTTGATTCAGAGGATGACTGATTCCAGGACTTTTGATGGGATTGTGCTCCCCCCCAAAAATCAGGATCACAATCTGGGAGTCCTCTTGGATTCATGTTTCCCGCTTGAAGAGCAGCTAAAGCTCATAGCCTAGAAGGCTTTTGCACAGCTTTGATTGGTGCACCAGGTGCAAACTTATCTGGCACCGAATGCACTGAATATGACTGCACATACCCTTTTCATCTAAGTTAGATTATTGTAATTCTCTCTACAGTATATTGGGCTGCCCTTCAAGACCACTGGAAACTTCAACTGGTCCAGAACATAATAATATATGAGCTTAGTGGTTAATCACAATACTGCCAAATTACAAATTACACATCTGTTCTGGGAGCTGTACTGATTGCCAGTAGATTTCCGAGTGCAATTCAAGGTGCTGGTTGCTACCTATAATGCCTTATATGATAGTTTCTGCTTGCCTTACTGAACAAGTAGGGAGCTCCTGGTAAGAATCCCACTTACCAGGAGGCATGGCAGGAGAGGGTCTGGCAGTGGGCCTTCTCTGCAACAACTCCCCCCCTTTGGAGTAGTTTGTCCCCTGTAGCAAGGATAGCCCCCACTCTGATGGCCTTCTGAAAGTGGCTGTTCTGGAAAGACTCTTAATTATAACCAATAGTGACATACCAAACAAATGTTTAGCTTATTAGTTTTAGTGCCTAAATTGCAATATTGGATCTTGGATGTTATTATCATAATGAATTATAGTATGTCAGCCCATTCACCCTCCCTCCCTCAGCATCCAAAGCACCTGGTAAGAGTCAGAATTCTTCAGATAATCAAGCACAACTAATGAAGTAGATGAACTACTATTGGCCTATTTCAGTGGCTATGCCATAAAGAAATTGGCAGGGGTACAGAATGTTAATTAACCATGAAAAAAATAGGTCATCCTCTTTTATTTTGTGATAGCATTCACAGTCACAAAAGAACTATTTTGCCAAACAGTTCTATGCACTGCAGAAGGAGTGCACCATTTGTAAAATGTAATGTTTAGAAAAGGGAGGAGGAAACCCTGTTATTTAGTATGTGTGCTTGCAAAAAGGCCCTCTTATGAAAGGAAGCCCCTTAATTTCTCACCGGTCTCATTCTGAATTTGCTCAGTGATGCCCAGAAGACTAAGAGGATATGCTTTATCTATCTCCACTTCTGTGGGGCAGCCTTCTTCTCTCTTCAGACCTAGCCTAGTTTTTTTTGTCTCTGCTTGTAAGGAACACAAAACAATATAATCACCAGAATATCATCTGACAACAGTAAACAAGCACCAACCTGCAACAAGTAAGGCAGACAACTGGGTGACATCTTTAATTATTTTGCTTATTCAAAGCATTTCTAGTTTGCCTTTCCTCGAGAGAGCTCAAGGTGGCAACAGCAAAGATAAACCAATGGATTTAAAATGTCCAAATCTTACAGTATAGCAACACAATAAACAGCAGCAGAAAATATCAGCTGTAAAAAACAAGCAAACCAACCTTCATACAGCCAGATATTTGTACCACTTGGATCTGGTTGGAGTTCTTTCCACATTCCAGCTATTTATTTGGAAGAGGAAAGGTGCCTTTCTTGGATGGAGATTCTAAACTTCATAGTCTTGCTTCACCTTAGAAGTTATAACCTCTTTCTCTGATGAATTCTCCATAGGTAGATGGCAAGATGCCACTTAACTGTTTAAATCAGTGCTTTTCAAACTTGGCAACTTTAAGATGTGTGGATTTCAACTCCCAGAATTCCCCAGCCATTTCTGTAGCAACAGGACATTCTTTTTAAAATCATATTTTCAACCATCAAAAGGCATAGTAATGTCACTGTTTTTTCTTATTTTCAATAGTTCTTTTTTAGTTTTCTGTGAGGTAGGGGTGTATATATAATAGGTGAGATCAGAGATGCCATCCAGCTGGGGGCAGGGGTCCAGAAGCTATACAAAAGGTGCTCTTGGGCCACACATGGCTGGCAGGCTGAATTTCTGCTCTCCAATTCTGGCCATATCCTAGAAACAGAAAAATCTGTCCAAATTCATTTAGTATCTCATGTTTTCTATTATTAAGTGCTGTTAAGCCCATTACCACATCAATCCATGAAATCTTCTTTGGTAACAAAAAAACCAAAAAGAAAGTGCATGCATTTTCTTGTTTCTCCCAGCATGTGTGTATTTGTGCATATTTTTCTGTAATGCATAAATCCAGGAAAATCTGGAAAATACAGTAGCTCTACCCTGAGGGATGCCTGGGATGGTGGTTAAAAAAGTGAAGCTGGCAGCTTCAATCATGAGGTCATGGCTACCATCTGGACTTTTTTTGACCAGCCTCCCTCTATCCCAGGGGTCCCCAAACTCTTCAGCTCATTGACCTCTTCATGAAGTTTCAGGTTGTCCATTGACTCCAAACATTTATTATATGAAAGTAATTTAATAAATACTACTTTAACTAATAGTACTATGAATAATAATAATAATAATATTTTTGTCCCACCTTTTAAAAATATATATTTTGATCAACTCAAGGTGGTGAACATACCAAATGCCCCTGTCTCCTATTTTCCCCACAACAAAAACCTGTGAGATGGATTGGGCTGAGGGAGAGTGACTGGCCCAAAATCACTCAGCCGGCTTTCATGCCTAAGGGAGGCCTAGAACTCACAGTCTCCTGGTTTCTAGTCCAGCACCTGAACTACTACACCAAACTGGCTCTTAATAACAACAGCAACAATAATGGATAGTTCCATTGACCCTTGGAGGTCAGTGTTGACCACTTTGGAGAACTCTGCTCTATCCTCTATCCACTCCTTCTGTCACCACAAGTTGTAGGGTGGGTATCTGCCACATATATTCTGTTCTACTCAAGTGGCTTTTCTATTTGACTTTAGAACTATAAAAGCTCAGGTTCCAGCTTGGCTAGGGAGCTTATGCGAATTGAACAAACTCTCCACTGTTGACATTCATTTTCCAACTTCTGGAAGACGATGGCAACAAATGGGGCAGAACTATCATGCCCTTTCCTGCTCTCCCTCCCATATCTTCCTCCCCTGACTTTGGGAACTACAAAGGAGGAAGAGTTTGCCAGAGACTATTTCTTTTCTTTTTTTTCTGCTGGCAGAAGCATGATCAGATTTATGTTCAGGGTATATCCCACTGGTAGAGATTGGATCCATCCTATATTTATTAATCAGACTGCATCTCTCATTTGAAATATTTAGTACTTTGATACCTAATTACAGTAAATTATTTAGCAAACAGTTAAAGGATGGGATGCAAACAAAGCCACCAATTTCTAGCAGTATCTTTAATCACACTGTACAGCTAGAGAACTCTGAGCAAATATTAACACAATTAGTCAATGTCAACATGTCAGTCACATAAAAAGCATCTTCATTTAATTTTGCAGATATTCCTTTTCTCCCTCCAGAATGTGGAAGCTCAGCTGAATGGTGCTTGTGTGAAGGTCACCCTTTGATACCAAGACGATTTCCTTTTAGTGCAGGAATTCAAACCTACTTTGATTACTCCTGTAGGAGTTCTTCTCTCCATTTCAGTCACCACTGTCAATGAATGAAATGCTATCTTACTATCTCTGTGGAGCAGTTTAAACATAACCTTTGAATAACCTCCAGTAATTGGATTATAATTGACTTTCATGCAAGTGCTTATAGATAGTGATAGAATTACTTTGACAATGTGCGGGATTTTCATTGGGAGCCATTCTTTGTTGACAAAGATTTTGTGGATTGCTTTATTTCTATTAAGAGTTATAACCTGCCTTATTGATGAAACCTCAAGAAGGCTAAAACAGAACACATATAACAAAAAACAAAATGAAAAACTAACTAGGTAACTAGAATATTAAAAACAAATGAACCAGAGAGCGAATACAAAGTAGAAGCAGCCAAAATACTAACTCGTGGGGAAATAAGCCATAAATCTACTGTATGTATCTGTGTATACATACACACATACATGCCAAGGCTCAGAAAGAGAAGAAATGGCTATTTTGTGGTCACTGAAAATTCACACACATACTACTCTTCTTTCATTCTTCTATAAACATTCACATCCACTGACAACCAATATTTTTCTGATCCATTGTTGTACATTGGCACCATGAGGGGGCAGCTTCAGTACATGATCCCAGCTAATCATGGATAAAATGTCGTCCCTTTCCCACTCCCTCTCTCTTTTTCCAGTCGGGTTTGTCTTTTATAAAGCCATTACTCAACACCAACAATCCCCTTATTGCTCTTACTGACTAGGAGGCAAGAAAGTGTCTCCTTTCTTACGCAACCAGGCTGATAACATCTGTCTG
This sequence comes from Python bivittatus, assembly GCF_059951505.1. Taxonomy (NCBI): domain Eukaryota; kingdom Metazoa; phylum Chordata; class Lepidosauria; order Squamata; family Pythonidae; genus Python; species Python bivittatus. The sequence goes on from NW_028277087.1 coordinate 31,591,056, forward strand.
ATCTAACTTTAGATGTATATATCTATAGGAAGGTATAAGAGGAATAGGAAGATTCTATAGGAATACATAGGAGGTATAGGGTGTGTGTGTGTGTGTATTACATTAACAGTAATGCAGTGCAGATGAAAGCATATATATGCAAACTCCATCACTTAAAAAAAACCTTCACATATAAAATATGCCTCTCCATCTGTACTTTAGCACAGTCCGTCAGGTAGATGCTTCTGCATGAGGAAAGAGAATAGCAGCAGCCTCATCAATGGCACCCTCTGAAAGGAGCATTACAATAAAAGCCCATCAGAGATGCTCTGTGCCCTGGATGTGCAGGGTTTTTGCCCTCGAGTATGGAAATCTCAAAATGAGACTCGGCAAAATGAAGCTTGTATTTACATTTCAAAGTGTGGTAAGTATAGCGATCATCAGCCTCAGCTCTATGAAGCTAATTTAGAAATAGTGGCAGCATATGGGAAACCGACCTGAAGTATAGATGGAACCTATAGCTAAGGCAACTGGGATTTATAAAAAAGAGTCAGAAAAGACATGCACATTGAGCATGGATGGCATAAATCATCATCCAGTCAGTGGCAATCAAGATGATTGTGGAGTGGAAATTTTAGGACTCTGCAAATGTTTGTTGTGCCAAATGAAAGAACCTGGCAATTCAAGCCATTGAATCAATTCATTCTATTGGATCAAATACCCTTATTTAGACAATTGAAAAGTTGTTCTATGCTTATGCAAAATACCTTTTTATTGTCCAAATTGAATCAACCATGTATCTGTTTAGATCGATGATTCAGATTCAGTTATTTGAACTGAACTGATCCAGTTTGACAAACAGATGAGACTAAAAATATCTTCTACTACTATGGGAAAAGGCTATTGTAATAATATTCTGCTTGACAGTTTCTCAGATATACTCATGTGGTTGGTCCTCATTGGCCTGATCCAGGGCTGTTCAATTTTATGAAGAGTAGATCATCACACTGAATGTGATTTGTGTATAGTTGTTCAGAAGCTGTCCATTACTAGAATAGTATAACTGTTAACTGGTATGGTATGTTGAAGTCTCACCTTACGTATCAGTGAAGTTATCTTTCATTGGACATAGAGTAAATGCATGGCGGCCTTATAAATGTAGCATTCAACAGAAGCCAATTAAATGTGACTGAACAGACTGTAATGCCTGACTGGGGAATTGCAGGGAGGGGTTGAGAGGGGATGGGTAAAGAAAGAGAGAGATTCATTTATATATAAATTTATTATATCTATACCCTTTTTATCTTGAAGTCTGGAGCCTATATTGAGTTTGTATGGTTTTATCTGAATGAATCTGAGGCCAAAAACAAATGACTGAAATGCTGAGCAATTTCAGAACATCTGGAAGGTGTTCATCTATTGGTTGATAAGTGCAACTTCTTGTGCAAAAATGAGAGAAGCTACTGCTGAAATTCTCCCTCCTATGCATTTACACTGGATTCATACAAGCTGCGCTGCCAGTTTTTGGTTTTGGCTTAGCAGGCCCTGTGAACTCTGCTAAGTGATTTGTAAATCATGGTTATATATTTTGGAGCATTGTGCAAACCTAACTCAATTGTGGAAACCCAACTTAATAAAGAAACCATAGCTTAGTGTGATATATAAACCCAAACTTAATGATAGACCCCAAAAGCCTAATCTTTTTTATTACTGCCCACTTGTTTAACACTAGATCAGAATCCATCCAGTTTTTTGCATTCAGAATAAACTTATTTATTTATGGTTGGAATTCTTCTAAACAGAACTTTATGAAAGCAACAGATACATTTGTTTGTGTTTTTTTTTTTCTAGGAAAGTAAGGCAGTGACCTGACACCTGCTCTATATTTGCTGACAGACTCATGATAAATTGATATAGTCTTAGCTAGCTAATAACCCCCCAAACAGGTGCAATTAGATTAGTTCTAAATCACCTTGAGAACAATGAAAAACTGTACTCAGTAGCTAGCTAGCAGAAGTATCTCCTGGGAGGGCAACTCTTGAATTGCTCAAGATGACAGTTAGCTCAAGGAAGAGTTGGCGGCATTGTTTGCAGTACTCTCGAAGAGGGATAGGGGAGATGGAAGTTTTCAACACATTTCTACTCTGGGAAAATAACAGCAAAAGAGGATTTATTGGTTGTGAAGGGTAAGGTACACTGTAAAACAAAGATAACAAGAGAGAAGGAAAAATGCACAGAGGAAAGCAAATGAAAAACATTCAAGGCAATCTCTCAGCTTTTGTCTGAGATTCCTGAATTGTGATCTGTGATCTGAGATGTTGGCATCGAAGGAATAGAAAAAAGAACCTGGATATGCTGATGTTAGCACACTGCCCAGCTTAATTTCTCTTCTCCTCCTCTCAAAGTCAACCAACTGCTTAACTACATCTTCATCTTCCAGTTATTTAAGTGTACACTTCAGATTTTTTTTTTTTGAAGGATACATTTTAAAATGTAGAGTTGTAAACTGTGAGTGAGATAAAGATGAGCTTGAAAATAGAAATATATCCAATGTTTGTTGTCAGAAGGTTAACTGTGAGTTATACCTGCATGAGCTATCAGCACCTGTCATATGCTCTGTAACTGCAGTGATAGATTTGTGATGCACTTAGAAGGTAAAATGGCTCATCATCTTGCTGATTTGATTTGGGTTTTGATACAGTATATACTATGGTGTCTAGTGCAGTATCTGGTCTAAATGTGTGAGATCACTTTCAGTTTTTGAGGATATGGATTTCAGATACTTGTAGCTGTCTAGTCTATCATATGCTATCTTGATTGCTGCTCATCTTGGCTTCTTTGAGCTAGTCAATGGGGATGGATTCAGTGAATCCATGAGGAGGTGAACACACTTTTGTATGATGGAAAGGTACCACTGGCCTTAAAGGAAATGATCTGCTTATTCCTGAAGAAACCCTCCCTGAAGCCAGAGGACGGAAACAATTGCAAATGCTGTCTAATCAAAAAGATGTTTGAGGAGGTATTGTTGATCCAGCTGCAGAACGTCTTTGAGGAGACCAATTTTCCATTTTTTCAGCCTTGATTCCTGCCTAGCTTTGGGACAGAATCCACAAAAGTCATTCTAATGAATGACCTGCTGCAGGAGAAAAGCAATGGAAATGTAGCTATTTTGATTCTGCTTGATTTCTTAGCAGTTTTTGATAGAATTAACCACTATGGTATCCTCCTGGATTGTCTCCATGAATTGTGCTATGGTTGTTCTGCTCCCGCTTGCTTGGATAGTCCCAAACATTTTTGCAGACGTTTCATTTTGCATTCCAGTGAAGCTTCCTCAGCACAACTGTTCAGAAGTAGGGACCAGCTTGCAGTATTTATAGTCTGAGTGGAATTTATTGTGCTGAGGAAGCCTTGCTGGAATGCAAGGTGAAGCATCTGCAAAAAATGTGATATCTGCTGCAGTATTGATCTCTCTAAGCCTGGAGAACCCCGAAAGTATGTAGAGAAGATTCTATTAAAGCAGCCCTTAGGGAATAGACTGGGCCCTAGGCTGCCAGTTCCTTCTAGCTACCTGGGAGAAGAAAAAAAATAATCTAAAATAGATTTGTCATTTACTTGTTATTTATTCTGTTGCTTTGTTTGCAACCATACCATATTTTAATATGCAGGGCTTAACAAGCATAAAGCAGTACAGAAGGGGGGTGGGGAAATGTCAGGATGGGGGTTAAAATGAAGAGGGGGGAAAAAAACCCCTGCCTTCCTTTTTGAGAAACAACAGCTATAAATAAATGCCTAATCTGAAAAGGAGATTTCAGAACTAGTGGTTTTATGGTTACACACATCTCAGATCTCACAGTCACCCTAGAACTGAGTGATGGGAAAATACATGCTTATTGATTGCTTCGTTATTTAGTTTCTAGGCAGTGGAATCCCAGCGCTAGGAGTTATTGTTTCCAGTGAGTTGTAAAACTCTCAAAATGAACAAAAGCATGAGTGAATCTTCTGGAGGCTGACAGGCTGGTATGTGGGAGTGTAGAAGAAGTGGGAGTGAATCTGATTTCTGCTAGGAAGAGAGACTGCATCTAAGTGCATCTGAGCCAGACTATGGGTGCATAATGAGAAGCTCACTCTGCAGACCTGGGACATCGATTAGACTTGGTTTCCCACTATCTTTACTTTAATGACCCAAGTCATTATTTCTTTTCATCTGTCCTCCCCCGTCACATGATGTAGCTAGCTTTGAAAACAAAATAAAATAAAACTTTTTAAAAAATCAAATGCTTGAAATGTTAATCTAGGTAACTACTGGTTTAACTGACCTTTTTAAAAATTGAAATAGTGTTTTGGGTCAGGAGAAAAATAGTGGGTGACTTCGTGGCTATCAGATGGGCTATTCAATCATTCCTATATATATGGATTAACATGATGTAATGGTATGTGGGTATGACCGTAGGAGATGAAGAAGAGCCACAGCTGGGGCAACAGTTGGATAAGAGGCAGCTTAGCCCACAGCAGGAATGTGGGTGTGACAAATGTCTCAGAAAGGACTCTCCATAGTTTCTTGGGCTGTAAAGGTGACATGGGAAATGTACTTTCAGACTTGCAAGATTCTGTTAATGTAACCTTATATTGAAGTAGAATTTGTTCATCTGGGTGTGCTTCTTGTCTGGACTACCTTGCAAGGCCAACAATGTTACTGCTCAACCTATATAGGTGTGTTCACATTAAACTGTGCTATCAATGGATATTGTATTATTAGATGGAAATAAGTTCAGAGATAGATTATCTCTTATTATTTTATTTATTTATTATTAAATTTATATGCCGCCCATCCCCCCCAGAGGCTTACAATTAAAAACCAAAAACAATAAAAACAATAAAAATATAAATATTCACCAATTAAAACACAAATAACAAATCTATAAAAGCAATATACAAATCAAGAAGATGGGGGAAGCAGTATCAATCAACCCATGAGCCAGTTCTAGCAATGCGAGCCCCCAGAGATTGGTGAGAAATAACAGATATGATTGTCTCCATCTGATACTACCTTTTAGTTTTCCCACTTATTTATTTACTTAGATTTGGAGGCCACCTACTTCGATATGGTCAAATTGCTGGAACTTGGGTCTGATCCAGGAAGACTATTATCACAGGACCATTCTGCTCCACTTTATGCCAAGGGAGAAAAATCATGCAACTTTAATCATATATAGTGGATATGTATCTACGTTGGAGGGTTGCTTTTTTAAAAAAATGTTTGAACCTACTGGGGCTCTGCAAAAAGGCAAAGCCTGACACAATCCAGCAAATCAGGGAGCTGTAGATTCATCATCAAAGTTCCTTAAATGACAGACCGTGTTAATTAAGCAGAGCAACCCAAGAAAGAATGGATGAGAAAAGCCGCAACTATTTAAAAGTAAGTCTGGCTGATCTCCATCCCATTCAGTGAATGAGATGATATTCAAAGCTGCCATTTACTATATAATGAGTGGGCTACATAAAATAAGCAACCCAGGTAGACTGAAGAATCAACTGGAGGGATAATATGGAACCAGTGGTGGGTCACCCAATGCTTACCTTAAAATTTGGAAACCAGTACTTCAAAACTTGTGTGATTGGACTGAGTAAAAACAACAACGCACTTAGCCCAAAACATGGATTTCTTGTGCCCACTATGAATGCAACATACCACATTCAACAGTTAAAACAGTGTTCCTCAGCCTTGGCAACTTGAAGATGTGTGGACTTCAAATCCCAGAATTCCCCAGCCAGCTGGGAGTTGAAGTCCACACATCTTCAGGTTGTCAAGGTTGAGAAACACTGAATTAAAGGCTAGTAGAATCCCTGTTTTTGGTTTCAGAATCTCAGTTATCAGAATTAATCACAGAACTAGTCTGTCCTAGTCATAGGAGATTTTCAAAGACAGCATAGGTATTTGCTTGAGGCTGTATGCAAGACAGGAGTGATACAATATGGCTTGGCCTTAAGCTTAATCTGAATCCAGACTCTTATCTATCTGTAAGTGCTTCAGGCTTCTGAAAAGATCACATTTTAAATATTGAAATGTGGGCTGTGAAGCTAGGCTGTAAAAATCTATATTTCAAAGATTTCAATTTACTGAAGAGTATACAATTCTCTACCCCACCTCGGTGACCATTTGTTACAGCAAATTTGCCAATTATCTGCCCAAAATTCCACCCCGATTCATGAGAAGTCTTGATTTGATTTTTCAGCCTCAGGCTTATTCTTTCATTCTGTATGTTTTTAATTTGTTCCTCTGCCTCCCACTAAACACACACACACACACCTGCACATACATGCATACACAAATAACAGCAACTACAACTAAGAATGAAGCAGGACTCACACAAAAATGGAAAAATGTCTCTTATTCCTGAAGAAAAATAGATGTTTTGCACTGACCTCAGCTTAAAAATATACACCCAAAGAAGGGAAGTAAATGGAAGAAAAATGGAAAGGCACTGGGATTAGTATTGTAATTAGTATAATTAGTATTAGGTTGTGCAGTTCCAGACTGATTTGTTTTTATCTAATACTTATTCAGTAGCAGTAATAGATAAATAGATAAGATGCAAATGTACATAAATGAGCCCCAGCCCTGCCTCTTTCAATGAAGAACAGAAGTTGAGACCAGGAAGTATAGGAAGAATAGTATGCTGTGTTGTGGCTAACATTTGTTAGGTCACAGCTGGAGGTCAAGCATGTCAGCTGAGAGAATTAGTGGCCCAGTGAGAAGTTCTCTTGCATTTCGTTCTACCAGTTCTCATTCAATTTACTAAAAGAGACTTTGTTTTTGAAATTTCTTTCAAAGGATAAGAGGGTTTAAATAAAATTCTTCTGGGTAAAGTATTGTGTTGTTATCCTTAGTACGTGATGAGGTGGCCAAGGGGTGTCTTTCCTTGGGCATTTTGTCATTCTTTGTACAATCATCTCTCCAGCAGCATGCAGTTTCCCTGGCTTTCTGCAACTCCCTTAAAGTGTAAAGGAAGACATGAGGGAACTTCTCCACTGGGCTTTTTCCATAGCATTTTCTATATAAACAATTCCAGGGTGACTCCCCAAAGGAAAACATCATGAGGGATGTTTCCCTAACATTGTCACCTAGGCTTGGGGAAGGTCCTCAGTCCAAAATAATACAAAGTGATGATGAAGCTAGATAAAATTGCAAAAGACTTTTTTTCCTGTGAGGTTCCTGAGTTTAGGAAAAAAAAAAGAAGAAAGCACAAGGAAACTAATGGAATAAAATCTATTGGTGTCACTTGACCTGTTTTGTTGGTGAATTTTGCTAGTTGTCATTGAACAAACAGTACAATATTAGTATCTCATGGTTCAGATCCCATTGCAGCTCTGGCTGTCATCACAGGTATATTACAAGATAAGATATGACAATATAATGATTTAGGAGAAGCGTTTTTAACATTTTTCTTTCCTGGATCTTTTGATGTTGATTCTTTCCAAGAGAACTGGGGAAATTGTATATATTAGATTTGGTAGTCTCTGAAGAGTAAATCACTGACAAAGCTGTGTATTTTTTTGGCAAACAAATAAAGTGAGAATAGAAGACATTTCTCTCCTTCCGTTCTTTGCTGATACATTTTTTTTTCATTCAAAATATGTTGGGAAATGTTGCTTTGCAACATTGTCTGACTTGGCCTTTGAAATCAGTTAATTGGCCATGCTAACTTCCAGAGGGCTGCTACCAGACAGTGCCTATTAGCTGTGGAAAGCTTTTTCTCTATGAAGGAGCAAGCCTACCCTCCCCTGCTTATCGGTTTGTGGGGCTATAACAGTAATAGTCCATTCACTGTGTGACAGTGGAGTCATCCCATGATGAATGGATCGGTGCTGGTCTTTTTGTGGGGCAAAACTAGTTCCTTTTATATTATGTGCTTGAGAATCTGGGCTGGCTAAGATAGCCTTCCTTTGTCATGTTGTGCATTATGCACTGCAGCATGCTTTGAATCACAAAGTAGCAAACCAAGCCACAGAGTCATAAGATTGTATCTTTTGATGGCTCCCCCATGCTCATTTGGCAAAATGCTTTTTCAACATTAAGCTTCTTAGCACCCCACTGAGAAAAAGATGCATTCTTATCCAAAGCAAAGAGAGGTTAACTGCCTTTCCTTGGGCAGGCAAGCAACAAAAGGTAAACACAAACCAAATTATAATATATTTGTTATGATTTTTCAGTCCTAAAATGTAACCAAAGTTGCTACCTGTCATGGGGACAGGTTTCAAAGCAGTCAATTATTTCCAATTAGCAGATTATTTTCCACTAAGAAGAAATTCACATTTGACCAACACACCTGCTTTATAGTTAGGAGACAGAATAGGAGAAATGGAGCTCATTCACACTTCCCTGTTGATGTGCTTTCCTCCTGGCCAGGAGATGGGGAGAAAGTATGTGATTTTAAAAACCGCTTCCCCCACAACCTGCCTTTTACTGTGCCTTAGCAATAAAGCTGGTGGTGTTCCTGTCTGTACAGAGAGTTACATGAGTTACTTTCAGGGCAGTTACTGGTTCTCCAAAAAGCAGCTTCGTTTGAAGAAAACCTCTCCTCTCCCCCCCTCCCCTGCCCTGGCCAACCCCAAACGTTTCCAAATGGGAGGCTCTGCTTGCCCACAAGGCAAGGGCACACAAGGTTCTGTGGGACTCTGGACAAATCCTTTCTTGCATCATCTAGATGGGGATTTTTGAGAGAGGGGGACACCCATATTATCTCCGAAATAAAAGCACCACACTCAGGTTGTCCTCTCCTGATCCACTTTGAATTAACTGTCTTTTTGCCATTTGGACCTTTGTTTCCAGAAACCGGCTCAACTCTCTCCCCATCAGTGACAGGGGCAAGATAGTGGAAAGGAGGCATCTTTAGCCCACAAAGATGCAAAGGAGATGTCTGTTTTATAACTTTATAAGGGTGGTTCCCTTGAGGCCCTATTACTGAGATGGACCAAAAAAAAGGGGGGGGGGATTGCAGTTGCTCAATTTGTCCTCTTCCTCCCCCACAATTCTTCAGGGAATTTTGCTTCTTGACAAGTGGGTCAAGACCCATACATCTCTTTCTTTGCCCCCCTGCTTGTGATCCCTGCTTTGGGGCAAGAGATCACAGCACCTGGAAAGCCATAGTGTTTGACTGCAGCTCATGTTCTGCTCACGTCTTCTCCATACGCCAGAACTGATTGCCAGCCCATCCCAAGCGTGGGTCAACACATTTTGCATTTCTATCATGGATACTGTTTACACTGACTGTCTGGGAAACTTTGGTCTCCAAAATACTTATGATGGGAATTTGGGGAAGTCCTTTCATTTTTTAAAAAATATCATTTTATTAAAAGTTTTTAAAAAGGAGGATGAAAACTAATATAACCAGAAAGGAAGGAAGGAAGGAAGGAAGGAAGGAAGGAAGGAAGGAAGGAAGGAAGGAAGGAAGGAAGGAAGGAAGGAAGGAAGGAAGGAAGGAAGGAAGGAAATCAAAGAGAAAGCTAAAAGCACAAGAAAGGGGAAAAAAGTGAAAGAAAAATATAAAAGAAAGAAAAAAGATATAAAGAAGTGGCCTCCGATTTTCTTTACAGCAGTTTCAAGTACAATTATAAGTTTACCTGTTTCTCTAGAGTTACAATGTGTCTCTCTTTTTTCTATAATTCGTAGTGTCTAATCATCAAAACTATAGATCATAAGTTCATTTTTTCTGTTTTCCGCAAAAAGTCCATAAGGGATTTCCAGTCAGTAATAAACATAGACATTGTCTTTTCTTTGATCAAAGAAGTCAATTTATCCATCTCACCATGTTCCATCATCTTCACCAACCATTCCTCCATTGTGGGTAGTGCAAAATCTTTCCATCTTTGAGCATATAATCTTGCTGCAGTTATCATGTACAAAAACAAAGTTCCATGACTTTTTCCAACTGTTTGTCCATCAATCCCGAAAGAAAAACCTCTGGTCTCAATTGTATATTAATCTTTAAAATCCTCTGAATGAGTTTATGTATTTGAATCCAACATTTTCTAGCTTTTTTACACATTCACCAAGCATGATAAAATGTCCCTTTTTCTAGTTCACATTTCCAACATGAATTTGAAGTGCCTTTATACATTCTAGACAATTTCTCTGGTGACATATACCAATGGTACATCATTCTGTAAAAATTTTCTTTAAAATTATTATTATTATTTTTTTTAAATCTGCGCTCAGTCATTACCGACTCTGCAGTGACTGCTTGGACGAGTCCTTGCAGTTTTCAAGGCAATTGTTTTTCGGAAGTGGTTTGCCAGAGCCTCCTTCCTAGAGCAGAGCCCAGCTGGCGAGCGCAGGAGGCAGGGTTTCCATTGCTTCGCGCCCTTTTGGGCGAGCGCGGTTTCAGGGGCTACCGGCAACTGCTCCCAACTCCTTTTTGCAAGGCGCCGCCAGCAATTTTTCCTCCCACCGGAGTGAGAGTCCCCATTTATCTACTCACGTGAGTTTTCGAACTGTTGGGTTGACAGGAACTGGGGAGGAAACAGGAGCTCACCCTGTTAACACGAAGGCTGGACTCGAACCGTGTAAATTTCAATCCTTTCAACCACATATTTTTCCATTGTTCCATCTGTATATTATAACCAAGATTTTTAGCTCACTTCTTCTGTTTCAAATTTCAATAAAAGTTCATACATTTTAGCAATTACATGTTCATCATTTGTACATAATTCCATTTGAAACTCAGTCTTATAATGCTCAAAACCATAAACTCTTTCGTATACTTTAAAAATTTCTAATAACTATAAATAAGAAAATAAAAAATTGGGAACTATTTCTCTCTGCCACCAGTTCTTCTCTTGATTTTATTTTGTATTCCCCTTGACAAAATTCTAGTATCTCACAGTAAGTTAGCTATTTGTTTTTGCCTATTATTTCTCATCTATAAAATGCTTCTTGTGCTGAGAGCCACAAAGATGTTTTTGGGCACAACCCGGACTTGTATCTATTCCATATTCTCAATATGGCACATCTAACATAATGACTTTTAAGATCCACATTGACCTTGACTTTGTTGTACCACAGATATCCATGCCACCCAAATCTCAGATCATGTCCTTCTAACTCCAAAAGCCTTCTGTTTCCCAGCAGCACCCACTCTTTCAACCAAACAGCAAGATGCAAAATTCAATTTCAAATTGGGTAAACCCAATCCTCCTCTTTCCTTTGTATCCTGGAACACCTTATATTTAACTTGTGGGGTTTTTTCCCCGCCACACAAATTTGGTTTTATCCTTTTGCTACTGTTCAAATGGTATACTAGTTGTCAAAACAGGTATCATCTGAAACAAAAACATCATTCTAGGCAGGACATTCATTTTTATCAGAAATTCTCCCCAGCAATGACAGTTGTACTTTCTCCATGTTGACATATCTTTTTAAACTTCATTCCATGTCTTAACATAGTTATTTTGAAATAACATACAATTCATATTTGTCATAGTGATACCCAGATATTTTACCTTCTTCTCAATCTTAAAACCCATTTTATTCGTCAATTCTGTTTGATCTTCTATTTTCATGTTTTTTGTTAACAGCTTCTTCTTCTGTTTGTTGATCTTAAAACCTGCTATTGCACCAAATTCTTTTAATTTTCCCATTAATGTTTCAGTTCCCTTTAAAGGATCTTCCAAAACCAACACCAAGTCATCTGCAAAAGCCCTTAACTTATAAGTTTCTTTTTAATCTTTACTCCCATGATTCTTTCTTCTTGTCTTATATCTGTATTCAGTATTTCAAGAACCAATATAAACAAGAGAGGAGACGGCTTTGTTATATTGCCATTAACAATGATTTGTGCTTTCTGTGAAGTATAAATCAGTTTTACCCATTTTATAAAATTCTCTCCAAGATTCATATCTTCTAAAACCTTAAACTTGAAAGACCAGTTCAAATTGTCAGTGCAGCTTGTTTTTCATTATGTTGCTCCAGATATTCCAAAATGTCCAACACATTTCTAAGATTGTCCTTTAACTGTCTTTTAGGTAAAAACCCACATTGTTTTTACCTAAACACCTGGAAGCCCAATTTTGGGAAATCCTTTCAAAGTGGTAGTTCCCCAAGGCAGGGATGCAGTGTGCGATTCCTAGTTTGCCACAATTTTATACCACATTACGGAATAGTGTACAGTGCTCAATGTACGCATGGCTTCCCCAATAATGAAATTTACCAATGGGAATATCAACAAACAAGGTAAATAGTTGCTGGGAGATGTTATGCACTGTCCCTCAGCCAAAACAGAAAAGGCTGTGGAGGCACAGAGCCTAGTATCCAAATGAAAGGGAGCAGTCCTCCAGCAGGCCAGTTAGAGCCCTGCAGGTAATCAACCTCCAATGCTCCCACAGGTTTTCTCTATTTTCATGTGAAAAAACCCTCTTTCATGCCAGATCACTTTGATCTGGCTTCACCCTGTCTCAGCAGTGAGCTGACAACAAGATGGGGGCTCTGCTGTGAGGATTAATACTCTGCAAAAAGTTGGTGGTGTGCCTTTGAGCTGGAGTAAGGATGATGTACAGAAGAACCTATTAGAACCTCATCCATTAGCTGGAAAAGGAGGATCTTTATAATTGCATTGACCTGAGACAAGGAGTAAAGTTGAATATATTCATTCTTGGCAGAAGCTTCCCACCCTTGTTCTATGCTTCAGTTATGGGTACCAAAACCCAGACAATCACTAGATGAAAGTAAATAGATACAGACAGGTCTAACTCTAGTGGTTGTCCAAATTTTTGTAGCCCACATATGGTAGCCGTATTTCAGGCCCAACACTATATGCAGGAAGTGTCAAGCTCTTCACAGAGGGGATGATCAAGAAAGCAAAGAATACAAAGAATTCGATGAGGTGTTTTAATGCAACAATTGTAGAGTACAGAATTTTAGAAACTGCAGTTGGAACCTTTGGTATTCATTTATTAGTGAATTCATTAAGGCAAAGTCTGTTTGAACATTTTGAAACTCTTCTTCCCAAGCTTGTTGCAGCCCAGGCTGAGCTGTACTTTATGAGATAAGCTACTGTGAATTTTTCTCCTATCTGCTGGTTGTTTAAATCTAACAGAAAGTAATGCTTCAATCTGCCTTCCATATCTAGGTCCTCTTCAGAAATGCTGGATTTCAGCTTTCAGAATTCCTAGCCACCATGGCCAAAGGCTGGGGAGTGGTTGTGCAACCTAACTGAAGAACACAAGGGAGGGGAAGTCTGAAGAGTTTCTCCTCTCCAACTTGGGCAGTCAATATTTTTTATTATTATTATTTACACAGCAATGGGAAATCACAGCTGCCAGTTCTTTAGCTGGTGTTGGCCTTCATTCGCACCGAGTCATCATAGTCCTTCTCCTCCTCCTCCTCCTCCTCCTCCTCCTCCTCCTCCTCCTCCTCCTCCTCCTCCTCAATTTATTGGCTGCCCAACCCCAGTGGACTCTTTAATAATGATTATTATATTATTTATATAGTATATTATCAATAATATTATTAAATTATATATTAAATTACATATAATAGTATAAATTATATTATACATTATATTAATAAATGCTGTTAGAATGATGGATTCTGCCAATCCAATTTTAGGGCCTCAAAGGTTGATTTCCTTTGGACAAATGCTTGGCGTACATGGGCATCACCGAGAAGCCAGCATCAGGGAATATATTTTGAATTTCTGTATATACTCGTGTATAAGCCCATCTGCTGATAAGCCAACCCTCAAATTTTTAACCAAAATATCAAGAAAAATGCACCACCCACAGATAAACCAATTGTGAAAATTAAAGCATGCAAAAAATTTGAGGTCCTGTTTATCTGCAGATGGGCCTATACATGAATGTATATAGGATATATGGGTACTTTAAAAAAGTTGAGGGAAGAATTGACTAAATATATTTGCAGATAAGCCCATCTGCAGATAAGGAGAACTCAAAACATGAGTATATTTTGGCACCTAAAATTCTTGGCTTATCCATGAGTATATACAGTAGTTTAAATCTCTCGGTCCTTCAATCCTAAGGCACTGAAGGCACTAATGAATTATTTTAAGAGATCTGGAAGAACTCATGAAGTAACAGCTAAGAAAGCTACTAAATGTCTCTATCTTCAAAATAGCGGAAAAGGAGAATCCAGAGACCTCTAGACAAGAGTCTCAGATTGGTATCTGAGAAGATTCTAGAGCAGATGCTAAAATGATTTATCTGTAAATATCTGCCAGCCCTTCGAGGTACTCCAGAAAAAAAACCAAAACCATGAGTACTAACACTTACTTTATTGTAAGGTTACAGTAACAGTCTTGCAAGTCTGAAAATACTTCTCATTTCCCTTGCCTTTACTTTCCAGAGAACTAGGGAGGGTCCCTTCTTAGATGCTTTCTCCACCCCCATTCCTTCTATGGGCTGAGATACCTCTTGTCTGACCATTGTCAAGGCTGTGGCTCCTCCTCCTGTCTCTCAAGGTCATTCTCACAGCCCATTACAGTATCCTGAAAACAGTAGTGTAATTACCAGAAGTCAACATGATTTGAAAGTGCTGGACAATCTCCTCTTTTTACTTGTAACTACTTTAATGGATTAAGGGAAAGCTGTAGATATAATATACCTTGATTTCAGCAAAGCATTTGTCAGAGTACTCCATGTCATTTTGATTAGCAACTTAATTAAGTGTTGGATGGATGGCTTTAGGGCTAGGGTTATAGCAAGTTAATAGCATGGCAACTCAGTAATTTCAATGGTTACTTGTCAGTTTAGAGAAAGGGATTGAATTGGCTAAAAGTTCAGTTTTACTCTTCAATATTTTTATTAAAGACTTGGATGAAGAGATGAAGGAAATGCTTATCAGATTTGCAGATGACACAAAACTAGTATGAGATATAATATGCTAGAAGATAAAAATAAAACTCAAAAGGATCTTGATAGAGTGGAAAAATGGGTTGAATATAGCAGGATGAAATGTAATAGAGACAAATGCAAAGTTCATTCCTTAGAAGAAACAAACAAATGAACAGGCATAATATGGAGCTTAGTAATAGTACTTCTGGAACAGGCATAATCTTGGCTTAGTAATAGTACTTCTGAAAAAGATAGTAATTGACAGCATATGAGTCAGCACTGTGATGTGGTTGCAAAAAGAGCAAATGCTATTTAGGCAGTTTCAACAGAAATATAGATTCACCATCAAAGGAAATAATCATTTCACAGTACATGGCATTGGTCATCCCCAAACAATTGCATCCTATTCTGGGCATCACATTTTCAGCAGGATTCAGAGAAACTGGAATAAGTTCAGTAAACAGTAGTGAGAATAATCAGGGGACTATAAACTATTATGAAGAGAGATTGAAGGAGTTGCTAAGTCCTGAGAAGAGAAAACTGAGGGGCACATGATAGCACACTCACAGTGCCTGAAAGGATGTCACATAGATGAAAGGGAAGTCCTGTCCTCTGTCATTTGAGTGCAGAGCATAGATATTAGATTTCAGTTAGTAAGGCAGATTCAAACTTTCCAATATTATGTTTGACAGTAGAGCCCATTAACCAGAGATGGGTCTTCCTGTTCATTAAATTTGTTCAAGCAATGGATAGAGAGCCATCTGTTTGAGATGCTTTAATTGCATCCCTGCGGTAAGCAGGAGATAGAACCAGCAGTGTCTGCAGGAGGGGGTCAAAATAAGCAAGAGGGGGGACATGGTGTTGAGATCCAAGCCCAAGCCCTTTTGTAAGTGCATGTGATATCAACACATAGAAAAGCAGCAGGGCTTAGAGCACAATGCCACATCTAACATATTGCCTGTCTGAGTTTCCCCCTTCCCCTACTCTGTAGACATCACTGGGTAGGACTCAGTGGCCTAAATTTCCTCTTTCAACTCTACAGTCCTATGGGTTTACTCTGTCTAAAGATGACCTTGACAAACCAAAAGTTCTAGTTAACAGACTTAGATAGCAAAGGATGGGAAATTTGTCCATTTCAGTCTCTGAAAAGCTTTTATCATTTGAAAAAAAATACATAGTATTAAAAAGACTCTGAGATGAAAATAGCTGAAAAGGTTGGATTGAAAAAGACATAATTTCTCACCATTGGCTATGCTGGTGAAGGCTGATGGGATCTGAAGTTCAACAATCTCTGAATGCTTAATTGACCATCCAGAGGTTCACAGTAAAGTTAAAAGATGTTCATTAAAAATAGGTATTGCACAGGAAATTTATCTACTGAGGATGCTCCTAATCCAAGTCAGTAGCAAGAAGTGGTAGTAGACCGAGATGATTCAGTCTTTTAGATATATGACTCTTGACTCCAAATTTAATTTCAGAATTAGATGGCCCAACTGAATAAAGCACAAATCTGCATTTGGAAATTTGAAACATAAAGTATTTATAACATGCAGTTCTGAAAGCATTATTAAAAGGCTTCTGCATTTTAAAGTTAGGAGTTTCTGTATATTGTTTCTTTCTAATGCCCCAAATTTATCTGGGAAAATTCCAAAAAGAATAGTGAATCAAAGGAATTTATCTACCCAAGACTTTTAAATCTGGAATCCTGCATTGAACAAAAGGTTTGACTTGATAGTCCTTGGCTCTATGTCTCTATAATCTTCTTGAGTTTACTGTGATTAATATGCCATTTTCCCCCAAATCCCTTCTTGCTCAGTGCCACAGTTTGTTCTCCAGATTCTGGTATTTTCACATCACCTTAAAATCTATATCCTACCCAAGCATTTACAGGCCATCTCTATATAAGCCTACTCAGAAATAAGTATATTGAACTCATTGAGGCATATTTTCCAAGATGGAGGATAACATTGGTGCAATCCCATATTCACTGACTGTGGATCAAGATCTGATGAACTTCATGGGGCTTAATTCTGAGCAGACATATATAGGAGTGCACAGTTAGTCATTAAGGTGTTCGTGAAAATGGGGCAATTATTGAATGAGGACGGTTCATCTATCACATTCCCATTTCTCTTGCCTTTGCCATTTCTCTGTTGATAAAGTTCTAACCATGAAACAAGTTAGAAGATCATCATGAATTCCAGTTCTATCTCCATTTTAATTTTATTCTACCTTACCATCCTAATCTAAAGCTAGGCATATAATCACAGGGGATGCAGCACAGTGGCTGAAAACAAGAGGGCCACTCACTTAATTGCTAAAGGCTCGTGCAGGAAAAAAGTATCATTCCTTTTTCTTCTTGTCATCCTGCAATTGGATGAAAAATGATTCACTTTAGAAATTTCATTCAAAGGAGAAGAGAATTTTGGTGAAATTTTCATTGGCTGAATGGGCAGTCTTTGTACTTGCTTAGCAGATCGAGGAGTGTGTGGAAGCATCCCACAGAATCATTGAGCAATCACTAGTCTGCTGCCTCCCTGACTTCCTGTGCTTTGCTCTGCATAAAGTGGAATTCCTTGCATGGGACTTTTTCAATAGTCTTCAGAGGAATGGAAGAGTGAGTAACTTAAACAACATCAATAGTAGCCCTCTCCATCTCCTCTTATATTAAAAACCCAGAAGTGAAATTTAAACAAATTCACAAGCACCTTGAGAAAAAGGTAGAAAAATGAAAGGCTCTTTTGACAAGTAAGAAAGCTTTTGGGAAATTGCAAGGCAGATTTTGGCATTGAGTGACAGATTGGTTATGGGTATTAATTCTTAGTGACCACATAGATAGACCTTCTGTAGGATAATCTGCCCATATCTTCACCCTCCAGGTCTTCCTACAATATACCCATCACCACTATAATTGAGTCCATCCACTTTGTTGCTGGTCATCACCTTCTTCTCTTTCCTTCCACCTTTTCTAGCATTATGGACTTCTCAAGGAAACTTGGTCTTTGCATAATGTGTCCAAAATATGATAATTTGAGCCTGGTCATTTGTGCCTCAAGTGAGAATTCTGGATTGATTTGTTTTATGATCCATTTGTTTGTTTTCTTTGCTAACCATGGTATTCTCAGGAATCTTCTCCAACCCCAAAGTTCAAAGTGTCAATGTGCTTTCCAACTTGCTTCCTCAAAGTCCAACTTTCACTTCCATAGAGTGCCAGAGGGAAAATCATTGCCTGCACAGTTCTAATCTTTGTAGACATAGACACACCATGGCATCTGAGTATCTTTTCCAAGGCCTTCATGGCGACTGTACCGAGTGCTAGTGTGCAGTGTATTAAATTAATTAAATTAAATTATTAAATTAATTTTTCACTGTGCTCTTGACTTCCATTAGCATTAGATAAAAGCGGACGTTATACATGCTGTTTTGAAAGATGTGTGGTGGAAAGGATGGCAGGCAGGGGAAAAATAGTTATTTCATGGAACAGATCTAGGTTGATCAAATAATGTAAACATGGCCAAAGGGTTTACCTCATGCTAAAAATATAGCACATTTATTAAAAATATATATTTATAAACATTGGTATGAATGGACATTGATGTCAAGATAACGAGAGAAGAGGAAAAAGAAGTGTTGTTACTTACTTTGTTCAAAGTTTTATCTTTTGTTTGCTCAGGTAACTCAGCAGAATCCATCTTTCCCTCCCTGCTTCCCATATGTGATTACACCATACAAGTTCACTTGAAGCTAAAAAGCCCACTTGCCACAACCTAACTAGAACCCCAAAGAGAAGATGTGACCTAATGAAACACAAAAGACAGCTACCTTGCTATCTGTGGAACATATTTTGGCATGGAAATGCTATACATTTGTCACTATTATCATAGTGTCCAGTCTTTGGCTGAACTGAAATGCTTTTTCCCAAATCAGAGATTTACATATTTGCAGTCATTTCTCTAGAACGAATGAAAATAGAGAAAGGGGTGGAAAAAAGAGAAAGTTTTCTTTTAACTATAGGGAACAAAAATCTGGCTCAGTTAATTGTGTTTCAGCCTCCACCATTCACAAGCAATCCTTTTGTGACTACTTGATATACTAAAGAGTCATTTCTCAGGAAGTGGTGAATCAGCAGTCAACAAGTTTGCCAGTGTCTCTTCCCAGTTGTCATCACCAGTTTGCCCTAGCAACTCACAACGTTGTATAGATGTACACAAAAATGATCACAATGAGGTTTAGAATTGTCCCAATAATCCCCAGCAGGGCGAGGATGGACTCCTCCTTGCTCTCCTTCTCTTGGTTTCCTTTTTCTTCTTCATTTCCGCTAGTGATTACCATCTTGTTTGCCAATTTCTCAAATGTTCTTCTCAGAGTAACCTACAGTTTGGAGAAAGAGAGTGAAGGCTAATTGACCATTTCCAATCAGAACTTATGATAGGATTACAATACACTTCCCCACCCTGGTGCTTTCCAGACCAACTAGGATCACTCCTCTCAGATCTGACAGTCAATGACCATTTTCTGCACCCAAAATAAAAACATTCCTTACTCCCCATCTGAGTAAGCAACACAGTGCTCTCGCTACAGATTAGACCTAAATGCTTGGAGGAGGCTGAAATTATTCTGAGGGATGCTTGAAACCAGAATGGAGGCTCCAGGTTATCTGCCCCTGTTTTAAATGCAAATACTAAGCCCTTTGAGCCAAGCCTTAGCTGAGAAAGGAATTAAGGTTGTATATTGCCAGCTTTGGTTAGATCACTGAACTGCCACTTTTTATATCAGCAGCCATTTCCAAATGCTTTTCAAATCCAGCCCCACATTTTGATTTCAAAAATATGTATCCTGTAAAGCTCTAAAGGAACATGTGACCATGGCCAGGAACAGATGGCAGAGCCCCCACAAAAAACAAACTTGGAGGCTTGTTTTCCCACTATGCAGGCTTGCCTTCCAGCCAAGAAAAAAAAATGGTCTGGCCATGGTTTTGTTTATTTCTTCTGTTGGACTTGCAAGCCAATTCGTTTTAAGATAGTTTCCCATCCACCTCCTCTTTTTGCATAGTTATAGATACTGCGGGGGGGGGGGGGGGACAGAATCAAGACAGCACCACTACTGTGCAATTGATGCCTGTAAAAAAGGGGCAAGTCTTCAGTTGTGTGGTTGTAGCTGGCATCTTGATTTTTTAATCCCCCTGCAGAGGGTTTTTTTAATCTCCCCTTGCAGAGATACATCGGTCCAGGGTTGATAGCTTGCCACAGTTCATTTGGTCCCAATGTTTGCAGGCAGTCAAGCTCCCCAATATTATTTTCAACCTTGAGATTTTCCCCTCTTTTTTAAAAATACAGTAAAATAAACTATTAAAAAAGTGTGCATATATTTTGATAATCTTATCACATCTTTTTGAGTTATAACATGTATAGCCCTTTCCACAAAAAAGAAAGCCCCCCCCTCAAAAAAAAAAAAAGCATTACAAGCCCTGTAGTTCTTGGCCTCACCAAAAAATGAACACAGTGTGCCTCATACCCCTTGTCAAGGCTAAATAGAGATTTATTATTTCTATCAAATGGGAAGTCCACTCTGTAGATACGCAAAGCATTTTAAGAATAAAACTTAAGATACAAAAAAGATCTTTTTTTAAAAGAAAAGATTTAAAACAGCAGCTTTAAAAAAGACAAATAATAAACAGGAAGTTAAATCCACAAGTTAAACAGCCAGACTTTGCAAACAGGAAGAATTAAGCCCCAAAGCCTTCCTTGAAATAACCCAGGGTTCTGTTAGCACCTCCCTAGAGAAATGCATCGCTAGGGAAGTTAGCCTACCTTCTCAGCAATGCACTTTACAAAGCTGGGTCAGAAATTCTTGTCCGAGGGCCCATAGATAGAACCAAGAATGCAGTTTGTGAAGCCATGTTGCCATGACCTTTGTCAGTTATTAGGTCTACGCAGACTGACTAGGATTTGTTTCAGTGAGATGCTTTGCCTTATGGAGGTTCATCATTGCATATCAACAGGATAAGGCAGGACCAATATTCCTCAATAACTGGCTTTGCTTCAGGGTCAGAGGTATCTGCACACATGGAGTGCAAACACAGAACCCTCTGTTAGCCAACTAAGTGGCGCAACCATGGTTACTCCTTGCTCAGAAGGCTGGCTAGAATTTTCAGGGCTGAAGTCTAGACTGGGAACTTGAAAACAAATCTCTCTCTCTCTCTTTAATTTATAGGCTGCCCACTCAAAATGACTCTGGGAGGCATACGGATTAAAAACATAAAAAGTTGAAACAACAGTCAAAATTGTAAAAAGAAAAGATGACTGAACAGACAACAAACACAATAAAAGCAAAACCAACCCACAAAAGCATACAGTACCTTTAGGCTCATCTAAAAGAAAGTAGAGTTGGGGCTATTTGGATATCTTGGATGCTGTTCCAGAGGGCAGGTGCCATGACAGAGAAGGCATGCCTCCTCGGTCCAATCAGAAGCTGCCACTTGGTAGATGGGACTCAAACCACTTAGCTCTGTCGGATCTTACAAGATAGGTAGGCACCACAGGAAAAATAAGGTCCTTCAAATAACAAGGCTCTATGCCATGAAGGGTTTTAAAGGTGTCAATCAGTGCCTGAATTGCACTCAGAAATCTACTGGTTAGCAGTGCAGCTCACATAGCAGAGGTGTTACATGGCATATTGTAGCATGCCCATAACTCCCACATACCACATTCTGGGCCAGTTGAAGCTTCTGAGTGTCTTCAAGGCAGCCCATATAGAATGCATTGCAGTAATCTATATAAGAGGTGACCAAAACATAAGAAATTGTAAGTAGCCACCACCGCAGCCCATTCCAGGAATGGGCATAATTGGCACACAAGATGGATTTGTGCAAAGACTTTCCTGGCCACAACTGTCACCTGCTCTTCATGCAGGAACTGTGAGTCCAGGATGATCCCCAAATTGTACACCAGTTTTGTCTGGGGAGTGTTATCCCATTCAGAACTAAGGATGGAACAAAAGGTCCATGAATCCAGAGCCACATGGACTTGTCAGGGTTGAGCCTGTCCCTACCCATCCAGGCCCTCACAGCCCCCAAGCACTGTGATTAGACTTTGACAGCATCACTTGGTTGACCAGGGTTTGAGATATATAACTGAGTATCATCAGCATATTGTTGATATCTGACCATGTCAATAGATGACCTCACCCAGCAACTACAAACCCTATGGTACCCCAAAGACCAAGGGTTTAGGGTCTGACTTCTCTTCCCCTGTCAACATGACTGGAATGGACAATAGAGAAAGGAGAACTACTGTAACACATGCCTCCCCCTCCCATAGTAAGTCCAGAAGGATACCATGATCAATAGTATTAAAAACTGCTGAGAGATCAAAAAGAATTAAACAGATATACCATCCCTGTCTCATCTCTGCTGAAGGTCATCAGCAGATATGACCAATGCCATCTCCATACTATGCCCAGGCCTGAAACCTGACTGAAAAGGGTCCAGATAATCTGCTTCATCTAAAGTCCCTTGGAACAGCAAGCCAACCACCTTCTCAACAAAGTCTCAAAGACTGGATGAACATTGTCCAGACCTGTTGGTCCAGTGATGGCTTCTTGAGGAGTGGGCACAGTACCATATCCTTCAAGGTGGGTGGGACCACCTCTTCCCTTCACCATCACATAGACCTAACTACCTGTTACCTCTCTGGAGGCCTTGATCAACCAATTTATTATGGATCCAATAGACAAGTGGCTGAGTTAACACAGCTGAGAATCTTATCCATTTCATCAGGAGTTAGAGTATTAAACACTTCCCAGGTAAGAGGACAAAACTGTGCCTCAGTTACCTCAAGTGGACCTGCCCAGTAGCTGTCCAACTCTGAGTGAATCTGACTGACTTTATCGGTCTAGATGCCTAGAATATTCCTCACAGCTTCCTCTCTAGACAGTCTTTCTCCTCCAGCCCTCAGATCCAGAATGGCCCTTCACACCATGTGCTGCTTAAATGCTTGCTGCTTCATTCCCGAACACCACCTAGATTATGCCTCCTGCCCCATCCAATAGTAGTAGAAGAAATGACTAGTCCAGACAGGAGTATTTAAAAAAGTAATACCCCCTCTGTAAGCAGGCAAGATGACTTCCAATCACAGCAGCTAAAGACAGAATAGAAACATTCAATACACTTTTATCTGGAATAACCATGTTTCAGATCGTATTTAAAACCATCCATCCCTGTTTTGATCTGTGTCCAGACAAAACATCTGAAATAGGCAGAGATCACCTGAAACCAGCAGTTCCACATACAGAACAGTTTATGCCTGGAAGGTTTGAAACATCCC
Organism: Python bivittatus; assembly: GCF_059951505.1. NCBI lineage: Eukaryota > Metazoa > Chordata > Lepidosauria > Squamata > Pythonidae > Python > Python bivittatus. Next base: position 31,614,206 of record NW_028277087.1, read on the forward strand.
TACAGCTTTACCTTTTGAGTTCTCAATCTGAGTGTGATTGAACTCTATTATTTAGATGTTCTAAAATCACATCATGTTTGGACAGGATTAATTCCTCAAAACAGGTCAACTGATAAAAAAATTTGCCAGGGTTTCTTTTTTTTGGGGGGGGGGGGGAATGAAATAACAAGCATTATAAGGGAACAAAGTCAAATTTGTAAGTTAATGTGGAGGGAGGAGGATTAACAGCAACCACCTGGAATGAACAACATGAGGGCTGGTAAAGGATGTTTGAGTGTAAAAATTGCCTGTCCAAGGTCAGTGTGGGAGATCTTGGATTTGTCACAATTTTTCACTTCCTCCCTTCTATCAAGTCTGTATTTCTTCTTTGTTAATCAGTCAGGCCAATAACACACTGTCTCATTACCAAAATATGACAAAGGAGGGCACCAATTTGGATTGCCCATATTAATTTGCATGTAGAGATAGACATTGAGAAATGATGGGGAAATGCATTGTTTTCTATCTAAATTACAACTTAGATAGAAAATAATGTGTCTCCCCATCACTAAAACTATGACGGAATAGGCTGTGTACCTGCTCAGTCTGCTTTCCAGGACCAACTGTTAACTGGCAACTTCCAGCCCTTAGGCTTTTCTATCTGAAAGCTTTTAAAAGCTGGACTTACATTGGGTACTCTTTCCATTTATTTTGTTTGCCTTTTAATACAAAACAACCTAACTCATAATTTTTGAACTAAAATATGAATGATAATATAACTGTCCAATGTTTGCAGTTCTCTGAATGTTGAAATGGAATTCTCCAATTTAAAAAGATGTATAAAGCTTTGTAAACTAGGGAAAATTGTTTATAAAATGCATATTCTAGTGACAATTGGACAAAAAAACATCTACATATGTGAAAATGTATATAAAATACATATATTAGCACAAAGTAAAATTACCTATAAAATGAACACATAGGAGAATTATTCGCAGCACTGTATATATGTGGAGAAATATAAACAAAAATATGAAGGAATTTGCATCAAGATTTAAAACAAAAAACAAAAACAGAATCTACAAACTGATGTAGGACTAGCATTTTTAATAGAATTAGAATTCCTTACTAACTGTCTTCCAAATATTGACATAATCCTCTTTGATGTTTTAAATCAATTACTACTTTCATATTTTGATATGTTATTTTTGTTGTTCTGGGAGCTGTTTTGTCTTTCATATTAATGCATTTTAAAATAATATTTTAATTATTATTTATCATGGCTATCTAGAACAGTGCTTCTCAACCTCAGCAACATTAAGATGTGCAGACTTTACCTTCCAGAATTGCTGGCTGGGGAATTCTGGGAGTTGAAGTCCACACATCTTAAGATCACTGAGATTGAGAAACACTTATCTAGAATAATGAGGAAGATAGATTTGATAACAATGAAGTTGTAGAAAGAAACCTGTGGTCAAAGGGTTTTCAAGGCAATATGTTACATGGTTAGTATCCTTTATGAAGTGCTCTCTGTTTACTGAATAAAGCATTTACTTTCTAAATTAACAATCACAGTCATGCTTTTAATGGGCGACAGTAATACTTCTTCCCACCATCGATTTTTTCTGGCACAAGGGCAAGTCACAGCTTTTTTGATTAGTTGGCATCACTAATCCTCTGATATCTGTTATTTACCTTCTTTTGCAGTTAGTAATTCTTGTTGACCATCAGGCTGCTGGTGCTTTCAATAGTGTGTGACAACTAGAAAATAAATGTCTCCCACAGGGAGATTAGTTTATAATAAATGCTTCATTTGCTAAACTTTTATTTTTCCATGAAGCTTTTACATGTACAAGGAGGCTCGCAAGGGAACAACAGCAACAACAACAAAATGATGACACTGTAGCTCAAATTCTAAAAAAATGATAACCCTCTTCAGCAGCACAGATCTCTGCACAATCCAGGACCCTCATCAAGCAGATTTCCAGGCATTTAGGAAAATGCAAATACAGCTTTCCTTCAGACTTGCAGCTGGATGTTTGGAGGCCAGGGAGAAAAAGGAGATGGAGGCAATGAGCATGCTGTGTGCTCTCCATAATTTGGAGCCCTCTACAAGTACAACTGAATGTCTGAAGAAGGCAGGTGTTGCTACCAGATGTAGAAATGAGGTCAGGAAGGTGAGAGAAGACCATGGGGTTTTTAAGGTACAATCCTATAACCATCTAGTAAAAGTAGGACATCCTGCTATTTTATTTTCTCAACTCTTACCTTCCTAACTCCAAATTCTGCTTGGTCTTGATGCTTTTAGCTTGATGCATTTAGCTTTTCTAAATAATATTATTATTATTCGGCCTGAAAGTTTCAGCCTTCTTTATAAAGAACAACCAATGCCTCAATTTCCTGTACTGCCTCAGCTGGCCTTTGAGATTGTATCCGTGCATCATTTTCCAGTCCATTCTGTAAATGGGCTGTAGTGGCATGTCTTTGTGCAGGCACACCCTGCCAACCTGCAATAATAATAGTAATAAGAGAGCCAGTTTGGTCTAGTTGGTTAAGATACCAGGCTAGAAAGCAGGAGATGGAGAGTTCTAGTCCCACCTTAGGCATGAAAGCCGGCTGGGTGATTTTGGGCCAGTCACTCTCCCTCAGCCCAACTCACCTCACAGGGTTGTTGTTGTGGGGAACATAGGAGGAGGAAGGAATACGTTTGCCACCTCGAGTTATTCATAAAAATAATAAAGCTGGGATAAAAAAAATCTAAAACAATAATAATAAGCTCAGAAGGAATTGTGAAGTACTCTGAGAATCTAAAAGCCTCTTTTGCATGGAAAGAAAACTTTCAGAAAATTGGAAAATGTAATTCAGCATGGGGTTTATAAAGACAATGGATTGGAAAGGTCTATTTTACCATTTGAATTAGAACTTCATGCAAAATAACAACAACAACAGCAACTTTCTCCTCCTGCAACCCCCTCTGCAAACTGAAGTATAAGAACTGCCTAAGACCTTACCTAGAATGGTGGTGAAGCTTGTACAGTGGTACCTCTAGGTACGAACTTAATCCGTTCCGTGACTCTGGTTGCAACTCGAGTTGGTTGCAAGTCGAGGTAAAGTTTCCCATAAGGTTCAATGTAAATACGGTTAATCCGTTCTGCCCTCCAAATTTGGTCGCACCACGAGGCAAATTTCCCCATAAGGTTCAATGTAAATACGGCTAATCCGCCCTCCGAATTTGGTCGCACCCTGAGGTACATTTCCCCCATAAGGTTCAATGTAAATATGGCTAAACAGTTCTGAAACATATGCATTTTATTTTAAAACCTCAAAAACATGAAAAAAAAGTACAGTACAGCACAGTATGAAGAGGGAGAATGGGTTGGGGAGGCAGTTATTGTTTGGAGGGAGAGTCCCCCTCCAAAGGGACATTGGGGAGATCTCCTTCAGGGGTTTCCTCTCTACTTTGTCTCTTAGCTGCAGGCTCAGTTCTGGGAAAAAACCTGTCTAAAGTCAGTTGCCAGCCTGCTCTGCATTTTCTTTGGAGCCATGCTGACAAGCACACCAAAAACCTTCCAAACGCCACAAAACACACCACAAGCCTCACCGAACGTCTCCTTGCTACCGCGATCTTGCCCACAGGAAGCCGTGACCGCGTGGCAGCAGGGCAAATGGCCACGGATCCGGTTCGTAGCTCGAGGTGGAGTTCGCAAGTAGAGGTAAATTTTTGGGGCCGGAGCTGGTTGTATCTTGAAAAATTCATAACTAGAGGTGTTCGTAACTAGAGGTACCACTGTACAAGCTTTTTCTGAGCAGCCACTGGCTTCCACTCAAAAGTTCTTAGGTTCCACATTTCTCTTCTCATCCAGCTCTTTAAAGTAATTTCTGTATCTCACCCACTGGACAGTTTCAGTGAGCAAGAACACGCCAGTCTAAACCCACTGAGAATCACATTGTACAATCAAACCCCTCAAAAGATGGATTTCAGAAGGAAGGAGGCAATTAAAAAAATGTAATGGGGTTAATTAGACTCAGGCTTCATTGTAGAACCATAGAAGAAAATAAAATAGGGCAAGAGAGATGTGCTCTGCTTCAGCAAAAAGGTCATGTTGCTTTCGTTATATTCTTCAACTCACAGGCAGAGTGGCCAGGAAGTATGAGAAAATTACAGGTTATCAGAGAAAAAGCAGGAGACTTTATTGCAAATTAAAGAATTGTTTTTGGGTCAGAGATTCTGAGATCTCATCACAGTGAACATTTTTTTTTTTTACCAAAAACTGAACAATATTTGCCTCTTCAACAGTAGGCTTACTCTTTGGATCTGGCTGATATTTCTTCAGGTACCAAGGCAAGCAGAGATATAAGTCCTTAAAATATTTTCCTACTTCTTTTCTTTATCCATTATTTATTTAAATCTGCTTTTCCCAACTTCCACTTGTACTGGGACTATTACTACAGCCAGAATTCCCATAAAGTCTTTGTATTGTGCTAAAGTAACTGATCTCATATGGATAAGAGTTCTCTATTTCAAAGGTGCTTTATCTGGTATAGGTCTGACCTACCAGTTAATGTTTCTGCTACAACCTTTCCCTCCTGTGAGCCTTGCGATGAAATGCAATTGAATGGGTGCAGAAATCTTCTTTATATTAACCTAGTCTATTTGTCCGTCTAAGTCAATACTGGCTACTCCAATGGGAGTGATTTTCAAGTGTCTCTGCAGAGAACTGTCCTCTCCTGTTACCTGAGCTTTTTACCTGGGGATTCCAAAGATTAGACTAATGACTTTCTGCACATGAAGTATGGTACATTTCCATTCATCAATGGCTCTTGAAAAAACAGCAAGTAAAGCCAGAATAGACTGGATGTGGCTTTTGGTTGCTAATCAGTCAATCAGTCAATCAATTAATAAATCCATAGCTACACTGAAGAGAATCTCCTGAGCCACTCATTGACTATGTATAGAAAAGCTGAAGTTTCTTTGGCAACAAAGGCTTACATTTCATCTGGATCCCAGCAGCTATTAACCCTGCGAGCAGCTTTAAAGAAAGTGTGAAATAGAAGAGAAGGACAAGAGTTCTGAGTGTGGCAGAAGGGTGCACAACCAAAGGTCATCTGGAATTAAAGCAATCTGATGATCCCACAGATCAAGCAGTCAAGGATAGCTTTTCCATTTTCTCCAGATTTTTATTTAATTCAGGCTACACTATTTATGGTTATTTTTGGTAGCCAAGGACTGCACAGAGATGCCAAGGAGAAATGTACAAAACTTGTTCTGGGTCTCAAAATGTTTTGACCTGAAAACAGCCATTTTGAATACTCTGAACTCAAAAGTGTGTGTGGGTGTGTGCGTTTGTGTATCTCTCTCTCTTTATTCCAGAAGTTGTGTTTCAAGTTTGAAACTTTTAAAAAGATGTTGTTTTGTTCTCACCTCAGAATGAAACTTGTCTATCTCAAGTCACTTCATTCCAAGTGTCCCCATTCATAAGAAACAACACTGAAACCAGCCATTTCAACCTCAAACCTGCCATTCTTTTATTGTTAAATGGATAGCTTTGAGTGCTCCAAATTCAAAATAAAACATGCATTTTCTGAGAGTTTTTTTTAGATAAAAACAAAATTTGAGCCAATTCAGGTTTTATTCTCCACAGCCAAGCTATTTTGTTCAACCTGCAAAAAACCCCAAAATGTCCTATATTATACACATACTTCATGCAAAGTCCTCAAAAAGGAATAGCATACCTAAAACAGCAAAATTCCCCCTCCCACAAATGCCCCAGAAATAACCACTGAATAGATTTCACCAAACATTTTGTTTAGTTTAGTGCTGAAAATGTGTGGAAAATTTCACTGCTGCTTATTGACTATTTGTTGCTGAATTTCAATGGCACAGTCCAGGAGTTTTTCATAAAAAAGACTCTGTGCCATTGGCCCTGATTTATTTGATAGAGTTGCATTCTGCTTTTGAAGGCAAAAACAGATTTTGAAAACCAATGTAGTTACATAATATAACACTTAAACACCAATTAATTAAGAAACCTAGTATTCTGAGTGTGTCAGTACACTGCATGTAACTCCTAGTTGGTGAGATGTAGGCAACAATATCTTGGCTTGCAAGGTAGTTTTTAGATTAGAGATCCTAGCTTGCATAAAATAGTATAAGCAAGCTTGAGGTGAAACTGGGCTCTGGTTTCATTAATGGTGTTCTAGTCAAATGTACCATAGCTAACCAGTGTTTGTACAGTTCGTACTATGTTCATACTCTTAGCAGAGAATGTATGTCAGAAAATATGAATTGGTGTAATCTAGAGTGCTGTGGATGTGCATGAAAGTGGAAATTTATAGTTTGGTAATAATTGCATATTAGTGTGGGGAAACTATTTGCTACATCTGGAATGAACGTGATCTGTGGAAGAAGCTATTCCATTAAATGACATGAATGGATGAGTGGGAATGAAAGGAAAGAGAAGAGAGACTCAGTGAGAATTGTGATTGCTCAGTGAGTATTTGCTTTTAAAAATGTTTGTTTCAAATACATGGTTTAAGCATAAGTCTAATTAAAAGCACATGAGTCAAGGCAATTAATAAAATAAAATAAATGAAATTATTCGGGATGAAACTGAAATGAGGGAATGCTGTAAGGAATAGTTCAGAGATTTCTATGGGATATAGATAGTCCTCACTTAATAACCATTCATTTAGTGGCTGTTTGAAGTTATGATGGTGCTAAAAAAAAGTGACTTATGACCAGTGCCCAAAGCTACAACCATTGCAATGCCCCCGCAGTCACGTGATCATGATCCGGGCACTTGGCAACCAGTTCACACTTACAATGGTTGCAGCATCCCGGGGTCACGTGATCACAATTTGCAAGCTTCCCAGCTGGCTTCTGGCAAGCAAAATCAATGGGGAACTGCATGATTCACTTAATGACCATGCAGCTCACTTAATGACGAGTGACTCACTTAACTGCCACCACAAAAAGTTGTAAAATTGGGTCTGGTCACAATGATTTCCTTAATGACTGCATCGCCTAGTGACCTAAATTCCAGTCCCAATTGTGGTCATTAAGCAAGGACTATGTGATGGACTGGATTGGTGGGAGGGGAGTAAAGAATGTGCTCTCATCTCCAGAGGAGCGAGGAAGAGATAAGCGGAGGAGACTGGCACCTCCTTAAGAAATTCCATCGGTGTGAACTGGCTGAGCCTGGGAACTGGTTTCATTCTGGGAAGATTCTTGTTAAGGGGTTGTAGCTAATAAACCTTGCTGGATTGATTCTGCATGGTCTCCTGGAGTTCCTTGGGTTAGGCCTGACATCAATCTTCCCAGAATGAAACCGGTTCCCAGGCTCAGCCAGTTCACACCGATGGAATTTCTTAGGGAGGTGCCAGTCTCCTCCGCTTATCTCTTCCTCACTCCTCTGGAGATGAGAGCACATTCTTTACTCCCCTCCCACCATTCCAGTCCATCACAGACTACCTGTAAAGTACTAAAGAACAGAGTTCCAGTTAATGCTATCAGTGTTAATATTTGAGACAAAAATAATGAAAAGGAAGTCATAAATGCTTTGAAAAAGCTGAAAAGTGATAAGGCTGAAGGTATAGATTGCTGAACTGGAAAAATGTTTAACATGTTTGTGAAGGCTGCATCTGTGCCTGACAATTGGAAGAATGCCATTATTGTTCTTCTATACAAAAGAAGAAAGATAACAAGAGTAAATTTAAAAATTGCAGGAGGCTTGGTTAAATGTATCTTGGTGGGTGTTTGAAAGGGAACAAGAAATGACAATGAGCAAAATTTCAAAGTGCAGCATAGTTTTATGAAGGTTGAGTATACATATTTTTGCTCTTCAGCAGATCACGTCAGAAATGTGCAAATATGAGAAAGGAAGTTTACTGAATGCTTGTTGATTGATTCTGAGAAAGTGTATAATAAAGTGAACAGGCTTGAATTTTTGCCACAAACATGGAGTTGAAGATCGGTTGTTGAATGGGATAAGAACAATATCAGATGGAGATAAAACATGGCTGCAAATAAATGGGCTGCTTTGTAAATGCTTAGTGAACATTGAGCAGGGAGTCATGCAAAGATGTGTGAAACTCTTGGCTGTTTAATGTATTTATGCAATGTTAGAAGCATGTGGGCTGGGAATGTGAATGTTCTTGTACTTTTCCATGCAGACGAAAATATTGTTGGAAACCAAATGCTTCCCATGTATGATTGAATAAGTAGTAAGATAGCAGTAATTAATGTATTGAAGACCAAGATGGGAAAATGGAGTGAATAATTGCAATTTTTTCACAAATGGCAAAGTCAGTGGATGAATCTGTGTACCTTGCAAGAATATTTACTAAAGACAAGAAAATGGGGAAAAAAATAAGATAGATAAGTGCTTGTACAAATGTAGCAGATGGTATATTGTAGGGAAATAATGTTTGTCAAAATAAATGAAAATGGCTGTATTTAAAAGCGTGCTGTCAGTTTTTTTATACAGAAATGAGAAATAAGTACATTTAATTCAGTCAGAATAAGTATTCTCAAGCATTGTGTATTGTAAATCATGAAGGGAGGGGGTCAAGAATGAATGGTGATGAATGAATGTGGATTGAATCCAAAAGTGAGCGTTTAATACAACATAAATAAATAGAGGTGGTTTGGTCATACAGAGACAATGAATGAGGATCAAATTGCAAAGCAGATTTATGAGGATAGAGTGAATGAGTTGAGAGCGAGGGGAAGACCAGTAAATTTGTGGATGAATGAAAAAGGTCATAGAGAATTTGAAATATGAGAGGTTATAAATTCTGTACCAGCTCTCCCACCCCATTCAGTAACAGTCAACTATCTTTAATGGCAACTATTACTAACTTTAAGTATTTAATGCCTAGCCATGTTTGTTAGTGTCTCTGGGGACTCTCTAGCCTTGTTAGTCCTTGTCTTGGGAAACCTGATAGCAACAGTATGAAAGCATGTTTGTTTGTTAAATTTGTATACCACCTGACTCCCAGTGATTCTGGACAGTTAGTCACTGTCTCCTTCCTTGACACGTTTTGACTTTTCAGTCTAGCTTACAGCTTTGATATTCCTTCAAGGTCTCCCATTGCACAGGCCTAGCTCTGCTTCTTCACTTCCCAACCCAGACAGATTCAGTTAGGTGTTGTCCTTGGTTAAGCAGAGCTCAGTGGACTTGTGAAATTCATCATGTTCCTCTGTATGATGTGTTGCAGATGTTACAGATATGGTTATGATGGCAATCAGGGGTCTGGTTTCTGCCCAATTATATTCATATCTGAGTAGCAACCTGAACATACCATTCTAGACTGTTATAGAGTGGATAAAGGACCTGTAGGGACTGCAAAGCAAGGAAGAAGAGTCTATAGAAGATGTGAAAGGAATTACGATTTTATAAAGTGATTTCATATAAAATATCTTTGTCACAAGACTTTTCTGAATGGATAATGAAGGGTTTAAGACAATGGTGGGTTTCAATCTGAATAATATATTTTGATATATAAGGCAACATGTAAACCATGTCACCTCAAGATTATAATAGGTTGCATCACAGTTCACAATACTACCATGTCCTATATGGTCCTATGAACCTGTGCAAAACAGAAAGAAAAGCAAGATTTCCTATATGAAGTCACTACAGATCTATAATACCTATTAGCATATCTACAGTCATGGTCTCCCTAAACGTTTTGTGCTTGAGTGATGTAAACACTGAGTTCACATTTGATGTAGAATGTTTGCTTCACATCAGCAACTCAACATTTGATGCTCCTTTTAGGGTTGACTCAACTGCTCTAGTTTTCCTTGATTGGAATTGGCAGGGTGATGTGTATAGAATCTACAGCTGTGAGTATATATAAAATAAAGGTATCAGTTTATTTCTTTTGGAAAGGTTACCCTCAAAAGGTTGGCAAGGTCTCTGTCACCTTAGATTGTTTACAGCTCAATGCAACCTATGCATGATAGAGTGACCCAGAGGCTCTTTACTCTTAGGCAGAAGGTCACTAAACTTTAACCATTTATATTTGGCTTTTGAGACTTTGGGAAGGATATAATCATGTATTGTGTTTTTTTCTTGGCTTGTTTTCATGATTCCCTGAATGTAGGCTTCATGCCACTGCTTCCTCAATTTTTTTTTTTTACATTAATGCTTCCTCAATTTTTTTAAAAATGCATTTTTTAAAACTAAGACTTTGGGGCTGGTTATTGGTACCTACTCCTAAGTAAAGCTGTATAGAAAATGCAGCAATAAAACTAATTCTGCCTTTCTTTATTTGGAGATAAGCCTCACTGAGTTCAGTGGCATTTGTTGCCAAATATAACTGCATAAGACTGCAGTGTGGCTGGAGGGTTTTTCTCTGTCAGGAAAAAGGAGGAAAAAAAACCCCCTTACTGACAGAGGAACTCGGGCATTAAATATCTTGATTTGCAGAGCAGCTCTATTAAAAAGACTGAGCAGTATGTAAGAAGCAGGAAAAAAACCTCCCAACTTAGTATTTAGATAAAAAATTGGGCATGGGCCAAACAAACTCTGATTTAAAATCGCAGCAGAGCTGAAATTTAGGTTGAAGTATTATTATTATTATTATTATTATTATTTTTTAATATTTGTCCATTGAATTGAGCAATGTCTAGTCCCACCTTAGGCATGAAAGCCTGCTGGGTGACTTTGGGCCAGTCACTCTCTTTCAGCCCAACTCACCTCATAGAGTTGTTGTGGGGAAAATAGGAGAAGGAAGGAGTATTAGGTATGTTCACCACCTTGAGTTATTTATAAAAATAATAAAGGCAAGATAAAAAAAAATCTAAATTCAATTTTAAATGTTTGTTTGTTTATTGAATTCAGCAACGAATGCTCTCCTTCCAAAGGCCTCCAATAGATATATTGCTTTTGTTTTGTGAAAGCCTCTCTTGGGATGCATAAGCTCGCTCTATGCTGTAATTAGATGGGCTACCTTGTTATATGTTCTCTGCACACAGAGAGGAGGAAAAAAGACCTTGGAAGCATACTTTAACCAAGCCATGAGGAGGCCAGTTTTAGAACTGTCTGCATTGTTTGTCTACAGAGATGAGCAACATTGGCTTGTCTACTTGTTGCTTACTTGTTTAGGCATTTTCTTCCTAAAAAAAATAATAAAGTGGCGGCTTTTCTTAATGAACACACAAATCAAACTGATTTCCCTCTGACAATCAGAATTTAGTTTAACTTTCCCACTCAGTCGCTTTCCAGTTATGTTGGATTAGATCTCCCCTCATGGCAAGCCAATAAGCTTTTAAAATAGCCTGAGCTTGGTATTTCATTTGCAGACATTTCAGTACCTACTGGGGTAACATCTTAAGCCACTATGAGCCAGCAACGAAGATATTATCTAGGTGGATAATGAAATGTCTATAAATGAAGAATCAAACTCAGAAAACTCTTACAATCCAGCACCACAAACCTGAGCTAGATCTATTCGCTTCCATCTTTGAATATCCTCCAGTCTGGCCAATCCAAAGGCCTCCTATTGTTTTTCAACAAATTAGAGTTTATATTTCACATTTCCCAAATGGCCATCATGGGTGAAGATTATAAAAATATTTCATTTTACCTTGGATGACACAAAGACTGCTTTAGTTTGTTGAAATCAGCTATTACTTGCCTGTTCCTGGAACTATTGTGTATATACCAAATCTGGAATCTGATCACATTTTAGGGAACTACCTGTGAACTTCCCTAAAAAAAATTGAAACAGTTAACATAAAGGAGATACAAATATAATAAAAAATATCTCCCCCAAATATATTTATTACAGAAATATGATACATAAATGTATTATATAGCATTACTAGTATTAATAATTTATGGTATAATTTATAAAGTATAATATGCTTATTATATTAAATATTTATTATTGATTGATGAAATATTATGTAATTTATAATTATATAAGTAAATACTATAAAAATAATAAAAGAATCACTCAATAGAATGAATTCCCCCAGCTTAGGAAAATCTCTTCAGATACATGGCTAAGGAAATCTGTTTGCTGCTCAGTTGTCTCCTGTCAATTGCCTTTTACTTCTCTATCTCAAAGAGTCTCAGAATGGCACTTAAGTGAAAAGGATTTTACAAGATCCTTTGCATTTGAGTAAGATTGCTATTTTAAATTAAACAAGCAATTACGGGTGTTCAGAACATTTTTTTCTCACCTTTGTTTCAAAATTAAGAGATTATTTTACAATAATCCCTTGCCATGTAAGAAAGACAGAAAGAGAAGGGGAAAAATATTATTTTTTCTCTTCCCAACTTTAGAAAGACAATGCTAAGTCTTCCAGAAAATCTGAATGTCAGTAGATATGATTTAAGCAAATGGTGTAAGAATCCTCTTCTTATGGTTAATGCAACTTTTAAAACACCAGCATCTCCTCCCACCCCCCCAGGCTTGAGCAGAGACTTAAAAAATGTTGCATCTGATTCAAGTTATTGATAGTCTGACTCACGGAGTAGGTCACACATTAGATCTAGTTTTTATATTATGGCAGTGGCAACATGATCTTAAGTTGAGGGATGTTGTCATCAGTCTCTTGTTATGGGTAGGTCAGTCCCTGTTAGCCTTGGCATTTCCCCTGGCTGGCTCCTGATTGGTCTGCCCAGACACTTGATGAGGTTCTGGTGCACAGTTTGACTGAGTCCAGGTGACTGCAGCCTTGAATGAGATTGTGCCTGCACAGACTCTTTATGCACATAGATAAAGTCATCTGGGCTGTCATCTGGGTCTTGGAGGAACTTCAGCAAATGAACAAATCTTAGAACACTGCTGGAGGAAGATGAAGAGTGAGCCTTTGTGGGTTTATTGTGTCTATTTCTCCACTCTTATTTGTATCCCTGAATAGCTCCATGGCAAAATTATTTTCAGTGCCTGAATCCTGCATGGATAAAGAATGGTCATGGGAGCCTTTGCAGAGCCACTGTGCTGATTATTCTAAGTTTCTGCCAGACAAAGTTGCTTGGATTATCTGAACCTATTGCAGATGGGTTTCAGGCTGAGTTATAGTACCAAGATGGCATTGATGCACTTGTTGATGACCTTTGGTAAGTAGTGTATCTATCCTACTCCATTTGGAGTAGGAAGTACAGTTCTTTAGTAGTTCTCTTCCTTCCTCCAAACATTTGTAAATAAGGATGTCTTGTTAGGAAAAAAAAAAAATCACTCTCCCTTCAGATTCAAAGTGATTCTAAAATTAGCACAAAGGTAATTTTTAAATCTAAAATGTGGAAGAAAGATTGAATGAAACCATGAGTTCATTAACATCATTGATCAGGTCATATTTTATTTATGTGGGGTGAAGCTAAAGCCTGTCTTCGTCTGAGGCTCTACAGCTTTATTTGGCAATGTATCCAACTGAGTTCTGTATGACTAAACCCATACATGTAGATAATTGTAGCAGAAGGAAAACTATTTTGTACACTATTTAATTGGAAAACTATTTTGTACACTATTTAATTGGAAAACTATTTTGTACACTTGAAAATAATCAGAGAGCTGTTACTTAAATATTTATTTTTGTGACATATTTCCTATATCTGTGCATATTTTTATTCCTTAGTAAAACCTTTTTCTATTGTATTTCTAAATCAGTGAACAATGAATGAATATTTCATTGTTTGAACATTTCTTAAGTTAGAAAGAGAACTACAGCCTTGAGGTATGGGGTTTGATTTGATTGTACATTGGGAGTGGAAGGCTATCAGCAGCTGATTTAAACAATCCTTTTGTTGCTTAGGAAATAGTAATATATGCATTTGTTTGGGAGAAATCCACTGAACTTAACGGGACTTGGTTATACTTAGACATGTATAAGATTGGACAGTATTCATCTGTATTTGCATTCTTTGTTGTTGTTTAGTCGTTAAGTCGTGTCCGACTCTTCGTGACCCCATGAACCATATCGCGCCAGGCCTTCCTGTCCTTCACTGCCTCCCTGAGTTTGCTCAGTTTCACGCTCACTGCTTCAGTGATGCTATCTAACCATCTCATCCTCTGCCGTCCCCTTCTCCTTTTGCCTTCAATCTTTCCCAAATATCAGATTTGTAAGTTAGCTGAAGAAAAGTAAAATAGCTTGTAATTTAATCAACAAAAACTCTTATTTGTTGTTTGAACAAACAGCCATCTTAGTATTTTCTTCTTATCCTTCTCTCCTTTATCCTTTAGGGTTTGTGCCAGAAACAAAATAGCTTCTATATTGGAGTGTTCTTAATTCTCAGTCTCACAATTTAAAGTTTGCCCCTATACTGACCCCCACTGACTTAAGCTAAACAGCCAGATGCATCAACCAATTAAGACTAGAACTCTACATATTCTTATCTGAGGGTTAATATAGCTCACTGAAATGGGTTTGAATTCCAAGGAAATATACAAAGGATTGGGATGTTCAGATGCAATCTTAAACTTAGTGGGGTGTATGTCCTGAAGTAAATATTCTTCCAAAGATTAATTGAGCTACTAAACTGATTAGGGTTTGCAGCTCTCAGGTTTGTATCAATGGGGTTAAATTAGGCACCTCATGCATTTCCTTCTTTAAGTACTATTTGCATTTGTATTCCAACAGAACTGTACCAAGTGTTTTCAAATCTGTATTAATTAACAGGTTGTCTGAGCTGCAGATATCTGTGAGGTCTTTAGATGACAGCAAATGGTTTCTTATCTCTTTGTTGCCTTTTCATTGTAGCCCAGATAAGATAGGCCCAGATCATAGACTCAAGAACTCATTAGTATACATGACTTATCCTTTTTGACTTTGAACATCTGTCTCTGGATAGTCTTAAGGGAATCGATTCGGTTCACACGTGGACCAATGAAAAACTGAACAATGCTAATTTCCCTTGCAGAAATAATTTAAATTCTCTGTCATCTCTTGTACTACAGCAAAATTATGTAATACCTTCGTAATTCACCAGTTGTGTTACGATGTGGTAAGTAGAAACATCTCAGCACTTATTAAAATGTATACCTATGCAACCGCACAGGCAGACTCCTGTGCTCTATTTCTGGATCAGTCATGCATCCTGACTTTCATGATACTCTGTGGAGGGATGCTCACACATAATGACACCTCATCAGGCTTACAAAAACGGTTTTACCACCCATACAAACAGCCCCAGTATTTTGCATGGGAAAGTAATGTAGAAAATAGGATGATGATGGGTTGCTTGGAGATCCTCATGTAGGGAGGTATGAATTCTTTTATAATACTTGAAGAAGGTTTAACAGTCACTTAGCACAACTATGCCTTGGTGTATATTAAGGGCACACAAACATATAAATAGTTTATGAATTGATTAAATGTGCAGTGGTCATAGGTGTCCAATACAAACTGTGATGAAGAAAAAATGATGAAATGTGCATCATAACATCACAATATAAACCTTGGCTTTTCATATCTCTGTCCCAATGTTCATGTACATACATAAATCATTATATTTGCCACAATGCACATTTCATCATTTGTCCCCATTTGTTCTCTGTCACTCCCAGATGCCTATAGTAAGAATATGGAACTACGTATCAGAGAAAGGGCTATAGCTGGAATTCTGGGAGTTGTGGTCCAACATATCCAGAACACAGAAAATTGGAGAAGTCTATGACAATCTTTTAGTTAGACATTTGACTGTATCATCTGCCTCGGGCTCTTTACATTTCTTTTTAATGGGATTTTTGTACATATTGTGAACCCAAGGGTACCTTTTCATGGATTCTAAAATTACAGTTGGCCCCTGCCCATAATATAGACAAGTAAAGAGACAAGAAGGAACCCATGCCTTGTTTCACTGTATTACCTGAAAAGGTAAATAGCCTTCTCTAAATCAGCAAGAAGATCATATCAAGGCTAGAAAAAGAAAAAAAGAATTTATACTTTCATTCTTGCAAGTCTTGATTATATGTCATATGTTGTTTCCAGCAAGAACAATGTATTTAATTAACTTGTCTTCTAATAATTTCATATCTGGTTAAATTCAACCCTAGCCATTATTTAAATTGTCTACTGCCATCTTGCAATGAACAGTATTTGCCATTCATACAGATAGCAGCTTCAAACTGCTAATTATCTTCATGTAGAAATTTCTATTTTTCAAAAGGAGGTCTCTTAATAAAAATTGTCCATCTCTCATATAAGAGAAATAAACTTATTTCTTACTCTGTTATGATTTATACTGGGAATCCTTTCCTATCACTCCCAAACATTTTGTTTATATTCATATATATATATATGGAACAGAAGGCTTAGTCTCTTTATTAAAGACATCAATTACCCACCCATGCCACATCTTCCCAGTTTGTGCACAAATAATGCTATTAATATTCTGCACCAATTTCATAAAATAAATAGCCTTTCCTTGATATTTCTCAGCAGGATAGTTTTTCATTATCACATTGACTTTATTTATTGGTATTCTCAAATACCTGCATAAATACAAAATGAATAAGGTTAACTCTCCTTTGAGTCTAGCTCAACTCCTAGTGACTTCAGAGACCAGTCCATGCAGTATTTATACAACAATTCAAAAGTGATTTGCCACTTGTGGTCTCCCATCCCCATTGGGATTGACTCCTAATGACTGTATGGATACACGCTCACAGATTTGACTTTCTTTAGCAGTAACTCACACTTCTTCCAAAGACATTCCCTGGAGGGAAGTAACAAGTGATATCACCCAGGACTCTATCTTCAGCCTAGTGCTACTTAAGAACTTTTTAATGAACTGGAAGATGGAATGGAAGGCATATTTATTACATTTACAGATGAAACCCAAGTAAGGAGGTTCACTAACCCCTTATACGACAAAAGCTTTATCCAGAATAATTTGTCCAGTTTGATCAATGGGGCAAATCCAACAGGATGCTGTTCACTGCATGTACAGAGAGATATAAGTTGGTGGCAGTGATTGAGAGAAGAGTCTAGGGGCTTAACTGGCAAGCTGGACTGCCAGCTGAACTTCAACAAGCTGTGTTATACAACAGCATAGGCTAGTGCGGTTTTGAGCTTCATTAACACTATGTCCCAGTCACCGAAGGTAATAATTCCATTATATTTTTGCTGATGATCACTGCTTAGAAGTAGAGAAGCAGACAGGTTCAGAGGATAGTTACCAAGTTGATAAGGAAACTGGGAACTAAGACCTATGAGGAACAGTTAAATAAGCTGGGCATGTTTAGCTTTGCAAAAGAGAAGATTATGGGAGATATGATAGTAGTCTATAAATACCTAAAAGGCAGTCACATGCAAGAGAGAACAGTCCTGACATCTGTTAAAACTGAGAGCAGGATAGGGTCCAACTGATTGAAATTAAAAGAAAGGAGATTCAGGTTGAATCAGGAAGAATTTACTGAATTTATAGTAATAGCTGTTAAGAAAGCCTGGCTGTAACAACAATGGGTTCCCTCTCCCGTTCCCCACCCTCATCCCCACTCCCTAATTTTCAGATGAGAGTAGGATAGCCATCTGTTGGGCAGGAATCCATAAATCACCTGCAGTGAGTGGGGCATTAAACTAGATGGTCCCTTTCTTCTAAATACAGTCTATAGTTTTATGATTCTATGATTTTATAGTAATCTCTTTGATCCTTTCCGTCTACCTTATCTATTGTCTTCAGCTACTCCCATCTAAAACAATATGTGAAAAAAAATATGAGAAAGAAAGAAGAAAAATAAGCTCATATGTTTACATTATAAAGCTCTTTAAAAAAAAAAAAGAATCCTCCACAATCCTATAGTATCGATGTAATCAGTAATAGATACACATTTGTATTAATGCCAGAGGCTGCTTAGTACAACTAAACTGACATCAACCCTTTATGGACTTTTGAAGAAGGACTTAAAAAGAAGGAAAAATATTCACTCCCTTTAAAGTGGCAATTGCGGAGTCCATAGCATAATACATCCAAAATACAGTAGGTGGATCTAATCTTCTAGTGGAACTTAGATGCTTCTCCAGCAGGAGCTGGGAAGTTCTTCCCTCATAAATATATCTATAAAATAAGAGCAGTTGGTAAAGACCTGTTCCTTAAATGGTTTTAGAATTTTAATCTAATTATTATTATTTTTCCTTCTAAGTTAGGCACAAAGAGGGAAAGGAGAAAAGGAGAGAACCTTTGTTTGTCTCATATGTGGTTACAACTGCATACAGTGCAGGGAAATTCCATTATCACATTAGCACTTCTTACACAGTGGGACTTTCTCCTCTATTTCTTTATCCCCAACTTCTGATGCCTGCCTTCAGGAGTTCCTCAACCCTCTGCATTACACTTTGAGGGCACATGGGAGGAGAAATCATGGGAAGCGTTCACTGGATATCATAGGTAATGAAAGGTATGTTTTTCTTCTATTTTTAAATTAAATTTATATTCTACTTTTGTACCAAAAGAAGGGCACTTAAGACATCTAACAATAAACACAGTAAAACACAAATGGAAACTAAAACAACAATTTAAAACACAATAAAGACAGTATTAGAAGCACAAGGAAAACAGCCCATTAAATACAATAAAGCAACAGCAAAAATAAAACAAGTAATTGAAACATAATAATAACACCACTAAAAGCTCCATAGCATCCTCCCTCCTGAAATCTGCTTTTTCACCATAGGCCTCCTTATGTAAAAATGCTTCAGCCTGCCAGCAAAATGTTCTAAAAAGGATCTGGTCTGGCTGCTCTGGGGAAGTCTGCTGAGTCCTCCACTGAGTCCTCCACTCAGCAAAGTGCCTTCACTACAAAAAAACCCAACTCTTTAACATTCCGCTATAATTAAACAAGGATCCCCTATGGTAATTTTGGGTTTTGGAAACCAACAGTAATCCCTTCCAACTTAGACCTTCTTCCTTCGTGTTAGTATATATTTCTTTTGAAAATATAAGAATCATTAACATTTATAAAAATTTATTTGCGTATGCCATTGTGTTAACAGTAAACTCTTCAGTGTGAAAATTGACTCCTGTTAAATAATGCATTTTATAGAGCTTAAAATACTTAGATATCCATTATTGACCTAGTTTGCTTATTGTAATCACATAGTAAAGAAGATTTACATGAGCAAAAATAATGTTATTAAAGTGACTTACTTTGGAAGAGAGGAAAGGGAATTATGCCCCAGGCTTAATGACTCTGCTGCCATGACAATCAAAGAGCTCGATTTGACAAAACTTTTATCCACATGAGTTGTTTTTATTCACTTTTTAGCTTTCCCTCTCTTCTCTTTTAAATAGGTGCCATAAGTCACTTTGCCTCAACGTTAGGGTCGGTCAACAAGAAATGCATTTTTAAAAAAAGATGGGGGAGGGAAATGCTATGTTGTATGTGACTAAAACTTCACAAGATCATATTCACATACAATGGTGCTTAAAAGTGTGAACACTTGAATTTTCAATATCTCTGCGTAAATATGACCTAACATGTGATCTGTTCTCCACACAAGTCCCAAAACTACATTAAGAGAACCCAATTAAACAAATGAATCAAAAATATTATACTTGTTCATTGATTTATTCAGGAAAATGATCTAAAGCTTCATATCTGTGTATGGCAAAAGTATGCGAACCTCTAGGATTATCAGTTCATTTAAAGGGGAAATAAGAGCAGGTGTTTCAATCAATGGGATGATAACCAGGTGTGAATGTGGAAGGTCTTGCTTTATTTAAAGAACAGAATTCTGGATATTCACTATCAAATCCTGATCTTCCCAACACAGGTATGTGGAAGTGTGTCATGGCTCGAACAAAGGAGCATCTGAGGACCTCCAAAAAACAATTGTTGATGCTTACCTGGCTGGAAAAGTTTACAAAACTATTTCCAAAGAGTTTGGACTCCACCAAACCACTGTCAGGCAGACTGTGTACAAATGGAGGCAATTCAACACCATTGTTTCCCTCCCCTGGACTGGTCCACCAACCAAGATCACACCAAGAGCGTGTAATACTCTGGGAGGTCTCAAAGAACCCCAGGTTAATATCAAAGGAAATAAAGGGCTAATAGAGGTGAATATGTGTAGCTCAGGGTTGAACTGTAGAGTCCTTGGAGTTCTCTGAGAGCTCAGAGAACCCCAAGGACTCTATAGAATTAAAGGCCTGTCTAGCATTGATGAATGCTGGTGTTCATGAGACCACCATCAGGAGGATACTGAACAACAATGGTGCACATGGCAAAGTTGCAAGGAAAAAGCCACTACTCTCCAAAAAGAACATTGCTGCCTGTCTTCAATTTTGAAAGACTGCATGGATAAGCCAGAAGGCTATTGGAAGTTGGGGTATGCGGATAGTTGAGTCTAAAATATAACTTTTTGGTTTAACTGAAAAGCATTATGTTTGGTGAAAGGTAAACACTGCATTCCAGAATAAGAATGTTGTTTGATCTGTGAAACATGGGGGTGGCTACCTCTGGCCAGGATGGTTGGTTTACCATCATCAATGGAACTATGAATTCTGAATCAGAAATAAGAATATCAGCAAATTCTACAAGAAAACATCAGGGTATCTGTCTGTGTACTAAAGCTCACGAGAAAGTGGGTCATGCAGCAAGACAATGCCCCCAAATACACAAGTCATACAACCAAAGAATGGTTAAAGCAGAAGAAAATTAATGTTATGGAATGGCCAAGTCAAAGTCCTGACCTTAATTCTATAGAAATATGGAAGGAAGTTCATTGAGGAAGCCCACCAACATCCTGAAGCTGTTCTGTAAGAAGGAATGGGCTAAAATTCCTTCAAGCAAATGTGCATGACTGATCAACAGTTATCAGAAATGTTTACTTGCAGTTATTGCTGCCCACGTGGGGCACACCAATTACTGAAAGTAAATACTTTTGCCACACACAAATATGAAGCTTTGGATCATTTTCCTCAATAAATCAGTGAACAAGTATAATGTTTTTGACTCATTTGTTTAATGTTTGGGTTCTCTTTATCTAGTTTTAGGACTTGTGTGGAGAATAGATCACTTTTAGGTAATATTTATGCAGAAATATTGAAAATTCTAAAGGGTTCACACTTTTAAGCACCACTGTATATCTTTGAAAGTCAGGTGGTTGAGAAACTTCCATGCACTGGCACCCAAACCCCCTAATATGCTCATTTGGCAGCATCCCTGCTTTCTCTAAATTGTCCAGTTAAAGGCAGTTTTTCTGGTACTGTTGATACTATTTACTAGGGCTATGTAGTACCAAAAGGGGTTTCAAAGCATGCAGGGACACAGCTATGATACTTCTCTGCAACTCTTTAAAGTTCTTGGATCATGTGGCTGGTGTCTGAAGGTCTACATTGTGCAGCTGCATAACCCCACTTCTACATCCTTCAATGGGAGGGTTTTCTTCAATAAAAATGAGGGATAAAAATATTTTCAACTGAATAATAATATTTGTCTGTGTATTTACTAGAAAAGTTCCTGTTTGAATTTTCAAATCAGTTCAGAGTCAATCTGATTTAAATTTGAGGTTTGCTCTGAAGACTTGATTTGATAAGTATATATGTGCAAAGGCGTAGCTAATTTTCAAACGGAATTGAAGCATTTGATTCTATTCCATTCATTAAATTTATTCAGCAGCTCAAAGATTCTGTCAGATGAGTTAAGGAAATCACTTTTGAATCACATTTTGGATTGAATCTTCACATTACACTTTACTGTATGGAAATAGCTCTATACACAAAATAAAAAGATAGTTGAGTTTCACTGTTGCTGAGCATATGAAAATATCTTTTCAGTGGGACCTCTGGGTGAGACAATGGCAAACTAAGATGTCTCTGGAGGAGCAGAGAGGACCACGCAGCTAAGACTGATGAACTGGACAAGCCTGGTCCAACAGAACCTCTCTGGACAAGGAGAGGATGAGAGATTGCCTGCTTGTGCTCCAGACAGCTGCTGCTCATGAGGAGACTGTAGGACAGCAGACGACCCATGTCTCTAGAACTGGAAGATGAGGGAAGTCATCAAGCTCTCAACCATGGCAGAGCATTTAAGGACGCTGGGTTTGTTCAATCTCTTTCTAAACACTTTTGGATTTATAATTATTTTAAAGTTAAAAGAGGTCTTCCAAGCAACAGGTTTGAAAAACTACCTGGTGAGTAAAACTTCATCCTAAAATAGAGGAAACACTTAAAGAATTTAAAGAATATAAAATAAATGGCAAAAAGCTAAATAAGAATTTAATTCAAGAAAGTTTTAAACAAATTAAGGGACCAGAAAAATTTGGAATATTAGGACTTTTGCTAAGATTTTTGGAATAACTAAATAAACAAAATAATATCTTTGTGGGAATATAAATTGTTTAGTCTATTAGGAAAGAGATGATGAGTTACAATTTGAAAATAAAGAAAGCAAAGAAATTGAGATTTTATGATTATAGAAATGGAACACTAGAGGGAACTAAAGTTCCAGGCAGGAAAAAGAAGAAAAAAAGAGGAAAATCTGTCTTTTATTTTGGAACTAAAAGAGGAGCAGTGTAGTTTATGAAATGACAGATAAAGGTATGACATTTGAGACATCTCAAATTATTTTTGAAGAATTGGGAGAGAAACATACAGTTACACTGACAGCAATAATTACTGCACCTGCTAATGCATTTTTTGAAGAAGATTCTAAAGTAAAAACAAAAGATGGGAAAGAAAACAATGTGGAAGAATTTATAGACCAAGAAGATGAAGAGGGGAAACAAATTCCAGTTGATATAGAAATACTGGAAAATAAAGAAATTGTGGATTTTAAGATAGATGACAGCCGAAGTAAAAATAATACTTTTTTTACCAAGTAAAAATCAGATAATAAGCCAGGAGATGAAAAATGACCTCGACAAGGACTTATCACCGGATTTACGAAAGAGAGTTTCTAAAGTCTTGAAGAAATCTTTGAGACGGGAGAAAGAAAGTTTGAATGGAGATTCAATCCTATAACAGCATCTTGATGAATTAAAGATCAAGATTGTCAGAAACAAAAGAAAGGAATATAAAGTGACTTGTTTGATCAAGGTTAAAATAAGAAACACTTCCATAAAATTCTGGAAACCCTTTATGGACTTTTTTTCAATTCTTGGACAAAAACAACAATTTTTGGATTTGTGAATGGATTGGGGAGGTTATGGGAAGAAGTGAATTATTTATATAATCTTATAGCGGGTAGGGAAATATTAAATTTGCCTGCACTTGTTGCAAGGAAGATCGGGAATCACTTCTTTAAATATTCTTTTCTTCTTCTTTTCTTTTCCTGATTTCAGTTTGTATTATCATTTAGTATTGTTAAACTCTTCAATAAAGGTATTTAAAAAAAGAAAAGAAAATATCCTGGCAGCATGTAGTTTTCTTGGCAACAGTACAAAAATAGCTTGCCACAATCTTCCTGTGGGATTTTATTTTTAATTTCCCAGGCCATCATACCACACAGGGATTTCTTAGTAGTCTCCCATCCAAGTACTATCTGGGTCCAATCTTGTTTAGTACTTTTCATGATCTGCTAAGGTTGCTAATGCTAATAACTGCTGTGACACATGCCCATTATTTATGTGCATACTCTATATTCTATGAAAACCTTCAGATGAGTATGAAAATATGGATTACATCCACAGTCATGTTTCTGCTGTGACCTAAAATACACGGTAATGTTTACTATTGGAAGACAAGAATCTATGATATACTACAGCTTCCTATATCATTCACCACTTACTAGATCTGGGCAAAGCCCAAGCTGGCTTCTGGTTCTGTCCTCATTAGCCCTCCACAGAGGCTGAAAAGGAGAGAACCATTTCATTTAGGTAGAGTGGGAAGGAGAGAATATTACACCATCCGAATGTTTGCATGTGGGTCAAAGTTCCCAAAATACTCCTGTGTTCCATAGAGCGCCTTGTTCCCCTTTGACTGAGCATCCAGGAAACGCCTTGGCTCAGGACTTCACCAATTTTATGGGGCTGTGATTTTAAAAAATGAGTGACACCAAAGGAGGCTACTTTTCAGGAGCCCCTTAGAGAGGCCTTAGGTCTAAAAGCATCCTTCCTATTCTGTTTCTGCATATTCAGGTGGATATCATGAGTAGGTGGAGTTTTTAATGTAGGAAATCAGACTGCTGCTTTTATTGAAGCCTGCTGCTAAAAGAAATATCAGAAATTGAGGAACAGCGAGGGATAGAAAAGAGTCTGAGAAAGAATGTTGAGGTAATAATGGGCAAGAGGAGATAGGATAGGAGGCTGCAACTGCAACCAGCCATTGCAGAGAAAGCAGGACAGGCTGCTCTCTGGTCTCGCTTCCTTTCTAACTAAGGAAGTAAAAATGACAACCAAAATGCCTCTTCCAACCTGTGCAATGCCAGATCAATTGCTGATAAACCATCTATTATCCCAGACTTCATCCTGGATGAGAATTTTATCCTGGTGTGTATCACAGATATCTGGCTGGGGGAAGAGGAGGTGAGGGGTGTTTATCTCTCCCAAATGTCTCTGCTGGGCTACTCTGACGTGCAGAAATTTAGGACTGCAGGGCAAGGAGGGGTGGAAGTCCTGGCACATAGGAATTCTGTTTCACTAACTAAATGTCTAATCAATAGACTCCCATTTTTGAGTGCATGCTGTTGTCCAGGAGGTTCCCAGGATAGAGAAAGTACATAGTTATCATACTGTCCACTCTGCTGTCTAGCAGTTTGTCTCCTGAGCTAGCTGGACTAATCTCAGGCATGGTATAAATTACCCATCTTCTCCTGGGGAATTTCAGTGTTCACACTAAGGTTGCCTTCTCAGAGCTGGCTTAGAATTTCCAGCCTACCATGATTAATTATAGATCTACCCCAGCTGGTCCCTGGCATCAGCATGTAGTGGGACACACGCTGAGTTTCGTATTTTAACCCAGATGGAGCTGGCGATCTGAAGACTGTGGAGCTCAATGGGACACTATTGAAATTGCCTGGGTGTTTGATATTACCAGGCTTAAGTGCTCTCTTCTTTCTTGTGGAGCCAAATCATCACTTTAGTTTACTAGGGAGCTGAGAGTGATATCCTTATGAGCTCTGTTGTGGACTGGAACTTTGGGCACTCTTGCCTAGTTGTTCTGGTCCTTGCTAGTTATGCCAGAAGGTTTTGCCAGAGGACACTTAGCACATTGACCTATGTGATACATTCACATGAAACGTGTAAGGGTTCATAGGTAAGATTATGTCAGGCATATGCCTAAACCCAGTCATCTGTGGGGTTCAGGAGGGGAAGGTTTAACTCTAATTGGCTGCAGGTTTATATTGGGTTAAAAGACTCTCAGCTAGTCAGCCATGTTGCATGAATAGCATACAGTAGCCTTGTCCAAACAACACATTTGCCTACACCACCTGCTCTGCCTTCCTACACAGAAAGGAATTGGACAGAAACAGCAACTGGAAAAGCCAGGCTCTCAGTTATAGAGCTCATTGCTACAGTCCTGGCAGACACCGAACACAGCTTCCTTCCTAACACTGATTGGCTGCAGAGGCAGCTAAACCACACCAGGCTTGAAGGCAGTCCTCCTGCAAGTGCTTATAACCGATGATGACTGTAAATGAGAAAAAACTCTTGGCAGAACTTCTTGCACCTGAGCTCTGAATATATTCACAGACACTACAGCAAACTGTGTTGTTCCTATTTGGGAGCACTGTTTGCATCCCTGGTGTCTGCTGCCCTGTTTTCCAGTCCATGCCAGCCCTGCCAGCATGCAAGGAAAATGTTCCTGCTCCCCTTCCTTGGCAGCCTTATGGGGGTTTGTTATGGAAAGAGATGTGTCTCTCTTCTGCAGCTGTTTTTCTCCCACATTAAAGGGCTTGCTTCTCCTGCAAGGAGGGTGGGTCTATTTTTCTTCTTGGGAGCCAGTTTGTGAAGACTGGCCTGATAGTAGGAGTGGGGGTCCTCTCCCCTCTGTCAAGTGATGCTGGGGAGGTATTGTGTGGTAGAAACTGTGGGAGAAAGGGGTCACTGGAAGGGAAGCAGCCAGATTGTGTGTGTAAAGGAATATACAGTAGGTTTTCCCACGTTTTTGACTTCCTTTTCTTTTCACACTCAGTGCTGCCTATCTGACCAAGGTTATTTTACAATACTGTTATGAAATCTGGTACAAGAGCTCCCTTTCCTGGAGAAAGTATAGGGTTGGTTAGTTTGTGTTTCAAGGTATTGTGGGAAACCCACCCATTGTCTTAGTATGCTACGCATACCAGGCCACCATGTAGTATTGTTAAAGAGCATTTCATGTGAGTTGTTACCCCAGACACTACTTTCTAACCAAGTGTTATAGCTTCCCAATTTGTCCCTTATTTAAGCCTATAATGTTCAAGTCTCTCATTCAATCCAGGACTTATCCCATGTCATCTGTTCAGAGTTTCACCTGCTCCTTAGAACAATCCAGAATCTAATTTTGCCAAATAAACTCTTTTCTGACCTTATTCTCATGCTATACTTTTCAGGGTTTCAACTTAGGATTGAAACTCAGGGTTTTCAAAGGGTTTCAACTTAGTGCCTTTCTCTCTTGTGCTTACACTGTAATTCCTCATTAATAATAACTTAATATTACAAATGAGCAGTATCCTACTTTGGACACATTATGCGAAGGCCTAGCTTTCTGGAGAAGGTTCTAACACTGGGAAAAGTGGAAGGAAAGAAAGGAAAAGGACAACCAGCAGCAAGGTAGGTGCACTGTTGGAAGACCTGAAGGACCAGGTTGGGGATAGATTGTTATGGAGAAAATCAGTAGGAATTGAAAATGACTTGATGGCACATAATCAATCAATCAGTTACACTAGCCCAGTGTTGTCCAAACTTGGCCACTTTAAGATGAGTGGACTTCAACTCCCAGAATTCCCCAGCCAGCTCATCTTAAAGTGGCCAAGTTTGCACAACACTGCACTAGCCAATTTGGATCCTCTGAACTAAGCTTAGGATGGAATTTGAAATTCTTTAAAAAGTGGCAGAAATGAAATGCCTCTCAACATGTGTCCTTTAGTGTTATCAGGGAAATATATACAAATTTGAAATTTTCGCTTAGGTCTTTTTTAAATAATTAAACAAGGGATAATTCACACACACCATATTTCTTACCTAAAGTGGTATTCTGGCCGTCCTTTTATCTACCTAATCAAGCCACCAATGTTTTGCTAATTCAAAAACATGGAAAGACTCAAAAACATCTACTGCAAAAGATACATTTCTTTACCAAAAGGAAACTTTCAGTTTGACCCCAAACATATTTACCTGAGTTCAGTGGGATATAGCTTCTTTGTAAGTCTGGTTAACATTCTAGTACTAAAGAATGTAAAATCGTATGCTATCATTTAAGGAAGCTGTGAGAAGGCATAAAGCTGACATTTTACCTACAGAACAGGCCACAGTTAATTTTGTTTCATTGAGACTTTCCCCACATGTACCATACAGAAGCAGAGGAACATGTAGTGAAAGTACAGCTTTTCCAGAAACTTTGTGAAGATGCTTTGCAGTGATTTCTGCTACAAGAAACTATAGCTGCAGTGGTGGAAATTGCTGGAAATCGGCATCTGTGTGACTGATGGCTTTCTTTGGGTAGTCACTGGTAAGCATGAAATCACACACAGAAAATGACTTGGGGGGGGGCGTAATCAGTCTTGAATTAAAAAATCCAACCATCCTCTCCCTTTCCACACCTATAGAGTCAAACATTCCTTCATATCTTGCCATCTAAATAGTAAGTAACTTTGTAATGGTTTTAGACCAGCATATATCTTGTTATCTGTGGAATTCATAGTAGGACATATGGAGGCATAACATTTATTATTTTCAGGAGAATGAGACTGCAAAAGACCACTTTGAAACTGCCATGCTAGTCTGACAGTGGACTTAAAAAAAAAAAAGCATTCTATTCACTGTTATTCATTTATAGGCCTGGTTGAAATCAATGAAAACCCCACAAATAAATGCATAGTGGGATCAAACTCATCATCTGAAATCTCCTCTCAAACTATTACAAAGCACCTCACTAATGTTATTTTAAAATTAGTGTAATAAACATTGATATGATAGTGTAATAAAAATTGATAATGGTAAGCACTGATACCCATCAGAAGAGTAAGGAACGGAAGAGAATTTTTGCATGTTTTCAGAATTAAAATGGGAATCAATAAATTTTATTTGGTCACAGACCAGCATATAATTAAAATGGGGAAAAAACTAGTATACCACAAATAGCATTCTGTGTGAGAAAAGAACTGGCCTTACCATGCAGTGCATCAGGAGGAGAAAATCTCCCAGTATGCCACAGAGATTAAACTCAGCATGGAATCTAAATTCCCCTTGGAAGGCATGAAGATTATCCAACTCATCTTTCTCTGCCAAGTGGACAGGTTTTCTCTAGGCTTGAATCTTTCACCAGTAGTCAAAGCTTTAAAGTGCATTGTACTTCAGTCAGTGGGAGGAATATTTCCTCCAGCTTTGCAATGCCATTTCTCATCAGCCTGGAGAAGTTCTTCATTCCTCTGCTGGCATCAGAGGGACTCCAAGGGAAACAGAGAGAGATGGGGAGAGAGAAAATAAGAGAGAAAAAAGACCTTAGTAATGTATATTGAGGTGGCTCTCTGTAAAGGAAGGGGGCATTCTATTTTCATACTCTGAGCAATCCAATTTTATCCATTTTACCTGCATAGAGACAATATTTTGTAATGGACAAACATTCACAATTCCCAGTTGGCACATATTTTGCAAATACAATTCAGTTTTGTATCACCAATGAATTATTCTCCCAGCCATCAAACAAAGAAAAGGAAAGACACCTCTAAACCTCCCCTTATTCTCCTTTCATAACTCATGTTAGCTTAGGCAGCCAAAATTGTATATTGGCTTTGGAAAGCAGCTGGGATAAAACAGGCATAATATTCAGTAAAATGGGAAAATCTTCCTATCAAGAGAAAAAAGGCCACAACTTATGTGTCTCAACCACCCTGGATGAGGTTCTCATTCTGATTTCAAAAGGGTTAGGTCCCAAAAATAGGAATGGGGGAAGGACATCTGATGGTGAGTGGATTCTTTGAGCTGCTCTGTTTTCCTATGACCAGTAACTTTGACTTTCCCAGATCTTTCTGCAGAGCTTATTAATCGATTGTGGTTGCTGAGCAGCTAATTCCACCAGAGCCAGAATATCACTAAGAAGAGAAAAATGCCAAGCAGATAAGATAAGTTTCTTTCTCTGATCTTCATCTGTGCACATGTACTAACTTCAATCCCTTTTCTGCCTGGTGTGTGTATATATCTGTGCCTGTCTTAAGAATGAAAGAACTTTGACATTCACATGACTTAATACAATATATTCCCAATCCCTTTGCATCTGATTATTCTTACAGTAGGCACAGCTAAGAAGCCTCTTTGGACTGGCAAATAGCAAGGCTGCTGCCATTCAACTAGGGTTCCTACATACTCATCAGTGTCCATGTGGTTGATTCTAATTTTAGAGTTAGAACCACATCATTATGACTGATGTGAGGTGTGGTATTCTGCGATTGACCTGCATTTTTAATTAACACCTGGAAGAGAGGCTGCTTAGACAAGCTAGCTTTTCCTATTTACTCTTGCAAGTTGTGGGACAACAATTTTTTTGCTCTAACGCTAATTAGATAATTGTTTCCCTCTTTTGCTGTAGCAGGTGCTCATTAATATGTAACCTGCCCTTGCTGATGCCTAAACTAAGCAACTGTGGGGGTGGAGGTGGAGAGGGAGGTTGCAAGGCTATAAAACTTGCCCAATGAAAGCAACCTCTTTGTGAGTCAAATTCGGGGAATTGTCCCCACCAGTTGGGCTCATCATGGGAGATTAGGGAAGAACCCCTGGTGCTATAGGTGGGTGAGGACAATTTAAACAAACATGATGCTGTTTGTTTCGGTCCTGGGACTTCCTTTAATGTCCTCCTGCTTTGGTATTCATCCTGCAAATTCTAAATTAGCCAGCAACACAAGAATTTCAGAAAATATGTGGGTATGGATGGGGGCGGGGGGGGGGAGAGTACAGTACTGCAAGAGCAAATACAGTGTGCCTCCGTGCATTTTAAGCATAGAAACATGGGAACTCCTCTCTGTAACTCACTACAACATTTGTCAATAGCAACCCATTATTTACATGGTAAACTGGGTCAGGATTAGAATCACAGGCAGAAGTTCTTGACCTCTAGTGATTTAATTGTCCCTACCACTAAAAATGGACGCTGCTGTTCTCTGTAAAGATGGATCATTTAAAATATTGAGAAATGTCCTTGTTTTTTTAAGTGAGGAAGAACTACTAATATTAGTACTAGGTTGTATATACTTTGTAGCACAATCTGAAACTTTTTAATTGAGGTGCATATTCCATTATGAGGCTGTTTCTTTAATAAAAGCAATAGAATAACTTACTTTAGACAGAACTGGAGCTGTACTTTATCTAAATGAGTATTGCCTAACCTTACAGTGGTTCTCTAGAGCAGTGTTTCTCAACCTTGGTAACTTTAAGATATGTGGACTTCAACTCCCAGAAATCCCATGCTAGCTGGGGAATTCTGGGAGTTGAAGTCCACATATCTTAAAGTTGCCAAGGTTGAGAAACCCTACTCTAGACATATCCTTTAGCTAGAGATGTGTAGGATTTTTCTCATTTTTTAAAATCTTCCACATTGCTTGTATAATTCACTGACACTTGACTTTTAGCTTGCCTTCTGCCTACAACTGCCCCCTCTCTGTTCAGCCATACCCTCTTCTCATGTATTTGAACTCTTGTGCTGTGTTTATATGACAGGCTAAGCTGAAAAGCTTATTAATTGGCATTTGTCTGCCACATACAGTACCTCCCTCAATTATACACATTAATTTAATAAGTTCTGTGCCTTGCTGTGTTATCTGAACTTGAAATAGCTACTATTTGGGATTTATGGAAACTGAATTGTATAATCTAGAGAAAACCTTGGATATGATGGAGGTGTGGGTCCAGTGGCATTGATACTTCAGTATCTTGTGACCCACTAAATACAAGGGGGCAGTAGAATGTAGATACAGAGTTAAGGATTTATTCTTCATCCCCTCTATCACTCTGTCTATTCTTTATCTAACAGATTTTTAATCCAAAGTCATTTCCTCTTACCTTACCTCCCAAGCATACATGCATGGAGCACATGTTCTTGGATTTTCTTCCTTAAAGGATGTAATTACTTAAGTACTAGGCTTTGCCTATCCCTATAATGTGCTTCCTCAAATAAATAGCTTGTTATACTCATAACCCTGTTTCACTAATTATTGGCGAGATCATATTCTCACTCTTAGGCACACTCCCCTGTTGCAGAACACTTCAATCTCCAACAGGGTAAAGGTGCCAATTTCTAGAAAACCTGAAAAGTAGTCTTATTTATTTATTTATTTATTTATTTATTTATTTATTTATTTATTTATTTAATAAACAACAATGCTTTGTGTACATTGAGGTGTGATGGTGAAAACACCCCTTTTTTTTCTTGTTGGTTTACATAAACACTGCATTGATTTCCAGCCTAAACTTATTTATGTAGCTTAGGTGTGAAACCTTCTGCTCTCCCATGGAATTTTGGTCCCTTCTGCAAAATATCTTTAGGATTGCATCTTTCTCATCTTACTATTCTCATCTTACTATAATTAATCATTTCTAGGGCATGCCCTGTATCTTAATGTTCCCTATCTGAGACTAAATTTCATTGTCTCAGTATGAAGAAAGGAGGCATTCTACCCAAGGTCAGAGGTACTTTTTATCCATGTTGTCTTATGAAGTAAACCTCTGTCATGACATTAAAAAAAAAATGAATACTTCTGATAAATCTGGCACAACATAGGACATTTTTATGAAGTTGCCAGGGCCTCAGATCCCTCGCAATAGTTATTGCAGTGCTAGTGCTTACTCTGCCCCAAACATCTTTAAGCCACCATTTTAATTACTCTCCCATAATGAATCCTTGGGAGAGCACTGTTTAATTTCC
The DNA here is from genome assembly GCF_059951505.1 of Python bivittatus. Lineage (NCBI taxonomy): Eukaryota > Metazoa > Chordata > Lepidosauria > Squamata > Pythonidae > Python > Python bivittatus. Next base: position 31,646,134 of record NW_028277087.1, read on the forward strand.
CACAATGCTTTGGAGCAATGCTATACTCCAGTGCTTTTGGAAGGTAATTAAAATGGCAGCTGCAGGCTTCCCAGCACAGATTGCAGTGCTGCTTCATGACATTGTTTTAGTGTTGTGACTGTTAGGCAAGCCAACAGGCCTCACAATTTTAGGAACCGGTCAAAGGAGGCATTTTGTCCAGGGCCTTGACAAACCTGGAGCCAACCCTGTTGGGAAACACTGATACAAACTATTCTCTACCCTTCGTCTCAGAACTGATGGTTTCAGCAAAATGTTTTCTGCATTTGCTGTTCTATTTTAGCAGAAGTTTTATAATATATAAGTATATATGGGGGCTGGGGGAGGAATCCAATTTTGTTTTCATCCACATACTGAACAGTCTTAATTTCAATACAGGATGTTCCTTTCTTCATAGATTGAATTTGACTGCCTACTTTGCAGTCCCTTTCAAAAATAACTTCTCAGCTTACCCCCGCACTCTATGCCTGACTAAGAATTTGTGTTTGTAAAAATACCACACTCTGCAGTATATAAATGAGTATCTAAATACCTGCTCACAAATGTGACACTTTTTTATTTAAAGATAGGGCTGCAATCTGTCTCTGAGCTCAAACCATCTCATAGGATTGTGGCAGTGGAAATAAAATGAAGGGAGAGCCCCTTCAGGAAATCTTGGGCTCTCATAGAAAAGGACAGGATATAAATGAAAGTAATCAATATAGGTACTATGTTCGTGCAGTGCTTTGGATTCATGCCCAAAAAGGTGCTTTGAAGCACAGAAGGTTACAAATGTATCAAAAAATTGCAAAAGGGCTACAACACCATTTTTTTTTCAGAATCACACAAAAACTCTTGAAAAACATTGATGTTTTAGCATAGCCTTAAAAAATAGTATATGGGGATGATCTAATATTGCACAAAGAATTGAATTATCACGGTGCAGATAAATGTTCCCAGGCTATCTCTGTCTTGGAGGGTGGTCATAACTGAAGAGCCAGCCTCAAAAAATGGAAATGGCTTTATACCATGGCATCTCTTAGATCTTTAAAGATCAAGCCAGACCCGTCTTTATCCTCAAATTGTGAATCAGATATTTCAGGAGAAAATACAGATTCATTCAGAACCAAGGGCATGTCAAAATTCATCTACTAAAATTTTCCTTTCAGTCACCTATTCAGTCCAGCCTTTAATTCTATTCAATCGAGTCAGCCATTTTCTCACCCTCTAGATAGTGTTGTTTAGGTCTTAGTCAAACAGTCTCCTAACCATACTTCTACCAAAGTTTCTAATGCCTTCTTTTAAAAAAATTCTTCTGTGTAAGGATTTCTAAAAATAAGGGGGGGGGAATCAGTTCTGATCCATCAACATTTTTATAAATGACTTAGTGAATGGAGTGAAATGCATATTAAATTTGCCGATGGCACCAGGCTGAGGAGATTGTCTAACACCTTAGAGAACAAAAGCATTATTCAAAATGACCTTGACAGACAGGTCAAATACAACAGAATGATGTTTAACTATAACAAGTGTAAGGAGCTATATCTTGGTAGGAAAAATCAAATGCATAGGTTCAGGTTTGGCATCAGTACATGCTAGAAGAATATAAAAATCCTAGTGGACCATCAGCAGGGTATAAGCAAACAATTTGGTACCCCAACTGCACTTGAAATATTGTGTTCAGTTTTTGGCACCACAGTTTAAAAGGAAAAAGCTGGAGCAGATTCAGAGGATAACCACTAGTATAATCAGAGAACTAAGAGAAGCCCTATGAAGAATCATCAACAGAGCTGGGCATGTTTAAAAAAGGAGACTGAAAAGAGAGATGTCTCCAGTTTATCAACCTAAAGTATTGTTCCACGCAAGGGGGGATCTGTTCTTCTAGGGGAACAGATCAACAGATTAAAATTTAAAAAAAGGAAATTCAGGCTGAACATTAGAAAGAATTTCCTGACAATCATGGCTGTTAAGTAGTGAACACCCCACCCAGAGGTTTTCAGACAGGGGTTGGGGAACATTTAGTGGATTCTTTTACTGAACAAAGGATTGGATTAGGCAGCCTATAGGGTCCCTTCCAATTCATGCATTCTATGATTTTATGATTATTTTCCATTACAAGATTCGCCAACTGTGTTATTGATTATGTCTCTGCCTCCTAGAACTGATCATCAGCACATCATCAGAACACAGGCCAATTCTTTTCCATAATCAAGACTTTGAAATGGAGCTGGGCTGTAAGCTAAACTTTATTGTGTTTACATCAATTAGCTGATCAAAAATAGAAGAAATGCAGCAGGTGACAGCATGGTGGCAGGAAATGTAAACACTTTTCTTGGCTTAATTAAGATTCATTCTTACCTGACCTTTGTAGGACAAGCAGAAAACTTTCTCCAGAATGATTACTGCCACCACATTGTATTATAACTGAGAATTGCCATCAAGTGATAGTTAAAAAAAAAAAAAAACTATGTTAAAAAGAAAATCAGCTAGATGAATTAAAGAACGGGAATATAGAGAAAGATTGCATTTAAAGAGAAAAAACAAATTAGCCCACTTATTGATCAATTTGAGGACTTGGAAATAATACATTTTAAAAATTGCAATGAGATGAGAGAGCCATATTGTACTTGTCATATCAATGAAGCCAGATTTGCCACCAAGTGTACATTCAACAGAAATCTGCATTGAAACCCTGATCTCTGATCAGCATTCCTGCATAAGTGTATATGAACATACAAAGTGGGTGCTACTTCAACAGAATAGATTTCTGAGAATACATTTACAATCAAGTGCAAGTCTGAAGAAGAAAGAGCTGAGAAAGATTCCAGAAAAAGGGGAAGCAAAGAAGAAGTTTAGCGATGATTAAGCCATAAAGTAGGGACAGACTTGTCTAGTACTAGGCTGAAAAAATATCCTGTATTTTTCCCTACTAGATCTCACTCCGTTTAATGAAAAAGACTTTGCTCTTGAAATTTCATCTGTGAAATTCTTATGGGTGGAATGTGATCTTCTTCCACTTACTTCATTGCTTGGTGGCCCATGATCTGCCTTTCATTATATAATAATCTCTCCAGCAGTTTGCATCCTCCCTGCCTTCTCCCAATTCAATTAAATCTTAAATAAATATTTTCTAAAGGAATTTCTCCCCCCCGCCCCCAGACTGAGCCCTGAGGACAGCTAGAGAAGCTATTCAGTGGCAGAAAAATGTGGAACAGCAATGCCATGGTAAAGTAAGCTAAGAAATACTGACAAAAGAAAAAGAAATTCTCACGTGCTCTGAAAATAAGGCAGAAAAACAAATGGGTTTTTTCAAGGGAAAAGAAAACTTTTGAGAAATGGCAAGACAGTTTTTGGACCAGCATTAGTTTTAACACTTTGAATGGCTACAATTGTCCACAAGAAAACACTAGTTAGAAATGTCAATGTATCCATTATATTTCTGAAGGAAATAGAGTGTGAATAAATGGTTAAAATATTAAAGTTTAAATTTAAGCCTGACTATAGTACCAGTGGACAAGAATATTTCTTTCATTACCTTAATTCTTCCATAATCTTCTAATTAAAGACAAACCAACCAACCAACTCTGGACAGCATAACCTCTCAAGAAGCTACGAACTACCCCACAGTTTGAAAACCACTATCCGTAGAAATTGTAAATCTCTGCTTCTCAGCAAGTTACATTGTTGTAATGTCCTATATGGCTCAATGGCTGCTTTTTTTTTTTTTTTTTAAAGAAGTTTAGCTCAGCCTCCCAAAAATGTAGGGAAAAGGAGGAGATTGGCTCTAGAGAGATCTTGGACCCACCAGCTGTTTTTGAAGTAAGGAACTGATATACAGTATCATCTGTGAAATTCCACTCTCTAGTCATCTGCTATACTATAGTATAATATAAACTAGGAAAAGAAAAAAGCAAATAATTGCATATGTTTTACTGCAATTGACAGATGAGTAGACAAGAAATGAATGAAAATCAAATCCTGAAATATTTGCAGAGCAGTTCAGACCTATTTAACATATTTTTTAAATATCATCTGAATCAACAGTCTCCATTTAAATGAGATTTACCAGCAAATTTATAACTGTTTCAGGATTATGCAGATAAAGACTTATAAAAGTACCTGAGATTTTGAGAGTTTTCTCTGCACATTTCCTTCAGCTTACCAACCAATCCAGGTTCTGCTGACTTGTATTTCATTCTACTTCTGCAGTGTTTTAGCACATTGTCTATACTACATCTGACTAACCTGTTTCTGATCTAGAAGACTCCCTCAGGGATGACCTGGGATGTTAAATTGCCATTAAAACTACATCTGGAAATGTTGCTAGAACTGGCTTGGACACCATTCTACTGCTTTATGAGTCAATGTGAGTAAAAGCAGTGGTAATGATGAGGCAAGTTTTTTTTTTAAATCAAAATAATCAGAAAAAGCAAAGAACTTGGGAAGGTAGTTAATGTTTTATGAACTCATGGCTAATGTAAGACATTATGCTTCCATATAAATATAAAAATGGAGCTATCCCATTCTGTGCACAAAAATTGACTTGATTGACAGTTGAATCTTGGTTCAGCATTGTCCCAGATGTCTTCAGCATCCCTATAAGGCAACATTCTTGTATCTAGGGGACACAAGGAAAGCTGAATGGCACACAGTTCTTTCCTCTAGCACTTTGCTACGCACACAAGTTGATTGCCTCAACTTGTTCATTGGTAAAACTAGTACTCCATGACCTGTTTTTCCTGATCTAACTCATTCCTACAAAAGAGTTGCTATTTACCTAAAATGGGGGGGGGGGGATTAAAAAATTAATATGATGCCTTTATTTTTTTTCTTCCATGCAATAAATAGCAATTTTTAGTGACAGAGTTTCCATTTAGAACTGATACATAGGCAAATCGATTAATCCCGTTCCTCTGGCACCATGGGCTGTATTTAATTTTTACTGGATTGCTCTTCTTTCAACGGTGAACTATTACATAGTAGCCAAGGGGAGCAGATGACTTGTGCCATCAGACTTCCTGCAACATCACTAGAGCACAGGCTTCAGATCATGTCCTAAAATTTGCAGATGTAGTTTCAGTACTAAGGGATATGTCCTAAACTAATTATGTTCTTAATTTGCCTAGCTAAAAGCTATTGCACATTTGCAGTCAGCCACCTAAAGTAGTGCCCAAAATGAAAGGTGTGCTCAAAAATCACTTGCAGAAGTGCTGGGTGTCTCATCTTAGATTTGATATAGCAGCCACTCCAAGGCAACAAAATGTGATATCTTCATCAGTTTCCTTTTAAAATGCCAATTTCCTCTGAAGCCATTAGAGGTGTCCCCTCTTTCTGCTGTATCCCCTCTTTCCTGCCAAATGCACAGAACTTTCCTCTGCTAATGGGAGTCCACTTTGTGGGCAGAGAAATGCACTCATGGAAGGACTATGTTATAGGGTTGAAATGGATCCATAACGTTCAGCCAAATGGTATCATCATCATTCCTTTTCTTTTGTTTTTAACAAACAGACCATATAAATCTGTAGGAATAATCTGGTTGAATTTGCAGGGTTACCATATAGAAACATCCAAGCTGGATCAGATTATCTCTAAATTTGACGAACTGATGTATTTGCACTTTCTTTGTTGTTGAAGCTCATGACAGAAACAATAATCCTCCTGGGTATAATCATGTAATGACAGGACATGCAGGGTATGAATTTCCTGAATCTCAAGAGTGATTGTCTACCTGAAATCCTTTTAAACTTAAACTGCTTTACACTTTGAAAAAGTGAACCTCTTCTAGTAACCTAAGCAAATTAATAGTTATATTCGTTACATAAATGCACACATATTAGGTTTGAACTTACAATATAAACCTAAAGGAAAAAGTACAAAAAGGAAATTACATCAGATTACTAAAGGATAAGACAACATAATACTGAATTAGTATCATAATAGTCTGTTATCTCTTGTTTTATTAGTAAGCATTATTTCTTTGATAATATCAAGAGGAAAGTAACTTCTGCTTCTATACACCACAACTTGTCTGGATGCAACATTTTTTAAAGAATTGGGGCCATTTTTTCTGCACTGAATCAGTCTCCAGGAAAATAAAAGGAAATTATGCTTCAGTTTGAGAATCAGTTTGTGTAGTGGATCCCACCACCCCCAAAATCAAAATTTGTTATAAAAAATGAGATTTTGAGATAAACATTTTGAGTCTGTTGCCTTATAGCACTAAATAAACTTACTTAGACTTCCAATTCTTGAAATGTAGATAAGCTTAATACTTGAAATTATTTGACCGAACATTAGATGTAGGAGTGAAAGATGGAATTTTAAAGGTTTCTTTTAAGGAAACCACTCTCATGAACAATATTAAATGGTTTATCTTTTCTATGCAACTATTTTCATTTTCAACTAAATTGTCAGTGTTTTTTTTTTTTAATAAACACACATATATTAATTCATTTAAGAATATTTGCAGAAAGGATGCTAAAGTTGTAACCCAAAGCACACTGAGTGTTCCAGAGTAAACATGCTTAGGACTGCGATGCAACTCTCTCAAGGACTCTCTCTTGAAAACAAATAAGTATGTTCCACTAGTTGTATTTGGATTTACTTCCAGGGAAATGTGGTTAGGGTCAAACATGCACAGCCACAATCAGAAAATTGAAAGGACTAAACAGATTTCAAATCCAGATTTTTTAAAATTTAATTGGTTATGGCATATTTTGCTCAGAATCCAATGGAATCTATTAGGAAAAGAACCACTAACAAATTCCTGCAAAACTCTCATATTGTAGGTTTTTTCAAATTGAGAAAGAACAATATTATATATTTCTTGTTTATTTCCTCTATACATAAGTATACACCCTTTCCCTTCTGGATTCTTATTTCCCTCTATCCCTATCATTCTTAATTCTTATTAAATTCTTTGTGTTTTACTATCTCACTTCTTTTCCTTGACTGATCATGAGTTAGTTTTGAATTGTAAACATACATGAGCAGAGGTGCTAAATCATTATGCAATGGAGAAAATATAATAGTTGTGTCTGCTGTTAATTAAGCATCTAGCTATTCATACATCTTAGCTATATTTTGCCTCTGTTGGCAGGCTGGTGTTCAGATTTCATAACTAAAATGGAAGCTAATTTTAATAAATTGCTTTTCATAAGCAAATATACTTTTCTCTGTTTTATAAAGGCACAATTAATACTTATTTCAATATTGCCTCTCACTTATTAGCCATTCCTCTGAAGTCAGTCTTAAAATGCTATCTTAAGCCTTTAAGACTAAGTTACAATAATGTTATGACAAAAGGTACTGAATAAAAATTGAATTAAAATACTATTTTTTTTTACATTGAAATTAACTCTCATAATCGAAGCTACAATATATACAACTTACCTTTTAAAAAGAATTATTTTTTTCTGACAAAAACTATATTTCTTCATTAACAAAAAAGAACTAATGATCCTTTTAATTGCACACAATGTTTAACCTTAAAGTATTAACGGTTAGCCTTGCAATAGTTTCAGAGATGAATCAGGTAGCACAGATTAACTATAAACCCCAGTAACAAACTTCATCTTGATTCAGAGCTTCTGTTCACCATGTTAACATTCAAAATAATAGAATCTTGGAATTAATGGAATTCTGGTTTGTGTGAAAACCCAGTGATGCAAGAGCTTTGTTATAACAAAGGTTGAGAAAGAAAATGGAAATATACATTTTGGAATCATGCAGCCCAACCATGTATTTTTACCTAAAAACAAGTACAACATCAGCTGGGTTTATTTCAGAAGAGGAGCTTCTAATATCCTAGCATCCAAACTTATCCAGCTTAATGACACCTTTGCTTGCATAGATGATTTTAAGCATGGCTAAGATGTAGCAGCAAAAACTTCCACTCTGGCAGCAGTAATCTGTCTTGAAATATTTGCCAAAGTATTATAATAGTGGATGTTGAGAATCAATATCATACCGTTTTTCTCTTGCAAAAAAGAAGAAGCCTTAAGACTCACCCATTCCACTTACAAAGCGTTTTAAAAGTTTAATCCATCAGCATTTTCAGGTCTTATCCTTTCCAGGATATCAGCTCTTCAAATTAATCTGATGTGGAAAGAATAACATTCTCTCCAGCTCTTATCCTGCTTGGTTAGTGACAGCTCTTTATGGATATCAGCAGCCTTGCTGAAGTATTATTGTAATCCATCCAAGCTTCCCAAGATTGCTCAGGAGATTGAGTCTGAAATATACATCATCTTTCATTTTGTAAGCTGCTCGATGCTCTCCCTGCCGTATGCCTTGCTTCTGAGAGGCTTGGATTATCTCAAACTGGAGGTAGCACAGACTTGGCTATTTATACAGCATTCTGCACTGCCTGCTTGGAAAGAGAAGGAAGGGCGCAAATGAAACTGAACACTTCAGAGATGCAAAATGCTCTCACATGCTTGGGCATTTCCCAAATAAAATGCTTTGTATTTATCAGACTGGAAGGCAGACTCTGGGTTCGAATAACCGAAGAAAACAGGCAAGGATGCACATGGCCGTTTGTCTGGAGATGCAATACAGAATAATAAGGAACAAGTAGCAGCAGAAGAAACAGCAGGAGAGGTTGAGCATCTTGTGATTGCTTTGAATTACACTCCTTGGGGGGGATTTTTTTTTTTTTTTTAACTCTTCAAATACAGCAAAACTGTTTTATAGGGAAAATAATTGGTTGAACCCGCTAAGCTGTTTTATTACATTTATACAACGTATGTTTTTATTTTGCTGCTGTTTAAGCCTCGCAGTTACAATGAAAAAGAACTAGATTAATGGGGGGCTTATATCCTCTCTCAATGTTTCAATAAACATTGATACCTACAGGGGTTATCCTGAGATGGAGTCATTAAAATAATTAGTAATCATCAAAGTTTGCACTTTGAATTCATGGGCAGAACCTTCTGAAATATCAGGTGAAAGGATAATGCACATTCTATGATTTATGGTAAAATGATATGGTTCTCTCTCTTTTTTTGATAGAGGTTGTTTGCACTACTAGCTTCTAATTGGTAGAACTAACAACCTTTCTGGCCACAAGGCTGGCCCAGATGGGACACCACCCTTGCTGCAATCCAACCAGTTGTTAAATCTTACTTCAGCGTTGGCCTCAGCAATACCAGAGGGCAGCATATAGTTCAGTGGAGAGAGACCTGACTGCACACAGCTCTGCCCTTTATCAAAATTAAATTGAAGAGGGGCTTAGAAAGAAAGCTGTGGAGGCTGCCCCCTCACCTCCTTTGGGATCCTTTACCTGAGGCTACTGTTTCATTCTGTACAGAAGAGAGGAGGAGGAGGAGAAATCCAGTGTTCACTGCACACACACAGTCTTCTGCAGGTACACCTTCAGTGGGATTCTACTGGTCAATGCTACAAATTTAGAACAAATTTGAAACCTGGCTTTTCTAACAGTTCTATGAAAATTATTATGATACTGAAGCAGAATTTCAACAAAGATTGTAAAATATGTTACAATAGCAATGAAAATAGCTGAAAAGATTCTTTCTTAAGACATAGGTGATAATTTTCTTGTCATTTTTATCTGGTACAATTAACATAAACATAATCAGGAGAGAGAATTTTTATCTGAGTACATCTTTATGACATGCATGAATAAAAAACCATATTATATAATCTTATCTGTTCCACTACTAATAAACTATGTATGTAGATTGAAGTTGATTAAGAGATTCTAAATCCCTCCATGTTAGCAGCCTGGAAACATCAGAACTGGGACAACAAAATTGCCCCTTTGCTGCCTGAAATACAAGCTAATCAGAGAGGTTGATTTACTCATCAATTTTTCTCAGTTTCTCATTTATCTAGTCATAGGTTCAATTAATCCCTTTACCATACTAAGAGCTCCATCATATATGCAGTCTGAAGGAAAACTTTATTCTAATCCATGTACTGTATTAATCTGGGAAGTATGAATTAAGTTAGTTTTGTGGATCTGATATCATTTTCCTGTATACTTCTTTGAAAGTAACTGGTGTGTGTCTGTGTGTGCAAGAGAGATAGACTGACACTATTCATATGTTTCAATATCAAAAAGTATACTTGTTTTGGAGAAAAAAGGACCTAAGAAAAACAGAAATGTAAGTAATAACTACCTTCCAGATCCGGCTATGAATTTGTCTGGTCTAATATTACATTTTCAATGGTATCCAGCCAAAGGTGATGGTAATAGTTGGGTGTTAGTCTCTACCACCTGGCTTTCACAGGTATATTGTCACCAAACATGGTATCCAAGTTATATGCAAATTGATTGGGAAAGCTGGTCTTTCTCAGAAGGAGAGGGGTATAACAGCAGTTTTGAAATATCTGTGGCATTGTCATATAAAAGGTGGCGGGCCAAACATATTCTCTGTTGCTTCAGATGGCAGAGTAAAAACCAGTGGTGGAAATTGCAGGGTACCAGATGTCAGGATCCATGCCAATGATAAAAGCCAAAGGTGGGAAGTGAGAGTGGGTGGGGAGTAGGGGCTTTTCTTCCTTGGAAGTTCTTAACTATGTAGACAGCCATCTACTGGGGATGCTGTAGTTCCCCCCACCCCTCATTACCTAGAAGAGCTGCACTACATAACCTCCAAGTTCCTTACAAACACTGTAATTTTATGGAAGATTTATGTGACTATCATTTTATGTAATGTGAATTAGGGGTGCATGGAGCAGCTGGTAAAATGCTTTACAATAGATACATATGAGGAGGGTGGCCAATCTCTCTCTCTCTGATTCCACCATTAACTAGTAAGATGTCTCAGAAGTTTCTAATAAAAGTAAAATTAAAACCAGAGATATTAAAAATGACAAAAACAATTATTAAAAATCAAATTTTAAAATATTTGTTTTTAAAATAGCAACTGTGGATTATCCAGCTCAGATTACTTTGACGAGCAGATGTGGGGAGAATTATATAGAAAGAGTGACTTCTCAGGTATCCTGGACCCACACTGCATAGGGGTGTAGGTAAGCATTTCACTTAGAAACAAGCTAACAGCCAGTGCAGTGCTTTTAGTAAACGTCAGTGTTATTCCTTTGTGTTATTCCAGAGACCTATATGGTTGTTGAGTGATGTATCAGCTGAAGATTCCAGATTAGACTAAAAGGAAGCCCCATAAAGAATACATTAGAGTAGTCAAGCTTGGAGGTTACCAATGAGTGCACCAGAGTTCTAAGGTAATTTTTTTTTCTTTCTAATAAGAGACATTACTACTGTAATGTATCAACTGAAGATTATTGCCTGTATCTGGGAAAACAGAGAGGAATGCAGATCCAAAAGCTTTCCTAAATGGTGTAACTGCTCTTTCAGGGAGAATATAACAGGAACAGGAAGCTTATGAAGGGGAAGATCTAAGGGCTTTTCCACACTGCAGCCCTAAGCTGTTTGATTCCTGTGCATAAACCAGCTGGAAATTAAGCTGGTTGAAGAAATCCCTTTCCAGATTTCAATACCTTTTTCCACTTTGGCCATAGAGTTTTGGTCCTGGTGTTTTGTCTGGACTGTGTTGACCATGGTCCCTAACTGCTGGTTTCCCCTGCTTCTAAACCCTCCTTCCTATGCTGAGAAAACAAGCAACAGTTGCTTTCCTTTCCATTGGTGGGTCTTAGAGGATAATATGGTTTCCATTGATAACCTTTTGTATGAGCCCTACTCCATCGACTCCCCCTCATAGTTGACCCCTTCCCCTCTGGGTGGATCTACCAGTGGACCAATAAAAGATTAAAGGAAAAAAATGCTGCTTCCTTCTTCCACCTATCACTTAAGCTAGAAGGAGAAAGTGGCAGAACTGTTCTCAGATTTACATGGATAAAAAGAAAGATCCGCCATTCATACTTCCATCAGTGAATTTGTAAAAGAAAAAAAGAAAGAGTCCATGCTTTTAATTTTCCACTGGTGAACTTGTAAAAAAACCCCTCATCCTTCATTTCACTAGTCCATGAATGAAAAAACAAAAACAAAACAAAATCAGAGGTTAACTGGTTGGGGTCCCTTCAAATGGGGGCAGGCAGCCCCACAGCCTAGAGCAAACTGATGCTGGAGGGCAGTGAACAGTGACTGGAGGAGAGAGAATATTCCTGCCATATTGCACAGAAGTCAATTGGAGTGGAGGAATTTGCCTACAATGAAATGATGCACAGCAAATAAACTGGGCAGCACTGCTTGTGCTAGCGCAAATTGGAAAATGCTACTTTTGGTGGGTATCAGGAAAAGACAGATAAAGGTTGTCTTCCCTGTGGGTTGGGTAGATGATGAAGCTGTGCATTCCTGTTTTTGCAGATCAGTGCTACTTCTCTGGAATTGTGACTCCTCATACTAAGCACCTCAGTTTTGCCTGGCTTCAGTCTCAATTTCTCATTTTACCCACCATTACCTGTTACAGAGGTTACAGATGTTACAGAGAAATATATTTAGCTATTATCGGCAAATTTATATAATACAATTCCAAATTTCCTGTTGATATCCCCCAGCAGTTTTAGTGAGATACTGAAAAACACTGGAGAAAGAACAGAGCTGTGAGAAACACAACATACTGTAATTCATCTTGTTTTGAGAAGCAGATGCCTTCAAATGACATGGTCTGAAATATCCCTGAAAAAGAGGAACAGAACCATTTCAAAGCTTCCAGTTCTCATGGTTGCTGTGGGGTCCAGAAGGAGCAGCAGGGTCAGACTTAATCTACTAATTCCCAGATAATTATCATTATCTGCTTTTTTTTCAGAATTGCTTTAAGGTGAGAAATCATATCTCTCAGTCACTTTGCCCAACCAGCTGAAGATTAGATACTGGCTTATTTTTGGCCATCTCAGAGAAACTGAATGTAGGCCTCTTAAGAAGAAGTATAATACTTGCCTTTTTCAAAGAAAAGCGCCTGCCTTTCCTCAGAGAGGCATTTATGGTATTAACAAAAATGCCTCTGATAGCTTTCTGATTAGAAGTTACAAGTCATGTTAGACTTGAATCTAGAAGTTAAGTGGGATGTACTCCTTCAAAGTAGCATGTCCACAGGGTATCACAATCTGAAATGGATCCAGCCTTTCTGTTAGGCTGAGTCTCATAGAAAGTGATGGTGATTTCAGTTTATTTCACATTATGTTCTATTCCGGGGCCCATCTGCTGGTGACATTTTCCTGGCCATGTTTTCTGTAATGTGGTAGATGGTGAAGTAGTTAACTTGGGTAAATATGGCATTAAGTCCATTTTCAGGCTGCTGCCCATTCATTGTAATAATTTTGACACATTTGGATCCAGGTTTTAACACAAGCTCTGTGCCAATGGGTTGCTCTATCTTTTACTTAGTCTGCTACACTTCGTATCATATAATAACTCCAATTAACTTTTTAGACTACTTCTTCTTTGCGCGCTGAAAGCACAGCTGCCACTGAGTTTACCTAATGAAGCATTTCAAGGATTTACCATGGTTCTGTCTATGATGGAGGAGAAGCCTGAGTGGCTATCTTTTGACTCATGTTTCTGCATGCTGAAACGGACATGGTAGAGCAATTATGCTGCCTGCATGCCAAAAAGATGTTGGTGACAAAGGAGTGGCTCAGTTCTTGCTGTAGAATATAGAATATTGTACAGAGGAGCTGCAGAGCTGCTTGGGCAACACCTGTTTTTTCTTCTAAAATGACAGCACCTGCAGTACCCTTCTCAGTACTGCTGTGATTCAGTGTGGTTCCTGACATTTGAATGTCTAGCCAGTTGAGAACATACATATGCATGTAAAGGGAATTCCAATCTCTTCTTAATAAAACATCCTTTTGGAAACCTGGGCAATTGCATGAGCTGAACTGCAGGTGGTTCCTGATGTAGCTGGAGAAAGATCTTTAGAGTTAGATGGTATTCTAGAACTGCCCTCAGTCTTCTGAATATCAGGACATTATTAGAAAGCTTACATTCCTTGAATTTTTCCTAGAGCTAGTGGAACTAGGGCAATTGAGTACTGTAATTGAATTAAATTCTAGAATAGAAAGAGTCCAAGTTATTAATAACAAGACTTCTAAATTCTTCAAATTAATAATTTGTTCCCAACTGTGTGGAGGATGCCTTGTTCATGGCATATCATGCTTCTGCCTTGGATAATTCCAGGTTTAATCCTAATCTCCTTCCCAGATAAAGTGTTTCAGAGAATTGACTCCCCTGAGCAATACATTCAATAGATCTACTATTGCTACAGATTTTCTGTAGCCTTGGTAACTAGAGGTTCAGCATTCCTTTGATGCAGCTTTGCCTTCCAAGTTAAGAATCTGCTATTCCAGATAATTTAAGGAATTATAAGAGTTCAATGTAAATCTAAACAGATTGAGCCATCCCCATGGAACACATTAAGTCCACCTTAAAGGAAATGACCTAGTATCTAAAACTGTGGAGGCGTTCTTTCAGTTTTTGCTTTTCAAAGTCGAGGTAGAGAATATTCTAGATATTATTGCTGATTTTTAAGCATGGAAAATGCTGGTGAGCTGGGTCAAATCATCCCTACACAGCTGTGATTACTGAAATATTATGTACATGTCAACTCAAGATTATACTTCATAAATTCATGTACTAATACATAAATTAGTGGAGAGAGTCTCCATCTCTCTCTCTCTCTCTCTCCCTCTCCCTCTCTCTCAGACACACACACACGCACACACACACACACACACACACATATAAAAAAAATAAAAATTCCCCTCTCACCCCTATGGGTGGTATGTGTCTTCCTCAATCTCGGGTCCTCTACCAGAGGCCTGGGAGTTTGAGGGTTCTGCGCAGTATCTTAGCTGTTCCTAGCACTGCACTCTTCTGCACAGAGAGTTCTGATGTTATTCCTGGGATCTGTTGAAGCCACTCTCCCAGCTTAGGAGTCATGACCCCGAGTGCTCCTACCACCACTTTGGCCTTTACTTTCCACATCCTCTGTATTTCCTCCTTCAGGTCCTGGTACTTCTCCAGCTTCTCATGCTCCTTCTTCCTGACATTGCTGTCACTTGGCACTGCTACATCTATCACTACCGCTGTCTTCTGGTCTTTGTCTACTACCACGATGTCTGGTTGATTAGCCAGTACCTGCCTGTCCGTCTGGATCTGAAAGTCCCACAGGATCTTAGCCCTGTTATTCTCCACGACCTTCTGTGGAATCTCCCATCTGGACTTGGGGGGGGGGTCTAGCCCATACGCTGTGCAGATGTTCCTGTACACAATGCCAGCTACTTGGTTGTGCCGTTCAGTGTATGCTGTTCCTGCCTGCATCTTACACTCTGCCACTATGTGTCTCTGACTGTCTCTGAGGCCAGGTCCTCTGCACCTTGGGTCCTGTCTAGTGTGGTAGACCCCTGCTTCTATGGATCTGGTGCTTAGTGCTTGTTCTTGTGCTGCTATGATCAGTGCCTCAGTGCTGTCTTTTAGTCCGGCCCTTTCCAGCCACTGGTAGGATTTCCCAATGTCAGCCACCTCAGCTATCTGTCGATGGTACATCCCATGCAGGAGCTTGTCTTGCCATGGCACTTCCTCTGCTTGAACCTCCTGCCTTGTCTGCTGCTGCCTGAGGCATTCTCTCAGCAGCTCATCTTTGGGTGCCATCTTACTGATGTACTCCTGGATGCTCCAGGTTTCGTCCAGGACAGTGGCTTTGACACTTATCAGACCCCACCTGCCCTCTTTGCGGCTGGTGTATAATCTTTGGGTGTTAGACTTGGGGTGGAAACCTCCGTACATTGTGAGGAGCTTCCAGGTCTTCACATCGGCAGCCTCCATGTCTTCCTTTGGCCAGCTCACTATACCAGCAGTCAATCTGATGACTGGCAGGGCATACATGTTGATGGCATGGATCTTGTTCTTCCCATTGAGCTGGCTCTTCGGGACCTGTCTTACCCTTTGGTGGTACTTGGATGTTGCTGTCTTCCTTGCCTCCTCCTCATAGTTCCCATGTGACTGCGGGACATCAAGATATTTATAGCTGGTCTCTATGTCTGCTATGTGGCCCACTGGTAGTTCCACTCTCTCGGTCTTAACTACCTTCCCTCTCTTTACTATCATCCTGCCACACTTCTCCAGTCCGAATGACATCCCAATGTCCTCACTGTAGATCCATGTCAGGTGGATCAGTGAGTCGATGTCTCGTTCACTCTTAGCATACAGCTTGATGTCATCCATGTAGAGGAGGTGGCTAATGGTGATTCCACTCTTGAACTTGTACCCGTATCCAGTCCTTGTGATTATCTGGCTGAGAGGGTTTAAGCCTATGCAGAAAAGCAGTGGTGATAGTGCATCACCTTGGTATATGCCACACTTGATGGCCACTTGTGTGAGTTGTCTTGAGTTGACTTCCAGTGTTGTCTTCCACAGTCCCATTGAGTTCTTGAGGAAGGTCCTTAGTGTCCTGTTGACTTTGTATAGCGCCAGGCATTCACAGATCCATGTGTGTGGCATTGAGTCATAGAGGGTTTCCTGTAGTCAATCCAGGCTGTGCTCAGATTGGTCTGCCTAGACCTTGAGTCTTGGGTGACTGCCCTATCTATGAGTAACTGGTGTTTTGAGCCTCTGGTGTTGTTCCCAATGCCCTTCTGAGCTGTGCTCATGTACTGGCCCATATGGTCTTGTAGCTTGGCAGCTATGATGCCTGATAGAACTTTCCATGTTGTGGGGAGGCAGGTTATTGGCTGGTAGTTGGATGGTGCTGTTCCTTTGTGAGGGTCTTTCATGATCAGCACTGTCCTTCCTTGTGTTAGCCAGTCTGGGTGGGAGCCTGCTGCTAGCAGTTGGTTCATCTGTGCTGCTAGGCGTTCATGTACTGCTGTTAGTTTTTTTAGCCAGTAGGTGTGGATCATGTCCGGGCCAGGTGCTGTCCAGCTTTTCATGTTCTTGACCCACTGTTGGATGTCTGCTACTGTGATGGTGACTGGTTCCTGTTCTGGGAGATTGCTGTGGTCTGCTTTCAGGTCCTGCACCCACTTTGCACTGGTGTTATGCGTCTTCTCTTTCTCCCATATGTTCTTCCAGTACTGTTCAGTTTCCGCTGCTGGGGGCTCAGCTGTTACTCTGTGGTTGCACTGCAGTTGGGAGTACACTTTGGATGGTTCTTTGGAGAACAGGGCATTTATCTTCTTGGCCTCTGCTTCTCTAGTGTATCTCCTTAGCCTGGTAGCCAGTGCTGTGAGCCTTTGTTTAGCAGTCTCTAGGGCTTCAGATGGAGTCAGGCCCATGTATTTTTTCAGTAGCCGAGTCTTATCCTTAATCTCCACATGCTTCTGTAGTTCCACAAGCTGAATGACTTCTCTCCGAGTTGCCTTGATCTTAGCCTCCAATCTCATTTTCCAGGGTGGGTATGTACTGCTGTTCTTCTTGATCGTGTAGCCAAGCATTTCCAGGATTACAGCGGCTGTAGCATTATTAGTAGGGATTGTCTGGAGGGCTTTGTTGGCATCTTCTAGCATACTATCTGATGGTACTTTTCTGCTGAGCCTTGGTAATCGGACTCGAGGGTTGACTGTAGCTAGTTTATCCATGATCTTATGCCTCATATCAGCTGCTGTGCTCTGTAATGGAAGGGGTGGCAGTGACATTCCAGCTTCAGGTGTTGGCTGCACATCTGCTTGTTCTTCCAGGTCTGCTTGAGTCCGGGTTGTAATGTGGAGTTGGTCTATCTCAAGTTGTGAGAGCAGCTTCCTCTTCACTATGTTGAAGCGCTGGGTAACTAGTTGTTTCTCAGTTAGTGTGGATGTAGGCCTTCTGTCTATCCATATAGTTCCCTTATACGTTTCATATATCCCCTCTCATTAGGTCTGCTGTTGTAGTAGCATTCCATCATTTCCAAGTTCTCTTGTCTCGTCCATGTATGTTTTGTTCCAGTAGCCCACTTAACATCAGATTGTCCTGGTTCCCCAACATCTGACACGGACCTTGTTAATCCGGGCGACGACCGAGCCGGAATGACTCTCTTAGTCCGTGTCACTCTCATATTTTTGAGGTAGGCAGGTGAAGCATTAGGGGGTCTTTGCCCAAGGACCCCTACTGGTAAGGTAGGTACCAGCTGGGATTTGAACCCCGGTCTCCTGCATCAAAGGCGGTGTTCTAACCACTACGCTATATATATATTTGGCAACATTAACAATATATTTGGCAACCTTAACAAGGCTACCTCACTGGAATTTATAATACTTTATTGCTCTTATTAGCTGTTCCTCCTACCTGCTTATGAACAAGCAATTCCAGCATTCATAGTTCTTGTTATGTTAAATATCCTTTTGTGTTTGACATTTGAAGTTTAAGGGTATAAGCTGAATTAGGAAATGTAGAAAGAAAGATTTATTCTACAGCATCATATTGCATGTAACTGATGAGGAAATAAACTGCAGAAATCTTTACTGGCACTCTTGGAGAAGGCTGGGATATTGTCTGCTACAGGCAGAAGCCACTTTGCAGGGTGAATCTCCACTCAGTTTTACATCTTATTAAACTTTTCAGTGTGAATTTGAAAAGTATTCATTAAAAACAAAAATCACCTAGAGATATGTTTAGGAAAGAGGGTTGTAATGTTAAAACTATCACAATTTCAAGAGATGGAGTCCAAACATCCACAATGTGCCAAATTTGAAGATTTTGTTTTACTTAACTCAAAATGTAAAGTGAATTTGAACATTTCTCTTTATGCCAAATATCTGCGGAATTTTTAGAGAAGCCAGAAGATGAATCCTGAGTTCTGAATCTTATAGATTTTTTTAGAAGAATTTCTAAATATCTGTGCATTTTAGTACCTATACTGTTTTGATAGTAGTTGCTTGTCCAGAGAGCCATTTTTCACGAAAGGCTTAGAAAGCATGACTCCTGTGTTCGGAAAGCATTGAGCAATCAATTTGTTAGAAAGAATGGCTAGTCTTGGAAGCTAGAGATGTTCTGCAAGCATTTTAGGCATCCACAGGGACTTTTGGGATAACTGTGTCATGGATTTCAGGCTAAATCAGCTCATTCCAACTCAGGAGGTATAGCTTAAAAGTTCAGAAGCTCATACAGTGTGGAATAAATGAGATGTGTTGTGTAATTTATTATTGAATATTTGCATAGTGTCAGGAAGAGAAAAGGTCAAGTGAAACAGGCCTCTGGCATTGCCAAGTTAGTCCATTATTTATCAGGGAGAAAAATCTGTTAACGGTTTGATTTCATGGTTGCAGAACTTCAGTGATATGTGATTTAGGAAGTAGGTGCTGCTCTATTTTCTCTTGTCAAAATGGCAAATGAATGTTGGATGGACAATGTATAAAAGGAGCAGTGGGAGCATCTCTGCCAATCATATTCTTGATATGAGAACACTTCCCATCCCTGTCCTGAATCTACAGATTCAGTGAAACTTTTCCAAGGGAGAAATCTGCACTCACACAGATATATGTCTAAAGATGCTTCTTTTCAAGTATTATACCAGACATAGAGTCATTGGGGAGTAATGCTAGTGACTGAAGTGAGATCAGCAGGCAGACATAGTCTTACAGTATATCCACCTTCGACAAGATTGTGTGAACAGTAGGGGAGATTAGTAAGAACATTCCTTTACAAAAAGCTGAAAGTGTTCTAAAAGAAGCTCTATACCAAAACTGACAGGTACTCTCTTTACCATTAGTAAGGAATGCTGCATGCAACATGGGCACAACTAAGGCTAGTTGGATCATCTATGCCTTATCTACCTTGCTAAAAAGCATTATGCAGAAGCTTCAATTGGTAGTACAGGTCAATATCCATGGGCCTATCTGGTAAAGATCATGGCATATGGAAAACTATGACTAGGAATGTAAGAGGGGAGAAATAAAAATATGTTATGTATCTGTGAAAGTAAGATGAAAGAGAGGGACATAATAGATCTGATCTGATCTACTTTGCAGTTGCAGAAAACATGCAGGGAATTGAAGGCATAAATTGAAGGCAGTCAGAAGACATAATGAAAATTCCTTAATTGCACAACACATGGACAGACTCAACCACAGTTTTAACTGGGAAACTGTCAGCATTTTAGACCAAGCCAAATCCAAACATGCAAGAGAATTCTTGGAAGCTTGGTATTCAGACAAGGCAGCAATTAACAGACACACAGAGATTAACAGCATCTACATACTATTCAAAAGAGACAAAAGACCAGAAGATCACCTCACCAGCATTCAGTCACCAGCAATCATCTCCCAAATAAGCAAAGGTCACCACCAGCCACATAAGCAAGCAGTAAACATATGCTAACCAAAGAACTACCAGAGGAGCAAAACAAATCCCCCACCCCCACCAGCACTGGCAAGGCAGGCCACAGCAGATAAATAGAGAGCAAACCTCATCCCATTTTAGCACTGAAGATGTTACCTAGCTGGGTAATGAAACGTTTGCAAGAAAAGAACCAAGCTCAGAGAACCCCAAGGACTCCACATAGATTTAATAATGAATGAAAGTGCTAAGATGTAAGTCAGAAAGTAGAATTGGTGTCATTGTTGTGGGTGTGTATGAAATAAATATACATAGGTTGATTAGGGTAGGTGCATATCACACTCTAGTGAATGGTGATAAAGAATCAGAGGTGAATCTTGGAAAACATTGCACAACATTCTGAATGAATGTGATTTATGGAAAAATATTAGTAGGTGAACATGAATGGATGGTTGTAAATGAGAAGATAGTACAGGAATAGAAAAGGAATAATAATGAGGATCACTAGAAGTAGAAACACATATTTTCAATACATGGTTTAAGTCTATTCATATGTATAATGGCAAAGGAATGAATATAACTCTAAAAGCATAATAATGTAGCAACCTCCCTGCCTGAGCTGCTGGAGGCCATCTCGGGGTTGGCAGTGGAGTTCCCCAGGCTTGTGGTCTTGGGGGACTTTAATCTGCCATCCCTGGGGTTGGCCTCGGAGGCAGCTCAGGAGGTCATGGCTACCATGGTGGCCATGGGCCTATCCCCAGTCATCCTTGGCCTGACTCAGGACAGTGGTCACATTCCAGACATGGTTTTCTTGTCAGAGCAGTGGCAGCATGATCTGTTGGGGGATTTTATTTTATTCTCTCTGTCATGGTCAGACCACTCCCTGGTGGCTGTGAGATTCTCCTATGCTGCCCCCCTCCACAGGAAGGCGGGATCTATTTGAACAGTCCACCCCCAGTGACTGATGGACCTGCAAGGGTTCCAAAGAGAGCTGGGGGCTGTTCCCAAGGCCTTGCTGCAATGTCCAGCGGAGGCCCTGGTGGCAGTCTGGAATAAGGAGGTGGCTGGGGCCTTGGACAGGATCGCACCTGTGCAGCCACTCTTGGCCCATCGCCCCTGGCACTCCTCATGGTTTACAGAGGAGTTAAGGGAGATGAAAAGGGCTAAGAGACATCTAGAGCGCTGCTGGCAGAAAACTAAAGACGAGTCTGACCGAACACAGGTTAGAGCCACTATTAAGGCCTACCTAGTGGCAGTAAGGGTGGCGAAACATCATTACTTCTCCATTCTTATTGCATCCTCAGAGTGTTGCCCGTCAACCCTGTTCAGGGTCACTCAGTCCCTCCTGGGTACGGAGGGCTTGGAGGACTATCTACAGGGCCGTGCAGAGGAATTTGCTGAACACCTGATGGATAAAATCACTCAGATCTGCTCTCAGTTGGAAGCCAAGCGTGTGGAGCGTTCTTACCCAGTTATCTGGGAACGGTTTGAGGAAGTGGACAGGGTCCTCAGGGCCGTTAGTTTGGCTACCTTATTTTGGATCCTTCTTTCTGGTTGGTTAAAACCACCAAGGAGGGTGGGTACCAATGGTGGTCAATTCCTCCTTGCAGGAGGGGGTGTTCCCGAAGCCTTTCAAGGAGGCTTTGGTCCACCCCCTCCTCAAGAAACCATCGCTAGATCCCACCCTTCTGGACAATTTTTGTCCAGTCTCCCACCTTCCCTTTCTAGGAAAGAGTCGAAAAAGTGGTCGCGCGGCAGCTTCAGAGGATCCTGGAGGAAATGAATTATCTGGACCCCTATCAGTCAGGTTTCAGGCCTGGTTATGGGACAGAAACAGCATTGGTTGCACTTTTGGATGATCTCTGGCGAGAGTGGGATGGGGGTAGTACATCCATCCTTGCTCTTCTTGACCTCTTGGCAGCTTCTTTCTCCAAGGCCAAACCCAGTTGATAGGGAGTGAGAGGTCCAACCCACAGCCCCTACTTTGCGGGGTACCTCAGGGTTCAGTGCTCTTGCCACTCCTATTTAACATCTACATGAAACTGTTGGGTGAGATCATCCGGTACCATGGGATGAGGTAGCATCAGTATGCTGATGATACTCAATTATATATCTCCATCCCGGGTAACCTAAGTGATGCTGTGACTACCCTTTCACGGTGCCTGGAGGCTGTGGGGGCCTGGATGGGGGACAACAGGCTTCAACTGAACCCTGGTAAGATGGAGTGGCTGTGGGTACGGGGAGCCTCAAGATCTAGGAGTTTATCATCTTTGGTTCTTGACGGGGTCACACTACCCCAAACAGGCCTGGTGAGTAATCTGGGGGGTCTTTCTGGACTCATGACTCCTATTCAAAGAGCAGGTGGCAGTCATGGCTAGGAAGGCCTTTGCGCAACTGTGTTGTGCAGCAGTTATACCCCTTCCTCAATCAGGAGACTCTCTGTACAGTCACTCATGCCCTGGTCGCCTCCCAGTTGGACTACTGCAATGCACTTTACATGGGGCTACCATTGAAGAGTATCCAGAAGCTACACCTGATGCAGAATGCAGTGGCGTGGACAGTTCTGAATGCCCCAGGGGGGTCTATATAACACCACTGTTATGTGAGCTGCATTGTTTGCCGGTTTGCTTCTGGGTCCAATTCAAGGTGTTGGTTATCACCTTTAAAACCCTTCATGGCACAGGACCAGGTTATCTGGGGAGCTGTCTCGCCTCTATTATATCAGCCCACCCCACTCAGTCCAGCAGAAGGGGCATGTTGCAGACCCCACCAGTCAAGGAATTTTGATTGGTGGGATCTAGGAAGAGGGCCTTTTCTACGGTGGCCCCTGCTCTGTGGAACAATCTACCTCCCAAGATGCGGTGTGCCCCACTCTCATGGCCTTCAGGAAAGGTGTGAAAACCTGGCTATGCCAGAAGGCCTGGGGGCCAGATGGGGGCTCCCACCAGTGGAAGTGGCTTGTGTGGTAATTGAACCTGCCCCCCCCCCTCATCTTGAATGTTTTTTAGTATTTATGTATAGGGTTATTTTATAGTTGGATTTTAATTGATTAATTTTAATTATTTATATGGTATTGTTTTTTAATGGCTTGGGTTTTTGGTTTTAATTGTGGGTGACCCAGAGTCACCCGTTGGAGGAGATGGGCAGCATACAAATTTAATAAATAAATAATTGATTTGATTGTTTATGATACAAGGCTAAGCGAACTGAAGGATCCAAGGGTGATAAGAGACTCTGAATATAGAATATACCATTTTTAAAATAGCGTTAGAAGTGAATCTTGGAAAAAATGGGCATGGAAGAAAAAGAAAGATTGAAAACCACAAGAACAAAAGTAGAATGACTACATCAGTGCCTGAAGATTGGAAGAATGCCATTATTGTTTCCTTATACAAAAGAAAAGGTAGCAGGAGTGAATGCTGAAAACTACATAGTAGTGGCTACATTCTGACTGAAAGGGTATGAGATGGGACAATGAGTGAGATTTGGCAAGTGTAATACAACATTATGCCAAGTAGGATATGTGTAGACCAGATTCTTGCTGTTCAACAAGTCGCTGAGAAATGCATGTATCTAAGAAACTTAAGACAAAAATGTGTAATGTCCCTTAGTTGTTTAATATAGATACAGATAAATGTTCAAGGAATGCTTGTGACAATGTTAGAGGTTTGTTGATTGGGAAATGAATGTATGCACATTTTTGTATGCAGGTGATGTCATGTTTTTGACTGAGAACCTAAATGATTTGTCGCTAATGTTACATAGTCTGAATCAGGTGTATTGCTCTGAAAAATTATTAAGTATTTTTCACAGTAAAAAGTATTAAGGACCAAGGTAGTTTTGTCTGAGAGGGAAAATGAAGTGAATGGTTGCAAGTTATACATAAGTGGCAAAAAACTAGAGTAAGTAAATGAATTTATGCACCTTGGTAGAATGCTCACCAGAGATGGGAAAATAGAGGTAGAATATTATTGAATAGTATGTGATTTGTTGTAAGGAATGGATGTTTGTCAAAAGAAACAAAAATAACTAGATGTGAGATTGATTATGCCCACTACATTGTACTGAAATAAGCTTAGGTAAGAACATTGAACATGGTGGGAATGGGTGTAGTTAAGAACTGTTTGTGATGAAACAAGAAGAGACAGGGTCAAGAATGACTGGGTGTTGAATGAACATGGATTGAATACTGAAGTGAGTGACTGATACAAAAGAAATAGGTTGAGGTGATTTGGTCATGCAGAGAGAATGGATGAGGATCAGATTGCACACGTTGCCTATATAGGGAGAGGAAGGAGAAGACCAAAGTCATGGTTGGATGGATTTGATGAGAACCTCATCAAGTAGAAAGAGGTGATACATTTTAAGAACAAAGGGAAGCAGTATATGGATGTGATGGGAATAAGGATGATATTGTTGTGAGAAATCTGCTCATTTAAAATAGAAACTAAAGTAATTGGAGATACATGCAATAAAGTATACAGTACTTTTATTGGAATGTGCTACAGTGATCACTGGGCTTCTTGCCAACAGACAGTGGGGGAGAGAGCCTGGAGTGAGATACTTCCACAGATTATATACATTTGGTCAATTACATTGGAAACAGAAAGATAAAAGAAACAATACAATGACACTATGATCTTTTAGCTGGAATGTTTTGATAAGCTAATAAAATGACTTCCCTGTTATACCATATACATATTTGTAGAATGCTTCCTGATATTATCAATATGTATGGGCGTATGTGAGTAGGTTGTGATTGGAGAAGGTGAATGTGCGGCTCTCTGCCTGGGTGGGAGACGGGCAGAGGGCAGGAGCGAATGGGGTCCCTCTCTCCCTGGCCAGTGAGGGAAGCCAGTGGAGAGAGGGTGAGTGTTTGTTAGAGGATTGGGAGTGGTGACCCCCTGTTGGCGCTGAGAGCGGTCAGCTGAAGTGCCACAGGGGTGTGTGGCCCTACCCCTTTTTTGTCTCCTCTCCCTTGTGTGGTGGGGGGTATGGCGGGCCCCTTAAGTGGAAGGCCTGGAGGGGGGGGAGGTGGACCTTGGGCAGTTTAGGGCGGGCATACAGGTGGTGACGGGCAAGGGGCGGTATGGCGGGAGCCAGAGGGCAGGCCATTTCAGGGGAAGACGCCCCTGATGCGTTATACCGGTGGCGTGTTCCGGCTCTCAGAGCTCAAGCCCAGACCCTGGTCAGCAGGCCTACAGAGGCCCGAGCTTTCGTCTGTTGCTGCTGAGCGCCAGGTCAGTCAATAATAAGGCCCCCCTTATTTACGACCTTATTGGGGAGGAGCAGGCTGACCTGCTCGTGTATCACCGAGACCTGGTTGGCACCAGAGGGGGGAGTAGCCCTCTCGGGATTGTGTCCGGCCGGGTTTAGGGTGTGGCACCAGCCGAGACCCCAGAGCAGGGGAGGGGGAGTGGCAGTAGTCATCAGGGAATCCCTATTGGCCTTCAGGGGCCCTGCTCCACAAGTTGCTGGATGTGAGACCCTGTTCCTGAGGTTGGGCACACGGGATCAGTTGGGAGTGCTGCTGGTATACCAGCCTCCCTGCTGCATAGCAGCCTCCCTGCCTGAACTGCTGGAGGCCATCTCGGGGTTGGCAGTGGAGTTCCCCAGACTTACGGTCTTGGGGGACTTTAATCTGCCGTCCCTGGGGTTGGCCTCGGAGGCAGCTCGGGAGTTCATGGCTACCATGGCAGCCATGGGCCTATCCCAGGTCATCAATGGCCTGACCCGGGACAGTGGTCACACCCCAGACATGGTTTTCTTGTCGGAGCAGTGGCAGCGTGATCTGGTGGGGGATTTTACATTATCCCCCCTGTCATGGTCAGATCACTCCCTGGTGGCAGCAGGATTCTCCTATGCTGCCCCCCTCTGCAGGGAGGCGGGACCTATTCAAACGGTCCGCCCCCGGCGACTGATGGACCTGGATGGGTTCCAAAGGGAGCTGGGGGTTGTTCCTGAGGCCTTGCTGCACGGCCCAGCGGAGGCTCTGGCCGCAGCCTGGAATAAGGAGGCGGCTGGGGCCTTGGACAGGATCGCGCCTGTGCGTCCTCTCTTGGCCCATCACTCCCAGCACTCCCCGTGGTTCACGGAGGAGTTGAGGGAGATGAAAAGGGCTAAGAGACGGCTAGAGCGCCGCTGGCGGAAAACCTGGGACGAATCAGACCGAACACAGGTTAGAGCGGCTATTAAGGCCTACCTAGTGGTGGTAAGGGTGGCGAAATGTCAATATTTCTCCGCTCTTACTGCATCCTCAGAGTGTCGCCCTGCAGCCCTGTTTAGGGTCACCCGGGCCCTCCTGGGAAAAGGGGGGGCGGGGGACTACTTGCAGGGTCGTGCAGAGGAATTTGCTGAACACCTGATGGATAAAATTGCTCAGATCCGTTCTCAGTTGGAAGCCAAGCGTGGAGTAGGTCCAGAAGAGTTGACCAGGGAGCGTTCTTGCCCAGTTATCTGGGAGCGGTTTGATCCTGTTGTCCCTGAGGAAGTGGACAGGGTCCTCGGGGCTGTCAGCGCGACCACCTGTGATTTAGATCCGTGTCCCTCCTGGTTGGTTAGATCCACCAAGGAGGTGACCCTAGGGTGGGTCCTGGCGGTGGTTAATTCATCCTTGCAGGAGGGGGTGTTCCCGAAGCCTTTCAAAGAGGCTTTGGTCCGCCCTCTCCTCAAGAAACCGTCGCTAGACCCCACCCTCCTGGACAATTTTCATCCAGTCTCCCATCTCCCCTTTTTAGGGAAGGTGGTAGAAAAGGTGGTCGCGCGGCAGCTTCAGAGGATCCTGGAGGAAACGGATTATCTGGACCCCTATCAGTCAGGATTCAGGCCTGGTTATGGGACAGAAACAGCATTGGTCGCACTTTTAGATGATCTCTGGCGAGAGCGGGATGGGGGTAGTGCATCCATCCTTGCTCTTCTTGACCTCTCGGCGGCTTTCGATACCATCGACCATGGTATCCTTTTGGGTCGGCTGCAGGAGTTGGGGTTGGGTGGCACAATGCTGTGCTGGTTCAGCTCCTTTCTCCAAGGCCGAACCCAATCGGTGTTGATAGGGAGCGAGAAGTCCAGCCCCCGGCCCCTACTGTGTGGGGTGCCACAGGGGTCAGTGCTTTCACCGCTCCTATTTAATATCTACATGAAGCCGCTGGGTGAGATCATCCGGCACCATGGAGTGAGGTATCATCAGTATGCTGATGATACCCAACTATACATCTCCATCCCTGGTGCCTTAAGTGATGCTGTGACTACCCTTTCGCGGTGCCTGGAGGCTGTGGGGGCCTGGATGGGGGACAACAGGCTTCAGCTGAACCCTGGTAAGACGGAGTGGCTGTGGATACGGGGAGCCTCAAGATCTAGGACTTTGTCATCTTTGGTTCTTGATGGGGTTGCACTACCCCAGATAGACCCGGTGCGTAATTTGGGGGTTCTCCTGGACTCACGACTCCTGTTCGAAGAGCAGGTGGTAGTCGTGGCCAGGAGGGCCTTTGCACGACTTTGTGTCGTGCGGCAGTTGCGCCCCTTCCTGGATCAGGGGGACCTCCGCACGGTCACTCATGCCCTGGTCACCTCTGGGTTGGACTACTGTAATGCGCTTTACATGGGGCTTCCCTTGAAGAGTATCCGGAAGCTACAGCTGGTGCAGAATGCGGCGGCACGGACAGTTCTTAATGCCCCTAGGAGGGCACATATAACACCGCTGTTGCGCGAGCTGCATTGGTTACCAGTTTGTTTCCGGGTCCAATTCAAGGTGTTGGTTATCACCTTTAAAGCCCTTCATGGCACGGGACCAGGTTACCTGAGGAACCGCCTCGCCCTGGTCACTTCAGCCCGTCCCACTCGGTCCAGCAGAAGGGGCAGGTTGCAGACCCCACCGGTCAGGGAATTTCGATTGGTGGGGTCTAGGCAGAGAGCCTTTTCTGCTGCAGCGCCCGCCCTATGGAACATCCTGCCTCCTGAGGTCCGGTGTGCCCCCTCCCTCATGGCCTTCAGGAAAGGTATTAAATCCTGGCTTTGCCAGAAGGCCTGGGGGCCAGAGGGGGGCTCGCACCTGTGGAGATGGCTGGTGGGATGATGGGTTGCCCCCCCCCCAGCATCTTACAGATTTTTATAGGGCCAAAATTAGAGGAGGTTTTTTACGGTATTTTAATATGTTTCTAAATTATTTATAGTTTTTAGCCATCTTGGAGAGAATTGTATTTCTTCGTTTTTATTGTGAGCCGCCCAGAGTCACCCGTGGGGGAGATGGGCGGCATACAAGCCGAATAAATAAATAAATAAATAAATAAATAAATAAATGTACAATAAACAGCATTTGTTATTTGCAAGTCTACCTTTACACCATTCCACTCACCCTCCCTAGGAAGGACAGCTATCTAGTTGCTCTTAGCTGCCTCCAATCCAGGGTCACAGTATTAGCCACTGAGGTATACAAATATAATGCTGACAATTAACAACATAAAGGTTTGTATCTGAATATATGTTTTATTTTAATAAGTGTAAAGCAATGTGAAAAACAGGTGAGGGGGTTCAGTTAATAATCCTTGATTTTGATATGACAATAGGAGCATTACAAGCATGGCTTCATTTTCTTCTCTCTGAAATGTCGGAGGTTATGTCTTGCACTTTGGGAAAGCAGTAAAAAGAATTATTCTCTTTTATACTTTCTAGATCATCTGACTGACTTTATTTGCAGCATATTTATAGTCTGTTATAGTCTGTTAATCTATTTCTTTCATTTGAATCCTTCTTTCCCTTGCAATTCAGGGATGGTATTCATCAGTTTATCTCAGTTTATTCTTCTGTCTAGCAAAGTAAATTATGCCACTGAGACTGTAATCTACACCTGTCTTCTGGGAGTAAGTCTGACTGAACCCAGATGGGCTTACTTCTGAGGAAACATATTTAAGATCAGATCAAAGCTTGTTCCACTGTAAGCATTGGCTTCCTTTGTTCACATCTAACATGTTTAGCAACTAAAGTATGCTAGTTTCTACCCCACAATATTATCAGTCAAATCAGGAACAAGCATATCACAGAGATTAAAAATGCTCCATACCCCTACCTAGAGATACAATCTGATTGCTTTTAGTTTATGTTTTTGCATACTTGTGAGAAGTCTGTAGCATTTTCTTTCAGAATCAACCCGCAGGATTATTGCTTCAATCAAATCTGCTTAAGCACCATTCGGATACCTTGAGCAGATGTGATTTTTATTAGCAGGATGTCTTCTCTTTTGAATTCTTCTCTAATTTCATGCCTGGAAGAAAGGAGGAGAAAAAAAAAGCTGGAGTCTTATATGAATATATAATAAGTATAAAAAAATGACTCAAACTAGATGTTAAATCTTTGAAATTAAAAAAGCAAAAAGATGGTCCCTCCTTCCACCACTTGCTGTGATACACATGGCAAGATGGGTGGGGGGGGGGGGGAGGAACTTTCTGCTTGCTTGCAAAATGCCATATTTGATAGAGTATTAGATAAGCAAGAATTTTGATTTATGCCCCAAACTGGAGACTTGTTTAATATTCAGATCCCCGACATATGGTATTGTGTGAGAGAGAACAGGGAAGATATGCCAGCTCCCAGGGTGAGCATGTTGGCCCCACTCTCTCTGTTACGTCATCACTGGTTGTTTCATCCTCAAAATGCTCATGGAAAGCCCACAGCAGAACAAAAGAAAATGTAATACTAAAAGACTAACCAACTGATGAGGAATCAATCATTGATAAGCACTTTTTGGAGACACCTATATATTCACTTAATTGTCACGTTATCCAGTCCACAATTAACTACCTTGCTGATCTTATCCATAGAGACAAGTTAGAAATCTTAAAAGTATATTGGCCTCCTTGCTGGACTTGTGGGGGGGGGGGGGGAGTTACAGAAGTTATATCTGAAGAGCCAGTGGAGAAAGGTGAAAAGTGCACCTAACCTAACAACTATATTTTTTAGCATGTCTTGTACCAAAGTTCAGAATTTTTCTGCTTGTTTAAACAAGTGGCAATTACAAACTAAATGAGCACAAAAGATGGGATTAGACCTTAACAGCTGTTGAACAATAAAGTTTCAGGAATGACTCCTGCTGAAAGAACTGGATGTATTAAAAGTAAGCTTATATTTTCTGTTAGGAAATAATGTAATATATAATAGAATTAATATTTGATACTTATTAATTGCTACAATGCTGAAAGAACGTTCATAAAAGTTTTCCAATCTGAAGTGTTTGAGATCATCTTACTAAGGAAAAGGGCTGCATGGAAGTGATAACTGAAAAAGTGTTTTAGAAAGACATTACAGTGAATATGCCCTCTTAAGTGGCAGTATCCAGCTGACTTTAGCTGATTTCAAAAAGCAGAGTTCGGCATAGGTAGGAGGTAATTGAGAAATATCAGGACTGTAAACTACTTTTTACAAAGTCAAAAATTCTTCCAAAAACATCTTCCAAAAAATGGCAACAGTAAACCAGTTCCATCAATACAATGCAGACATATCCATGTACTAATTACTGTGGAAGGAATGAAGATGCAAAGATTTTGCGTTTTCTTGGTAAATGTAATTTATATGAATGAAGTGGCTAATTGAAATAGTTCCTGAATAAGTGGACCAATTTTTAAAATCTTTTATTAAATATTATTTTCATATTCATTTTGTGAAAAGCAGCAGGCTACCTATTTTTTAATGCCTTAGGTAAGGGAAAACTGAAATGAATTGTGAGACCCAGTTCTCTAAATCCTATGAATCACAAGAGAGTAATGATTAGAAAACAATCAGATGTGCTTGTGTGTGGGTATGGGTGTGCATAGAATTGAATTACAGACATGATTTTGCACACGTTTTATCTAGGCCAAAAAGGGTTTTTTAGAAAAAATAAAATAAATCCATCTGATCTATTTGACAAATCTTATTGCAGGTATTATGCATAGCCCAGCTCAATCTATGGACTTATATGCTGTGCTCATCAGGAATTTGAAGGTTATGTGAAGCTCTACCATAAGAGAATATTCTAAAGAATTGGGCAGTAAGCAAATTTCTTTTTTTGCTTTTTTTTTCTTAAGTCCACTTTTTCCCAAAGTCTCCAGAATCATTATATATAGGTTTTGCCCTGAAGTTTCAAGATGAATAACAATGTTAATTTTTGATCTAGGGGAAAAAAATCATTGTAAAAGTGGAATAAACAAGGCAATAAAAGAAGAAAAGCAGTGATATCACAGGCTGTAAATGGTTTGTAAAGAACCAGTTAAGTGTAGTGGTTAAGGTATCAGGCTAGAAACTGGCAGATAGTGAGTCCTAGTCCTACTTAGGCACAAAGCCAGCTGGATGACTTTGGCCCAGTCACTCTGTCTGAACCCTAGGAAGGAGGCAATGTCAAACCATTTCCAAAAAACTTTGCCAAGAAAACTGCAGAGACTAGTCCAGGCAATTTCCAGGAGTCAAAACTTGACTCGAAGGTACACACACAAAGGGTTTGTACTTCTGGATCTCACCCACGAATCTGCTTGCTTTGGTCATCACAGTAGGCATTCACTGCTTTAGAAGCCAGCATTGATATCTTAAGATCAAATATCCAGTTTGTTCAAAATAGCAAAGAATATTCTGATTTAAAGGTTAATCAGTTTATTAACACTTGAATTTTCATGGATTACAGTTATCTTTATCAACTGGATGGGGCCAAGTCCTGAAAGAGTGTAATAGGACTGTAGGAAGCTTCAAATGGATAATAGAGTTTGGACAAAGCTTCAATCAAATTATCCCATTCAAGGAAGTTCAGAAATCAAAACAGGCACCAGATTTGAAACAACTAACGGAACTGGAT
This sequence comes from Python bivittatus, assembly GCF_059951505.1. Lineage (NCBI taxonomy): Eukaryota > Metazoa > Chordata > Lepidosauria > Squamata > Pythonidae > Python > Python bivittatus. Next base: position 31,678,134 of record NW_028277087.1, read on the forward strand.
GTCTCCAAAATGCTTTGGAGATTCAATGGCTATTCTGCTACTTCTGGGATTTTGACAGACACTATGAAATGTTGCACCTTCTATTCCATATAAGGAGAATGTTGGGGCGATTGAGCGGCGTGCTGGGCATTCTGATTGATATCCGTAGCCAATCAGTTTAATGCCTCATTGAAATCTTTTTCTATCAGAGCTCTTTTGGGGTGTGCCTTTTTGGATACATCATCCTGGTCAACCAAATTGTTTCTCTGATGGTGCAGAATAGAGGAGGGATCACCTGGTAACCCACTTTTCTTGCCTATTCTGCTATTGTTATGTATATAAAAGGGTTAAAGATGGAACAACCAAAGGCCACGCTCTTTGGAATTGTCTGTGCTAATTTCCCATAGTACTGTTTCACTGGAAAGTCCTGTGCCTTTTGAAGTGTCAATATAGAGAATGTAGATGGTTGATATTAAGTCCTCTTCCCTTTTATCTCTCATCTGTTGTTCATCTCTCCCTCTACCTGCTTTTCCTGCCTTTTATCCTGTTTTTCCACATAATTGGTTTTGATTTTTGTTGATGACTGATATATAAATTTCAAGCTGTATTTTTTGCTAGCTGAATTGAGTGGTGCATGTACTTCCTCTGATCTAAATATGGGGATTGACTGGGAGTGTACAGGGTGCACACTAAACTGGAAATTAGCCACATTAATTTTTCCACAAAAAATGTGGAAAGGGAGAAGCTCTTTGTTATGAATGGAGTGGGATGTCTCAGCCCCTCTCTCTGCTGGAGATAGAAAAGGATTGGTCATTTTAAAACAAAGGGTATAAATCTGTGAAGAGACTGGAAAAAGATGTCATTGTACCCTGAAACCTCTGATAAAAGTTTGGAATATTCCAGGATCTAGAGAAATAGAGGCAGAGGAGCAGATGTTTCAGGAGTCAGTTATTACTGCAGTACGAGTAGTCCTTGACTTATGACCATTCATTTAACATAATTGTTCGAAGTTATGATGGTGCTGAAAAAAGTGATTTGTGACCAGTTCTTGCACTTACGACTGTCGCAGCATCCCCACAGTCACGTGATCAAAATTTGGGCACTTGGCAACTGGCATATATTTACAATGGTTGCAGTGTCACAGGGTCACATGATTTCCATTTGCAACCTTCCCAGATGGCCTCCAACAAGCAAAGTCAACGGGGGAAGCTAGATTCACTTAGTGATTGCGTGATTTGCTTAATGCCTGTGGTGATTTGCTTAACAACCATGGCAAAAAAGGTCATAAAATTGGACACAACTTATTTAATGATTGCATCGCTTAACAACGGAAGTTCCAGTCCCAATAGTGGTCTAGGACTACCTGTAATAGGTAGCAGGTCTAGCCAGATATTTGTGCTAGGTTTTGCATTTCTGTTGCTGTATTGCATGAAGTCTAATTGTCTCTCTTTGTGCAGGTTAGGAAATCAGGTGTCTCTATATCCTTTTTTCCAAATCTCATGAAGTTAGATCTTTTCTTTATAATTCTTTTGTGATCTTTTATAATAACTGGAACTGTCTCCCAGAGATTCTTCCAAGCGTCTGGCAGGGAGGACTCATTTGTAGCAGAACATTGCCATTTTTGGTCTGCCCAGAGCATTGTACTTCTTTTTTTTTTAATGAGTTATCAGCTGTTATATGGCCATGATCTGAGCAGTTCTGCAATTTGTCTTTCTGAACCTTGAATGTTGTTGCATTTTAATAAGCTTAAAAGATTTTTTAACATTTTATCTTTAAAAAAATGTTTGAATTTACATGAGATTGGTTTATCTCCCAAAAGGGGAGAAAGGGCTGCATCCTCTACACTACGTGGCCAGGCAGGTGACATGATTGACATGATTTCACTTGGTGCATATTTTAAAGAAGGCATGCCTAGAATGGCAGCCAAAAACTTACATGAGTAGAGAGTTGAAGCTGAAAGGAAAGTCTTCCAAAAGATCTCTGAACTCAGAAGGGGGAATCTAACCCCAAATTGGTATCCTAAACAGTCACTGATTCCAAGAAGATACAAAAAAGTTGGAAGGAGTATACTGAAATTCTGTACAGTGGAAAAGTCAGTCTCCAAGATATTCCCTTTCTACAAAACCCCTAGTATTAAAAGATAAAGTTAAATCAGCGCTCTAGTCATTACCAAGTTGGAACTCTACAGGAATTGGTGGAATATTTACAGAAATATGACAAGCAAAGAAGGATCAGTAAACTTTGGCAGTACATTTGCAGGGGTTCTAGGGGGGGAGAAAAAGGGGATCAAGACCATATGCCACTTAGAAGCCAGTGTTGCCTGCCCCCACTTTGCTGTTTCCACAGTTATTACATAGAACCATAGAAAATATTAATGTATTATATATATATATATATATATATATATATATATTACATAAGAATGATTATGTATGTGTGTCTGTATACACACCTACACACACACCCAAATATATATATTGGAAACAACACCAGAGACTCAAAATACCAGTTGCTCATAGATAGAGCAGTTGCCCAAGACTCAAGGTCTAGACAGACCAATCTGAACATGGCCTGGATTGACTACAGGAAAGCCTATGACTCAGTGCCACACAAATGGATCTGTGAATGCCTGGTGCTATACAGAGTCAACAGGACACTAAGGACCTTCCTCAAGAACTCAATGGACTGTGGAAGACAACACTGAAAATCAACTCAAGACAGCTCACACAGGTGGCCATCAAGGGCAGAATATACCAAGGTTATGCACTGTCCCCATTGCTGTTCTGCATCGGCTTGAACCCCCTCAGCCTGATAGTCACAAAGACTGGACACAGATACAAGTTCAAGAGTGGAACTACCACCAGCAACCTCCTCTACATGGGTGACATCAAGCTGTATGCTAAGAGGGAACGAGACATCGACTCGCTGATCCACCTGACACAGGTCTACAGTGAAGATATTGTGATGTCATTCAGACTGGAGAATTATGGCTGGATGGTAGTAAAGAGAGGGAAGGTAGTGAAGATTGATGGGGTGGAACTACCAGCAGACCACATGGCAGACATACAGACCAGCTACAAGTACCTTGGTATCTCATAGTCACATGGGAACCACAATGAGGAGGCAAGGAAGACAGCAACATCCAAGTACCACCAAAGGGTAAGACAGGTCCTGAAGAGCCAGCTCAATGGGAAGAACAAGATTCATGCCATCAACATATATGCCCTGCCAGTCATCAGATTGACTGCTGGTATAGTGAGCTGGCCAAAGGAGGACATGGAGGCTGCCAATATGAAGATCTGGATGCTCCTCACAATGTAGGGAGGTTTCCACCCCAAGTCCAACACCCAGAGACTGTACACCAACTGGAAAGAGAGCAGGCAGGGTCTGGTGAGTGTCAAAGCCACTGTCCTGGATGAAACCTAGAACATCCAGAACTCCATCAGTAAGATGGCACCCAAAGATGAGCTGCTGACAGAATGCTTGAAGCAGCAGCAGACATAACAGGAAGTTCAAGCAGAGGAAGTGACATGGCAAGACAAGAACCTGCATGGGATGTACCATCGACAGATAGCTGAGGTGTCTGACATTGGGAAATCCTACCAGTGGCTGGAAAGGGATGGGCTAAAAGACAGCACTGAGGCACTGATCATAGCAGCATAAGAACAGGCGCTAAGCACCAGATCCATAGAAGCAGGGGTCTACCACACTAGACAGGACCAAGGTATAGACTGTGCAGAGGGGCCTCAAAGATAATCCAACACATAGTGGCAGAGTGCAAGATGCAGGCAGGAACAGCATACACTGAATGGCACAACCAAGTAGCTGGCATTGTGTACAGGAACATCTGCACAGTGTATGGGCTAGACCCTCCCAAGTCCAGATGGGAGTTTCCACAGATGGTTGTGGAGAATAACAGGGCTAAGATCCTGTGGGACTTCCAGATCCAGACGGACAGGCAGGTACTGGCCAATCAACCAGACATCATGGTAGTAGACAAAGACCAGAAGACAGCAGTAGTGATAGATGTAGCAGTGCCAAGTGACAGCAATGTCAGGAAGAAGGAATATGAGAAGCTGGAGAAGTACCAGGGCCTGAAGGAGTAACTAGAGAGGATGTGGAAAGAAAAGGCCAAAACGGTCCCAGTCATGGTAGGAGCACTCGGGGCTGTGACTCCTAAGCTAGGAAAGTGGCTGCAACAGATCCCAGGAACAACACCAGAGCTCTCTGTCCAGAAGAGTGCAGTGCTAGGAATAGCTAAGATACTGCGCAGAACCCTCAAACTCCCAGGCCTGTGGTAGAGGACCCGAGATTGAGGAAGACACGTACCACCCATAGGGGTGAGAGGGGATTTTTAAATATATACAGTGAGATTATTTAAATTTAAACAGTGAGATTATTTAAGTCTCTCTCTCTCTCTCTCTCTCTCTCTCTCTCTCTCTCTCTCTCTCTCTCTCTCATGAGAGACACTTAAATAATCTCACTGTTCACATTTTAATTCAATTCTTTGAAAAATGCTTCTTTGCATTCTCTAATACTGACAGGAAAAGGCTGTATTATCGACTTAATCTTGCTCTTTCATAGAAAAATAAGTTATAATGAAAGGAGAGTGAAGAGAATCTCAAATGCATCTGTTTAATATATACATAAGATATTTTTATTAGTCCTGTCCCATCGCCCTAACTTTCATTAGTGATCATGAGTTTTTGCTGAAATATTAGCATTAATATTTTATGAGATCTTTTTAATCCACTTTTTAAAAGAGAGATATAGGATAACAAAATAATATTCTGTTTCATCAATTTTGAATTAAAATTAAGAGTTAATTGGCTGTTTGAAAAGAAGATTTTTTAAACTCTGGCTTTTTCAGAACCCTAAAATAAAAACATCCCTTGAATATTATGAACTGTCAACAATCTTTTCTCCAAATTTTAAGAGAGATTTCAAAATTTAGTCAACCCATCTTATAAAAAGCTTTCTCTTTATAGAAGTGAGAGTGCAGATTCATAAACGTTAAATATGGAGCTAAGCCACATAGGTGAACTATTTCCGCTGTATTTATCTGCAAGCTTTGCAGTGCCAACTCTCCTTCCAGTGTAACAAACAAGAAAGCTGGAGTACAAGAAATTTGGTAATAAGGTGTTTCAGTTCTCAGGTTCTTAGAGAATAATCAGGAAACATTCTCTGCTGTATACTTCTGGATGGTTTTCCTGTAGATCTAGTGCATAATTTGTGGCCTCAAAGCCAGAGGTTACAACCAAAGCTCTCGAAAGGTTGCTGCAAAAGTGTAATTTTCAATATGGCAGAAGGAGGAAAGTAATATTAAAAACATTTATTTAATTATTGGCCACCCCAATCTGTCATGACTTGGGCAACTTACAAAATATAACAATAAAAACAGAAAATTAAAACAAAGAATTGCATCACCAAAGAAAGTCCAGAAAGGAACTGCTGACTATTCAAAAGATAAAAGCATCCTACAGGGGTCCATCAACCATTCAGATCCATGGTCTGGGGATAGAACCAGGTTTTAAGGGCTCATTTAAATAGGGCCAGGGTGGGATACATATGAATCTCAGGGGGAATGGTGTTCCAGAAGGTGAGCACTATGAAAGAGAAGGCCTGCTTCCTGGATCCCACCAGATGACATTTTTTAATTCATGGGATTCAGTGCATGCCAATTCTATCAGAACATGTGAGACGGGCAGAGATTACCAGGGATAGGTGGTCCCTCAGATAACTAGGCTGTATGTCATTAAGGGTTTTATAGGTCACAACCAGTATCTTCCACTGACTGACTGATATTTTCCCTGCAATTTTCTTGGCAGTAGAACAGAAGTGATTTGTCACTGCCTTTTGCTGTTTTGTTGTTTTGTTTTACTTCCTAGTCTAGCCTATAGCCTAGCCTACAGCCTAGGATTATCCTGGTGGTGTTCCATCTAAATATAAATAATATCATGGCCAAAACCTGGCCTGCCTAAAGCAACCAAATCACTTTGAAGATACAACATAATCTGATTTGCATGCAGTCAACAATACAGTGCATACTGGACCCCCAGCACAGCTTTGACACTTTGCTGAGTGCCCATAAGCAAAAGCAGAACCAGAGCTTATATACTTTTGGCCTCCTACATTGCAAGGAAAAGAAAGGCAAAGGCAGAGCAAAGAAAAGGGCAGACACAGTGGAAATTACAGCATCACATTGTAATATTTTGGATAAACACATCTGTGTGATGACTTTATTATTTATCCCTTCCTACTAGGTCAGCATGCTAGCCATACTATCTTTGAGATATGGACAGTGAATAGAAACAATTTGGTTTACTTGGCCACAGGTTCCTGACTGAGTCTTCTCCCTGCCTCCACTCACGGTCTATTCAGCTTGCTGTGAATGTTTTCTTACAAGGGCACTTAAACCATTTCATATGTATAGGGGACATCTCAGAGGTTTGGTAGTGAATGCAGTTTACATGTGTACGAGGGGGGGGGTACCTTTTACCATCACACTAGATCCATCCATGCTTATCTTTTGGATCACTTAAAGTCATCTAGGTGGTACCATCTGATGCAGACTAACTGTACTGGACTTCAGTTCCAGCAATCCCCAGTCGGTAGGGTCATTAATCCTGTTAGCTAGAGATTATGAGAGTTCAGTGCCTTTAAAAGTTCAGGCAGAAAGGGGTGCTCCAAATTATTTAGCTGTTGACTAGAAATATTTGTTGAATAATGTATGGCACAATTTTTTTCCCCCTGAACATCATTGTTTGCAAAGACTGGCAGCAATTTATTAGCTTATTTTTGAGTCACCTGATAAGTGTCAGGTTCGGTCAGCACGAGGCTTCAGGGAAGCACGGGGTTGCAGGGAAGCTCGCAGCCAGACCACGCGGAATCCACCGGCGGTAGCTAGCGGGGAAAAGAGGAACCGAAAGCGCCGCTAATTAACGAGCCACCTGCGGCCAGCTAAACAGGAAAACCGCAGCGGAAGCTTTTAACTATGAACTGATAACGGCGCGAGCATGCAAGGAACGGGGCCGCAGGGCAGCGAAACAAGATCGCAACGCAGCACAGAACCCACGGGCTTGCACGTAACGGGGAGGAACCAACCCAGCCGGAGGGGGACTGGCAATCAAGGACAATGGACCCTGACCGATCCTGCCATCATGAACAATCAAGGGGGATTATTGGGGGCCAATAATCCGCAGCTGCAACGTGATCGCGGGGCGGGAAAAAAGCGCGGGAAGGGGGGAATATAACAAGTGATGCAATTGTACCAAGCCAGTCCTGGCTTTGCTTGTGACTACTACGTTACGCATGAGTAAACCTTCTTTGTGAACCACACGTGTCGCGAGAGTTTCTCTGTCGAACGGGGCAAATCTCACATAAAGCCAGGACTCACCGTCAGCGCTACCCGGTACCACCGAGGAGCGTTTTCTTTCTCAATACAGGCATGACCAGCGACGAGGAATCCGTGGGTCAGCTGGAGCGCGAGGGATCCAGGCTCGCGGAAGGGCGGTCGGAGCCGCCCGGGAGCGACGGGGCAGCGGCCAGGGCCGGGCGCACTCCATCCGAGCGGTGGTCGATGGGCGTGAACCAAGGACCAGACGATTCAGGCGTTACGATGACCCGGGGTTCGGGGTTCCGGAACCGTGAGTGGAGCGAGGAATTCGCCCGACTAGAGGAGAGAGTCGAGCGACGCCTAGACGCCGTGGAGGCGATGCTCCAGACCCTACTACAGAGAGTGGGGCCACCGGCGGTGAACGAGGAGGCGAGCGACAGGGGGCGGTCCGACACCCCCGCCGGCACCACCCACGGCGCCCCGGTCGGAGGACCAACGGGCGGCAGACGCCCTGAGACTTCGAGGTATCACTGGGAAGTTCTCAGGGGACCCCGAACAGCTGCCGCACTTTCTGACGCACGTCAGGGGGTTCATGCAGAGGGGTGGTCACCTATTCGCTAGAGACGAGGACAGGGTATCCTACGTGGCCGAGCTGCTAGATGGCCAAGCAGCCAGCTGGGTGATCGGGCTGTACGATGCCAACGCGGCGGAACTACGGAGTTTCCCGGACTTCATGCAGGCGCTCCGGGACAGATTCGAGGACACATTGAGCGCCAAGCGGGCGGAGGACGACATCCTACAGTTCAGACAGCAGGGCAAATCGGTATCGGAATATGCCCTGGAGTTCCGGAGGTTGGCCGAGAAGCTCGCGGACTGGCCGGAGTCCCTGAAGGTGAAGTATTTTAAGAGGGGACTCAACCCAGAGATCCTGGAACGGGCACTGGGGCGGGACGACCCGTCCACAGTGAAGGATTGGATCTGGCTGGCCGGAACGGCGGAATCGGCGTGGCGGCAGATCCAACAGAGCACAAGACGACGGGACCAGACGAGGGACCGGCCGAGGGAGAGGACCCCGAGGAGAGACGGAGCGGTCGACGGCAGTCCACCGGGAGGCGAGAGGCGACCAGAGCCCCGAATCTGTGCTTCCGATGCGGAGGCAGAGGCCACCGAGCGGCGCAGTGCCCGACGGAGCGGGAAGGCGCCCCACCACGGCCCGAAGTCAAAACCCCGCGTGCGAACGGGAAAAGGACCGGCGACCGACCGCGGAAGGGGGCAGTGGCGGCGGTGACCGAGAAAGGACGCGGGGGTGGGTCTACCCCGGAGACAGCATCCTCCGGAGAGGACTCGGAGCCGGCGGGAAACGAGGCGCGCTCGCACTGAACGGCGTCCCAGTGCGAGCAGGGGAGTCGAGGCGCGCGGACCCAATAAGAGACGAGGACTGCCCACCGTTCCGGGTGAGGATACACGTCCGGGGGGTGAGATCCGGAGGGGAGGCGCAGCTACGGGCGCTACTGGACTCGGGCTGCACCCACTGCTTGATGCACCCAGCGGTGGTCTCGGGGCTCGGGCTACAGCTGAGGCGCCTCCGGGAGCCCATTTCATTCAGCCAGTTAGATGGCACGCTGGCAGGGGGGGGGCCAGCTCAGTATTACACCGAGCCGGTCCAGATGACGATCGGGAGTCACCGGGAAGAACTGAGGTTCGTGGTGGTCCCGGTGGCCGACTACGCGGTGGTACTTGGCTTGGCGTGGCTGCGGCGGCGGAACCCACGGGTCGACTGGACGGCGGAGGCAGTGCGGTTCGGGGTCGACAGACCGGCGAGGGGCGAGAGCAGAGGGGACCGAGCCGTGGAGACGGAGGCAGCCGCAACCACCGGCGGACAAGCGGAGGGTCCGGGACACCGGGAGACGGGGCGAGAGCAGATGGGGCCCGAGACCCGGGCAGCAACAGCAGCAGCAGCAGCGCCGGGACCCCGGAGACCCGCCACGATCCCGAGGCGAGGGGAGGCAGCGGCGACTGGCGAGGCGACCGCAAAGCGAGGAGCCGGACCCGGGGAACCCCCGACGGGCGGCGGAATCCCGAGGCAGTATCGAGACCTGGCGGCAGCGTTCGGGGAGAAGGAGTCCGACCAACTCCCACCACACCGGCCCAGTGATTGCGCCATCGAGCTAGAGCCAGGAGCAACCCTGCCTAAGCCGAAAATGTACTCCCTGTCGAGGAGGGAGATGGGGGCCCTGCGCGAGTTCATAGACAAGAACCTAGCGCGAGGATTCATCCAACCCGCGAAGTCACCATTAGCGGCCCCGGTGTTATTCCGGGAGAAGAAGGACGGCTCGCTCCGTATGTGCGTAGACTACCGGGGGCTGAACGCAATCAGCACGGAGTACAAATAACCCCACCCGCTGATGAAGGACTTGATGTCGCATCTGTCGAAGGGGAGGGTGTTCACAAAACTGGACTTGCGCGAAGCCTACTTCAGAGTTAGGATCCGCGCAAAAGATGAGTGGAAGACGGCGTTCAACACCCCGCTCGGAAGCTACCAGTTTTCCGTGATGCCGTTCGGATTAAAAGGGGCCCCGGGGGTATTTATGCAGCTAATAAATGAGGTGCTGCACGACCTACTCTACCGGGGCGTCCTGGTCTACCTGGACGACATCCTCATCTACACCGAGACCCTGGCGGAGCACGTGAGCCTGGTGCGCACGGTGCTCCAGAGACTGCTGAAGGCACAGCTGTACGCAAAGCTCTCGAAATGCGAGTTCCATCGAGAGCAACTAGACTACCTCGGCTACCGAATATCCAGCCGGGGAATTGAGATGGACCCGGCGAAAGTAAGGGATGTCCTGGGCTGGGAAGCACCGCGAACCCGGAGGCAACTCCAAAGCTTCCTAGGGTTTGCGAACTTCTATCGTCAGTTCATCCCGAACTTCGCCCAAATCGCCCTTCCCCTAACCGACCTGCTAAAAACCAAGGGCACTGGGAAACCCCCCAAGCCCAGCATGGCACTCGCGTGGACTGCAGAATGCCAGGGGGCGTTTGAGGAACTAAAACAGCGATTCACCGCGGAGCCGATCCTGCGCCATCCCGACCCAGACCGGCGGTTTATAATCCAAGTGGATGCATCAGACGTGGCAACGGGAGCAGTCCTGCTCCAACCCAGCCCGGAGGTGGCCATCCACCCGTGCGCCTACGCCTCCCGCAAATTCACCGAGACGGAGAGGAGGTGGATGGTGTGGGAGAAAGAGGCGTACGCGGTCAAGTGGGCGCTGGCCACGTGGAGGCATCTACTGGAGGGGGCAACTGAACCGTTCGAGGTGTGGACGGACCATAAGAACCTCGAGGCCCTGAAGACCCCGCGTAAGCTATCCCCCAAACAGGCACGGTGGTCCCAATACTTCGGGAGGTTCAGGTTCACACTGAAACACATCCCCGGGAAGCGCAACTTCTTAGCGGATGGACTGTCTCGCATGCCCCAACACGCCAGCCTACGGGAGGAGATCGTGGACTCCGTCATCCCCGCCAGCAGGCTGGCTGCAAAAGCGGTGACCCGAAGCCAGACCAAGGGGGAGCGACGGGACGCGGCGTCTGAAGTAAGGCAAGGGTTCGCGGAGGCGGCGGAGCGGGACGATTGGCTCAAGCAGAACCGAGAGGCGCTAACCGGCCAAGAGGGGTTGTGGTGGCACGAAGGAAAGCTGTACGTGCCCGAGGGTTGCCGACGGGAGGTCATGGAGAGAGCCCACGACAGCCGGAGCGCGGGGCATTACGGCTTCGTAAAGACACTCCACTTAATCCGACGGCAGTTTTGGTGGCCCACGCTCCGGAAGGACGTGGAGGCGTACTCGGGGGGTTGCCCGGTGTGCGCAACGGCGAAAGGAGCCAAAGGCAAACCTAGAGGCCTACTCCAGCCGGTAGCGGAACCCGACGGCCCTTGGCAAGAGGTCGCCATGGACTTCATAGTGGAGCTCCCGGAGAGTAAGGGGAAGACCGCCATTTGGGTGGTCACGGACTTATTCTCCAAACAAGCGCACTTTGTAGCGTGCCGGCGAGTCCCCACGGCCGAGGGGCTGGCGAGACTGTTCGTGCAACATGTCTACCGACTCCACGGCGCACCTCGACGTATCGTCAGCGATCGGGGCGGCAACTTCATCGCGCGGTTCTGGCGGGAGTTCCTGAAGCGGGTGGGGACGAAACAAGCCCTATCCTCCGCGGCGCACCCGCAGACGGACGGAGCCACGGAACGCCTGAACGGGGGCTCGAACAGTACCTGCGCTGCTACGTGGGGCACCAACAGGACGATTGGGCGGAGCTACTACCATTCGCGGAGGTGGCATACAACAACGCCGTCCACAAGAGCACCGGGTTCTCTCCGTTCAAAGTAGCCACCGGGAGAGATTTCGTCCCCATGCCGGAGCTGCCTCAGCCGGAATCCCAGATCAACTCCCTGGACGCCTGGTTCGCCCAAATCGACGAGACCCGGCGAGCAGCGCACGCGGCATTGCAAAGAGCCAAAGCCGACTACAAGAAGCACGCGGACCGCAAGAGGCTCCCCGAGGAAAAGTGGAAAGTGGGGGACCAGGTGTATCTGTCAACCAAAAACCTAAAGACGCACCAGGCATCGAAAAACTCAGCCCGAGGTTTGTGGGGCCGTTCCCCATTTCGGAGGTCATCAATCCGGTGACCGTCAGGCTGACGCTCCCGAAAAGCCTCGGGAAGATCCACCCGGTGTTCCATTGCAGCCTGCTAAAGTTGCACCAGCCGGGGAACGCCTGGCACAAGGCGGAGGGAGTACCACCACCCATCATGGTCGGGGGGGAGCAGCATTTCGAAATCAACCGGATACTGGACGCCCGGAGGCACAAGGGGCAGACCCAGCTCCTAGTGCAATGGAAACATTTCCCCAAGTCCCACAGCGAATGGGTGAGTAAAACCCACATAAGGGCGCCGGACCTAGTGCGGGACTTTTACAGTAAATACCCCGGGAAGCCGAAATAGGACCGAGGGGGGGGAGTTGTCGTCAGGGGGGCGGCATGTCAGGTTCGGTCAGCACGAGGCTTCAGGGAAGCACGGGGTTGCAGGGAAGCTCACAGCCAGACCACGCGGAATCCACCGGCGGTAGCTAGCGGGGAAAAGAGGAACCGAAAGCGCCGCTAATTAACGAGCCACCTGCGGCCAGCTAAACAGGAAAACCGCAGCGGAAGCTTTTAACTATGAACTGATAACGGCGCGAGCATGCAAGGAACGGGGCCGCAGGGCAGCGAAACAAGATCGCAACGCAGCACAGAACCCACGGGCTTGCACGTAACGGGGAGGAACCAACCCAGCCGGAGGGGGACTGGCAATCAAGGACAATGGACCCTGACCGATCCTGCCATCATGAACAATCAAGGGGGATTATTGGGGGCCAATAATCCGCAGCTGCAACGTGATCGCGGGGCGGGAAAAAAGCGCGGGAAGGGGGGAATATAACAAGTGATGCAATTGTACCAAGCCAGTCCTGGCTTTGCTTGTGACTACTACGTTACGCATGAGTAAACCTTCTTTGTGAACCACACGTGTCACGAGAGTTTCTCTGTCGAACGGGGCAAATCTCACAATAAGGACAAATTAAGCAAATAAATTCTTTTCTAATGGGCTAGACTTTCTTCTAATCAATTGCTTATTTTCACACATCTAAGAAAAGGCCATTTTACAGACTTATTTTTCCAAATTTTCTTCCTTGTTTTCCTTCTAAGTGCTGCCATTCATCCTTCAAAATGCCTCAGAACAATACTACACTGGGATATTGTGCAGGAGGTACAAAATGTTGGACTAGGTTAGCCTTTAGTTTTATCCAGCAGGATTCTTCCTATGTGCTTATGCTGGATAAAAATATGGCAAATGCTATAATGCCTTGCTTGTGGATTTCCCGGCATGGAACTCAATGGACTGAACTTCCTCAGGCAGTAATTGACTCTCCTCCACTAAAAGTATTTAAGGAGAGGCTAGTTGGCCATCTACAGGACTGCAGCAGCTAAAAATTCCTTCACTGATTGAGCAGAAGGTTAAATTACATGATCTCCAAGGTACCTTACAATTCTATTTTAGACAGAAGCCAATACAGTAGACAGACTTGCATTCTAGCAAGTTGTTATGCAGTTTGTTAAGCAAAACATGGAGATTTTTTTTTTCTTTGACACCCAGATTTGGAGGGAGGGTGCTGGAAACAAATATATTAAGTTTATTTTTCATTATTTGCATCCCTCAACCTTTCAAAAAGATGACATCTGAAAAATTCCAAGCAACAGTCCTATGCACTATTTATTACTTTTTAAAAAAATATGCCTTGGCTGTTTGGGCAGCAGAAAACAGACTATGATGAACAGCTGCTCAAAGCACATTATACTTTAATTTGGAGCTGTAAATAGTCCAAAATGGATAAGTGAAATGTATCAACTGGGCAAAACTGTATTTCCATTTTAGAATGAAAATACTCTATGTACAAAGGTAAAATAACAATTATTTGCTATTCATATGAGACAAACAAGGAACCAATGAACCTGTCTAATGGTAGGAAAAAAACTGAGGGAACAAGGAAAGTATGTGGGAGAGAATAGGAAAAGGGAATTGATAAATAACTACAGATAATTGCATGGTCTGTTGAGCCCTTGACTTCAGTGTGTCAATGTGAAAAGGTTTCCAAAGAGGTGGTCATGACAGTCCTTTGTACAGTAGGCAAGAAAAAGAACACTAATCAGTTTTATTATTACATATACTTTTGTATATTATCATTATTATTGTTGGTTGCACAGTCAGCCAGATGTTTAGACTAGATATGGCATTTTTACCGACCTATCAAGCCCTTCCCAAGGACCTGGGCTAGGCAGATGTTGTTGCCTGATGGTGTTAAAAGTATCATCACAGGATATAAGCTGTTCCAAGTAAAGCTGCCTTTTCCAATTGATTGACGGTGATTTTGTCAGTGCCGATGGTCTTCAAGTTGCACCCAAAATCATCACCACCACCATCATCATCATCATCATTATCCAGTATATGGTTTGTAAAGTGCTGCCAGAGTAGATATAGGGGCAGGGTTGGGGTTTGGCCCTCTTAGTTTGTTTAAACGGTAAAGGATGCACACAGCATTGAATGAAAAGTGGGATAAAGCTGCATTTCATCTGGACAAAGATCATTGATAGCTACAAAAATATTTGATGGTGCCATTGAAATCAAACTTGTCTGATATTCTAGAATAACTGATTGGGGGATCATTGGGAGACATGTGTAAACCTTTCTGACTGATGTATCATATATTAATACTGTACAATAATAAGCACATGTACATGCCCAAACATCTGCCTGCATTTCATGATGGAGTCTAAATGGCAGATGACACCCTTTCTTTAGGACTTAACTGAATTTCCTGAAGATTGAAAGGAGAGGTAAACATTTGAGTGGAGAAGGAAGAAGTTGATGATAAGAGTGAACATGCAGTATCACCAGGTGGCTAAAGGCTTTCTGTGCTCCCCCACCCCCACTTGTTTTGCTCCGTTTTTACAATAAACTCCCCCTCAGCAGTGGATGCCCTTCATGCTGACGTTGGAGACATTGCTGCAAAATGAAGTGGGAAGGTTTGCAGGAACACTGTAGAGATGAATTCATAAATGCCCCAAAGGACAGTGCAGATTCACTCTTCTAATAAAGAGACAAACTCTATAAGAATGGTCTTTAATAAAATAATCAGACCAAGTTAATTAAGATATGCCTATTGAACATCTAGGTATTTAATCCCATATTAGATTAGCAGAAATTTCTATTGTGAGACAAGTATCAGAAGGATAGGAAACCTACAAATGGATGAATTGTCAGCATTTGTTTTAGTTTTCCAACCAGATATGTTAAAAAGTTATGTATGAAATGATAGTAATATGTGCATACATCAGTGTGCTATTTTATACCTCTTTCTGCTCTGGTTGATCTACTTTGTCAGTTGTCCTGCCCATATGTAGGTTGTGAACACATTCCACAAAACCAGTCAGCAGCTATTGACCATGAATGTCTGTGGAGCTGCAAAGGGTTAAGTGACATCACACGCATCATGAAATAATCATGCACTTGACATGAATGATGTAATTGTGGCTGGTATTGGACATCTATGCCCTTGGGCCATAAAAATTATCCATCTAAGGTAGATTGGCAACTTTTTGTTTGGCTATGCTCAGTACATGGATTCACAGCAGAAAGTAGACAGGACCAAGATAAAACTAAATTTTATTTCACTTAAATTAGATGAAATGTATTTAAATAGGATATAATAAATCCAATTGCTTCCCAATGATCTTTTCCTCTGTCATTTTAAAATTATTGTTTGTGACAACTTTTGGAGGAAATTTTAGGGACTGCAACCCTGAAATTGCAGATTCAGTATCCTGTTCTAAAGTATGCAGTGCTATATATATCACAACACACCAACTTGCGTGATTATGAATTTCATAACATTCCATGCACAGGTCATAACCAGAATAATAGTTGCTTCCATACAGAATGCCCCCTTATCAGCACAGTGAGGTAAAGGGTATTAAATCTGGTATCTCTTATTCTGTCATAACTACTGTTGCGCCTGATAAAAGTTGCCATTCCCATGGTCAAAATGTTCCAGTTTATTCATTTTTATGTTTGGCTGAAAAAGCTGTTCTGCTGAATGATGAACACATGGCACTGATCATTCTAGAATGTTAGATTGTTTGCACTGCATTGCAATGCTTTATCACTACTTTACTTATTTAGGATGGTCTTCAGCTTAAGTATTTTTCTTCTAAGAAATCAGCCCATAGGCTTTTAAATTCTTCACTGTTTGCTCTTCTCCCAGCACTCAGGCTTGGGTTTTATAACAATGATCTCCATTTTTTCTAAGTAAACATCAAAATGTAGAAATTTGATCCACCTTCTCAGGTTTATTATTTGACTTCTCATTAAGATGGATCCATTAGCATTAGCCCTCCCTACCTGATGGTGAAGCCAGTCTTGCATAAAGCACACACAACCAGATGCCGTTAAAGGGTTAAGTTGCAAGTGCACCCTTAGCACTGGCTGTAACATTGCTATGTAGAGGTCATTGTCCAATTTATCTCTTAGTGCACATAGAAGCCCTAGACTGCAGAGTGAGATTAACCAATGAAGCAGAAAAATACACAGTGATTCATCATAACAACAAAGCAGGGCAAATTTATCTGGGATTTCAGCTGGTTGAAGTCTTTGTAAAATAACATGGAAACAAATTATTTGGCCTGCTCTGTTTGGAGTGAAGGAATGTAATGCAGATAAGTAGAAAGCCACAGTTCTCAGCCATTGCAATGCACACAAATTATTCTTTTGTGGTACAGGAAAATGTAATTTCTTTTTCATATTGGGTGGGATTTGCTTTAGGGAGTTTCTCTTACCTTTTCAAGTCGTTCTTTTTTGTGATAGGAAGCATATTTCATGAAACAGCTTGTAAGGCAAGGAAGCAAAGCAAGGAGAACTTGATCTCAATCAATTAGGAATAAATGGATGGGTTTTGACATGGGATTTGTTGAAGAAGCACCTATAAATTTGTCTAAAATTACATCATCCCCAAATGGCCTTTCTTTGATGTAACTGCTAAGGAAATCTGAACTTAACAGGATCTCCTTGATAAATTCTGTTTATGTCTATCTTCCCCCTGCTCCCCAATTATCTGGAATGCAGTTTGGGAAGATACTTGATTTGGGCTTTCTCTCTAAGGATACCTCTTGGCTGGCAAATTAAGGCTGAAAGATGCCTAAGTGGAAATTTTCTTCACTGTTACCAGAAATGTTAAAGATCAGCACGTATTCATGTTGTGAATACTGTAAGAAGATATAGTAGACAACAACATAGCTGACAACATTCCATGTGAAGACTGTAATAGCCACTATGTAGGACAGACAGGCAGAAGACTAGCAGAGCACAACTATGAACACCAGCTAGCAGTCAGAAGACATGATGAAAACTCCTTTGTCTCACAACTCAAGGGGAGACTCAACTGGGAAACTGTTAGCATCTTAGACCAAGCCAAATCCAAAAATGCTAGGGAATTCCTAGAAGTCTGGCATTCAAACAAATCAGCCATCAATAGACACATAGAGATAAACCATATTTTACACACCATTCAAAAGAGACAATAAAAAAGCTAAGAAGGAAACAAAAAGACCAGAACATATCCTCTCCAGCAGCCAACACCCAGATAAGCAGGGATTAACACCAGGCAAACAATCAAGCAGAAAACAAAACAAAAATCAAGGTACTACCAAAGAGAAAACCACACCCCCACCAAAACTGGCAAGGCAAGTTACTGCATATTATCAGGGAGCAAAACCCACACTCACATGATGATGTTACCTAGTTGGGTAATGAAATGTCTGCAAGAAAATAACCAAGATCAGAAAACACCAAGGACTCCATAGCTCAACCCTGAGTTACATATATTCTTTTCTACTGATGACTTGTACTCATATAATATTTGAAGAGGAGGTGAATCAAGGATTATATATGGTTACCTCCAATGCCAAATAGAATGATACTCATGATTTCTCAGACATGTACAGTATTTCTACTGAATAAATTAGATGAATTTGATCATCCTCTCCAGTTAGCAAAGCCACTTAACTTTATATTTAGCTGTGTTTCATAAACTGGGCAAACCGCTTACTTCTATCCACTAACTGCATAGCATCTGATCTGTCAGGTATTTTATTTAAGCTGTATCCATCCACAAAAGTTCTGAACTAAAGCACTAAGCGATTTAGCTCTTACTTACATTAGAAATGCCCTTCTCTTCTTCCTCTTCTTTGCATCATACTGTCTCAGATCACCTGAAAATGCCCTTTTAATTATACAGCTCCAAAACAGCTTTTGATACTATTATTTGAGTAATACTAGAACATCTGGCACAGGGCACATAGAGGGTTCGTACAAAGCATTTACTGATACACAGATCCATGCTAGAAGATACGATGATTATTCATTATTTTATGCAATAAATGGGTTCCATAAAGTTGATTGGGTAGGCAATATTTGCTGGTTAACAAGTTCTAGATCACTTTGTTCTTCTAGTAATAATATGAGGTGTTCTGTTGTTTTGTTTCAGTGGGTAGAAGCATTTGGATTACCTGGTCTGTGCTCAGAACTTCAGCAACATCAACTTTAATTAGTATTTAGATGGGAGACCTTCAGTCACAACTAAGGCTGTAGGATGGATCTCCCTCTCCCTCTGTGTGTGTGTGTGTGTGTATTGCTATCGGGAAACCTACATGGATGGGTCCAGACTTTAACTCAATGGAGACCTTACCTGTATTTAAGACTTACTTGATGACCCTTCCATACAGAAATTGCTGTAAGTTTCCCCACACATATAATTTGATTCACAAATCTTCAGCTATTTGATACTAACTCCCCCCTACCCCCAATAATTAGCTAACTTACACAGAAAATAGTTATTACAAAATGGTTCTTATTTTCACACCCTTCTGTAACTTTTTGTTGCTTTTTTTCCACACCGGTATATGGAGAACACCTCCACCATTTTACATAATGGTGTCTCTGATCTACAGCTCTTTGTTTCCTGTCTTGCCAGTTTCAGGCCTCTTGAGATACTTGGGAAAAATAGCAAGCAAGGTTCAAGATACTTTGTTAGCAAGAAGGAAAATACAAAGATTTTAAAAATGGATTACTTATGATTCAGTATTGTGAGTGAACCAGTGCAGCAATAGATGTCTAAGTTAGAGATGTCTGTATCAGTCTAAAATTATCCATGCCAGTGTCACAAGTACTGTTAGATAATCTGTGAAGTTTTATTTTGTTTTTTAAAAATCAGTATAAAATCCACATATGTTTTCATACATAATTTTCCCAATTTAGGGACTTTATTTAGTGCAAGAACTCTGAAAATGTAGCTCACCTTCAGGAAATACCAGGCTGCAGATTAGATTGATTTAAAAAAAGCTAAAAAAAAACAAACCCTCCCATACTGCTGCCAAGAAAGCTACATGGACATGTCAATGATGTCAGCAGCAGCCAAGCCCATCTGAAGAGCACTTTACTCTATCACTATGTAACTATGTACAAGTTACATAGTGATAGAGACAGAGTTAGAGATAGAAATGATGCAATTTGACGCTTCATGCATATTTTCACTGTTTTCCATATAGATTAAGAGATGCTAGGGAAATTGGTGTTGCTGCTTATTCATGCTACAAGTAACTGTGTCTTGAGAGATCATGTTATTTTACTCTCAAAGAAATCCATGATGGATTTCTTTTAAATCTGTGTTAATAGGAGTGCATTACTAAACAATTCACAATAGAGAAAATAAAAACAAAAGATAAGTCCTGCCAATTCAATTTATCTAATCTGATATTCTGTTTCCCTAAGCAGCAAACCCCAAAACACTAATAATTCACAGGCTCTGAAACATGGAGGCTTCATATAGCTGTAATGACTAATCCCTGTATAGCTTTGCACTCCTCTGTAATCTCCTTTTAAAATAATCCCGAAGGCATTTTTATCTTTTAAGGTAATGGCCATCAATACATCTTGAAAAATTTATCAGTTGAGTGTATATAAAATATTTTGTCCATCAGAAAAATAATTATTTTTTTTTCAGTTTCATGGAAAGTAATTTTCTTTCAGAATGTATTTCAAGGGAAGAGAAAACGTCAGTGAAATTCTCCCAGATAAAATGTACTTAATTAATAAGATAATGGCCAAAGGGCTTGTGCAAATATTCTACCATTCAATTATATCTTCTGTAGCTTTCCTGACTTCCGTTGTATCAATTAAATATCATGGTGTGAGAACTGCTTTGGACAAAGAAGCAAAGGGCCAGTTGAGATCAGACTGGGCTGTTACAATAACAATGCACAGGTGGTATAAGAGTGGTAGAAAGATTTTAACCTTGGATGGGATAGATAGATACTGTAGATGATAGGTAGGTAGGTAGGTAGGTAGGTAGGTAGGTAGATATAAATAATAGATGAGTTTTTCATTTTGCTGATTATATTTATTTATTTACTAAGGCATATCTCCTGCCCCAATTGATAACAACTCTGAGCAGCTTACATCACAATGTTAATTAAAAAGAGTGAGGCTCTGATTGAATGGTTATGGCTGCCATCATGACTTTTTTGTCCAACCCCTCCCCTGCTGCAAATCCCCCTGACTTACACTTTTCATTCAATAATAAGATTAAATGGAATACATTTGCCTTATCAAAAATTAATACATAACAACAGTTTCATTCATCTACAATCTACTGCCACTTCTTTTGTCCAAAAACCACTCACAATTCATCCATTCCGAAGGCCTTCCTGAAAAGCCAGGTCTTAATAACTTTTTGGAATATGCAACTTTTCTAGTACAAGTAGTCCTAACTTACCAACCACAATTGTGGCTGGCAACTCCATTACTAAGTGATGCAGTTGTAAAGTGAGATGTCACATGACCACGCCAGACTTACCACATCAGTTCTTTAATTCCAGCTGCAGTCATTAAGCGAATCACTGCAGATCATTAAGCATAACATCACATGACTATGATTTGCAACTTCCTGCCAGCTTCCCCATTGACTTTGCTTGTCAGAAGCTGGCTGTGAATGGTGATCACATGACCACAGGACACTGTGACTGTCATAAATGCGAGCCAGTTGCCAAGCACCTGAATCACAATCACAGGACCATTGGGATGCTGCAGTGGTCGCAACTTTGAGGACTGGTTGTAAGTCTCCTTGTTCAGCACCATCGTAATTTTGAATAGTCGCTGAATGAGTGGTCAGTAATCAAGGACTACCCGTATCTGTAATATCTTATCAAGGGTTGTGACATTGAGTCTCTGCCTGTAAGCCTGCTAGTTCCCAAATCAGTCTGAATAAATCTTGATACAAGGAAGGGAACCTTTTCAGACTGAGAATTGCAGAAAGCCAGACAGTCTTAGAAAGATGTGTAACAGAAAGAGAGATGGAAGAATACAACTTTTGAGGAACTGTAAGACAATTTTTGGCAGAACTGTAATCCTTATTTCCCACTTAAAAGGCATTTTAGAAGGCCCCCTCCTTGCCTATTGAGTGGTGAACAGGAAATAATAGATGGATAAGAATATAGAGAAACAAAATGATTCAAAATTGGGAAAAGAGTGTGCCAGGGTTGAATAGAAATTGGAATTACAATTTCTGGAAGAAAGATCAACGACCTTATATATGCTGATGATACCTCTTTGATTGCTAGAAGTGAGGAAGATTTAACAAAATTGTTGGAGGTGAAAGGAAAGAGTTCGAAAACTGTTCCTCTGTTCAATATTTTATTTTATTTTATTTTATTTTATTTTATTTTATTTTATTTTATTTTATTTTATTTTATTTTATTTTATTTTATTTTATTTTATATCAATGGGCAGTGCTAACCCAACTGAAATATATGATGCAAAAGTCAAAGTGGTAATAGATTTTATCTTCCTAGACTCAAACATTCACAGGGATGGTGACTGTAATCATGAAATAAAGAGATGTTTGCTACTTGAGAGAAATACTATGACAAATCTAGACAGAATATTAACATGCAGAAACATCACACTGACCACAAAGGTGCATACTATAAAGCCCATGCAATTTTCAGTTGCATTATATGACTGTGAAACCTGGATCATCAGAAAGGCTGAATGAATAATTGCTGCTTTGAATGGAGGTGTTGAACACAATTTTTGCTTATACACTGGAGTGCAAGAAGAAGAAATAATTCAATAATAGATGAAATAAAACTAGACTGCTGCCTAGAAAACCAAATGATGAAGCTAAAAATTAGATATTTTGGACAAAAATATCTAATACAAAAGCAAGAGTTCTTAGAGAAATCTCGTATGTGTAGAAAATTTAATGCATTTGAAAAAGATGCCAATTGAAGGCAAGGTGACTAGATACTATCACTGATATCACAAGCATGAGTTTACTAGAACTCAAAGAAGCAGTTACTGGTAGACAATCCTTGCAAAATAATGTCTATCAGGTCAGGAAGAACTGGAAGCAAGTGAACAACTGAAACAACAAAAAGCTGAATGTAATTGAAGAGGTAACTTGGATTTTAAGAAAAATAGATTTTAATTAATTCTGAGCAGTGATAAGTAGGATTCATGACAGGAGAAACTAATTAAAAAAAAGGAGCTAAAGATTAGTGGGAATTCCTAAAAAGGAGATACTAGAAGCACAATGGCAAATGGTTCCAATGAAGATAAAAATGGAACAATGCTGAAGAAGCCCCCCAAAATTACAGAAGATATGAAGAAAGAAATGGTCACACATGTGATCACTGTAAAAATAGAGATGAAGTTAGAAAAGCTACAGTTTAAAATAAGCTGAGGTTGGAGAAAGATGCTAATAAAAAGAAATTTTGATATGTTCAAAATAAAAGAAAGAGAAAAGAAAAATTTCCCAGTTGCTATTTTATTTCAACATTCTCCAAAACGGGATATGTTTTCCATCACACAGCTGGATGAAGAGGCAGGATTTAGGGTTAGGTTTCATAGAAATGTAGGATTAGGCTTCATAAAAACGTAGGGTCAGATTTCATAGAAACTAGGGAATATTGATTTACTATGAATGAGTTTAAATATTGAGGGCTAGAAGAATTCCATCCTAAGGTATTATTTTTATGTATTATCTTTGAGAATATTCTGGAGAAACGGATGACTGAAAGAGAAAAAAAAGTCACTATTTTCAGAAAAATTAAAAAGGAGGATTCAGGGAACTAGTGATTTCAATATGATATCAGTACCTGCTCCTATTCAACATATGAGGCAATCCACCAGCATGGGGTGAGATATCATAAGTATGCTGATGATGCCCAGTTATACATCTCTACCTTGGGTTGACCAAGCAATGTCATCGATGTTCTTTCCCACTGTCTGGAGGCTGTGGGGATCTGAATGGGGAAGAACAGGCTTAACACAAGAATTCTAATCAGCTACCTAGTTAAATGTTGGCTGGCTGACATAACAATTAATTAAATACATGAAAATTATACTCCAATTGAGTTTATCAAATATTTCTCACTAAACTGTAAAAAAGATATCAAGTGGAGTCTCAAGTGGATCAGACCAGAGTCCTCCTAAACAAGTAGGTGTAGGGAATGCTTATGAATTTTGCAGTTGGTATAAAACTGGGTGGGATATTTAATAACCTAGATGAAAGAAATAAAATTCAAACCTATCTTGACAGATTAGAGAAATGAGCTTAACGCAATTTAAGAGAGAAAACTAACAGAAATCAAAATGCACAGGTATGCATAGGGAGAAATTTTGTTTGGAAATAGTATTTGTGAAAAAGATGTTGGAAGAGTAGCTGGTTGAAAACTGAATCTAAGTCAACAATGTAATGCGGCAAATAGAGTTTTACCCTGGTTAATTAGTTTCAGAATCATGGGAACTTATAATTCTTCTCCAGTCTGCATGACCGGAGTGCACCCCAAGTACTGTGTCCAGTTCAGGGCTCTATACTTCAGGAAGGATTCTGAAAAAATGGAACAGGTTCTAAGAATAGCAGTGAGGATTATTAGAAATCTGGAAGATAGTTCTCAGAAGAAAGATAAAAAGAACTAGGACCGTCCATTCTTAAGAACAAAAGCCTGAGGGTACCATACCATGGCTGGTACGATTCTGATGTTTGTAGGTATAGACACATCACAGCATTTGAATATCTCTTCCAAGGCCTTCATGGCTGCTTTACCGAGTACTGGTCTGTGGTATATTTCTTAACTGCTTATTCCTTTACTGTTGATGGTTGATCCTAAAAGGCAGAAGGTATCCACCACTTCAATATCTTCATTGTCAATTCTAAGTTGAATTTGCTGATATGTACTCTTAAATTTCACAAAATCTTTCAAATAAAAGGGAAGAACTTATATATAATACTGATAACTTTCTATCTCTTTTTGCTGTTGAACATGGCTGAGTCCTAAGGCAAACTCCAAGATGCTTAATCAGATACATCTTGAAACACTCTTCTTTAATCATCTTAGTGTAAGAACAAAACTGAGAAGTTATTGTTTGAAGGCACAATCATGCAAATTTGCTTTACTGCTTGGGGCACAGAGTTCAATGCAGCTCTGTTTGCTCCTATGGGAATTAAGGGAACACACCATTAGTGAGAAATACTCTTGACTTGCAAGATGAGACAGCATATGAGTACTTGAGTTTCAAACTGATATAAGGAATGAAAACAAGCTCCCAAGTTAAAAAATTAGATTTTTCTAAATGTGTCGGACAGCCATGTAATTCCCTGCATTTATTGTGCTTTTGACAATTTGCTCTTGCAAGGTAATGATAGAACAATTGCTGATGGACCTCAGAATGGTTGCAGCACCATCACATACTTTTTGTGCAGAAGATGCCAGGATCAACCCTTGACATCTCCACATAAAAAGATTCTGGCAGCAGGTGATGGGTAAGGTTCAATTATTGAAACAGCATGGCATCGTATTAGTGAAGTGGAAGGGGAGCTTCCAATGTGATGATGTCATAGCATGGGGCAAGTGCCTTTTAGTATTATACCATGGCCACATTGGCAACGCAGCTTCTCCAAGTCATAGGGATATGCATTTGTTCTTTAATAAATGAAACATAGAACCAAATGGGGTTTATTCAGTTCATATTTTATTTATAAAATAGATGGCGTGTGGTTACTTTATTGTAAACTGCTGAGAGATCTCAATACTCAGCAGTATCATTAGTACAGTTAGTAAGTAGACAGACTGACAGACAGAGATTTATCCTCTTTGTATCCATTTGTTATCCATAAAAGGGTGGAGGAATTATCTGTCTTTGGAAGCAGCAGCTGAAGGCACTATTTTTCTCCACCATGCCCTAAATTAACATCATTCAGGGCATTCTGGGAAAATAATTGAATTTCAGTTTAAAATGAAAAAGGAAGAATTTAAAACTTAAACAAAACTGTTCGGTGGACCCTAGTTGGTCTTCCACTGGTGGGACTGTTTCCATCAAAAGAAGTATTCCCCTTTTCACCTTGAATTCATCAAATCTGTTCCAAGGGATGAGTAAATAAAGAGTAGCAAGAGTAACAAAATTAATGGGGATTTAATAACAAGAAGCAATAGGATACTGAAATAACAACAAAAACAACCACAAAGTACTTGCTCTACACAAGTGCATTTGAAATAGCAGTGCTGTCTCACAAGTATCATGCAATGTTCCCTTAGTCAATTTTTGCTGCTGGATCTGATGGCTATTTCAGACATTCTTCAATAGGAAACCTAGAAAAGGACAGCTTTGCATTTGTATGTTACTGTTTATTTCCTTGAGCATTGCCATTGTAACTGACTCCATCTACCTTGTCCTCTTCTCTTTCGTTCTACCTTTCCCAGCATTAGAGCCTTCTCTAGAGAGCTAGGTCTTTGCATAATGGGTCCAAACTAGGATAATTTCAGCCTACTCATTTTTGCCTCAAGTGAGAACTCTGGATTGATTTGTTTGATGATCCATTTGTTTGTTCTCTTGGTTGTCCATGGTATTCTCAGGAGTCTTCTCCAACACCAAAGTACAAAAGTATCAATATTCTTCCTATCCTGCTTCTTCAAACTCCAACTTTCATTTTTGTAGAATGTCACAGGGAATACCATGGGTTGCACGATTCTGGTCTTTGTAGGTACAGGTAGTCCTCACTTAATGACCACAATTGGGACCAGAAAATTGGTTGTTAAGTGGGACAGTTAAGTGAGTCACCACTTGACCGGACCTGATTTTACAAGCATTTTTATTACAGCCATTAAGTGACTCATGGTATTCATTAAGCAAATCCAGCTTCCCCAATAGATTTTTTTGCCAGAATTCGCTTAACAACCATGTGATTTGCTTAATGACCATTGTAAAAAAGGTCACAAATCATGATCATGTGACCACAGGTGGTGGTGCAACAGTTGTAAGTGTGAGTACAGGTCATAAAGCACTTTTTCCCAGGCTGTTGTAACTTCGAACTACCATTAAATGAATGGTTATTAAGCGAAGACTACCTGTATAGGTACATCACAGCATCTGAATATCTTTTCCAAGGCCTTCATGGCTGCTCTACCATGTGCTAGTTTGTGGCGTATTTCTTGACTGCTTATTCCTTTACTGTTGATGGTTGATCTTAAAAGACAGAAGCTACTGTATCTACCACTTTGGTATCTACATTAAGGTACCTATATAGCACTGCCATAATTCCAAAATAGATATTAAAACAATACCTCTCTTAGGCAAACAGGATGCCAACTCTCAAGTTTTCTCCAAATTCTTCATCAAATCAGACAGTAATCAAAGCAAAAGGGTGACTGACATTCAAGCCATATGTCTGCATTTAGTTACAGCCTTAGATGGACTGGGGAAGAAGGGCCACCGACTTCCTTACTTTTAAAACTTGTCTGTTAACTTGAGCCTATACTCAGCCTTGGTCATACAAAATAAAAACAGAGAAAAACTAGCTATTTGTTATGCTAAACATTTTTGGTGACCCTCCCCTACACGACCTCCTTGCCTAGGAGGAGAGACCCAGCAGCTGAATCATAGAACTCTAAAATAGATATTCCCTGAGGTCAGCCTTGGTACATTTCATTCACTTCCCAGCGGACCAAACCATGATTCTTCATCCAAACGAAGTTATAACATCCAATTTCTCTTCTGAATAATGAAGTGAAATCTCCCAGTCACATATCTGCAGTCTATCAAATGTATCTGCCATTTGCCTTTAGGTGTTCAGCACTGACAGAGTACTTGTCACCAGACTATGTTCTCAAGAATATGAAGCACAGCTAAGCATTTTTTGCTGGGACTTTTTCTTCCACCCATTTCTGCAATTCTGACCCCTGCCCTGGGCAAAAGATTTTATTTGTTTGGTTCCAAATTCAGTATTTAGCGTCATGCGATCTTTATAGGTCATAGAAGCCACCATCTCAGAAAGTAGCAGCACCAGCAGTTAAGACCCTGAAGGGGAAAGCAAAATTCACTCCTACTTAGCTCCTTCTAGAGCTAATAGTGATGACAGTGGAAGAATCTGGGTCTCTTTTAGCTGTACTATCCTGTCCAGCAGATTCAGTATCAAATAAAGATTGTTGCAGACCATTTTATAGAGGTATATCTGTGTTAGTTTTGAAGTGGCTTGGAAGCAGTTTCAGGCACTTGGATGCATGTACAAATGCAGGAGTGCTGGAAATACTCTGATCTTCTTTGTCCATCCCTGGCAATTATTTTTTTAAAATAATGTTTTAAAAAAATGATTGGCACATCTCAACTGACTTTTGACTATCAAAAGGGAGTGAAATGGTAATGCTAGGGCATTTATTTATTTATTTATTTAACAGTGTTGGTATCCTCTCAACAATCCTGATGGGCTCCGGGTGGTGAAGATCAAATTCAAACAAATATCAAGGCAAACAAACAGTATAACTATAATATAATAGATAATGAAAGAGTAGAATCAATTCCAGCTGGCTGGGGAATTCTGGGGGTTGAAGTACACACATCTTAAAGTTGTCAAGATTGAGAAACACTGCCCTAGCCAATCAACTCAGGCCAAAGGTTAATTGGAAACCAATAGATTTTGCTTGCCTGTGAAATGCAAAGAAGGTAGGAACTGCACATACCTCTGGGGCAAGGGTGTTCAGACAGTGGGGGGCTACTACAGAGAAGGCCTGCCATCCTGGCACAGCCCATGCACCTCTGAAGCAGAGAGGATTCTCTAGGTCTTCTCTAGATGTCTGGACTGGATGGGCAGATTCACTTTTGGCCACCAATGGGATAATATGTATTTTTTCCCAGTTCAAGGGCAGGAAAACTAATGGCCTTCCAGATTTTGTTGAACTATGAGTGAGGAAAGCTGGGAGCTGCAATTCTTCAACATCTAGAAGATCACAGAATCCTTATCCTAGTCCAACTGTTTGGGGTCATTAATAGATGAGGTGCTCATTTAATGGACACTAACAGCTAGACAATGCTTGGGATTGATTGACTGATTGATTGATTGATTGATTGATTGATACAGTGGCAATTAAACAAACCCAAACTTCATGAGTGAAAGTATAAACAATGAATGAAACAGAGATTGATACCCAAAATAATGAAGGAAACATAGTATTATACCCATTTACTTGGAAATAAACCAGTTTAATTCAGGGAATTTGAACAATGAATTAGCCTACCAGCTGTGCGGTCAGCATCAACATGATGTGGGTAATGTTTTCATTTGGAATCCAATGCTGCTTTAAAGGATAGAACAGATTCTGCTTGGACATTTAGTAGTTCCTCTGGGCTCAGCATGTGCAGTTCTGTATAAACAGGTATTACAAATATGTTGACTATCTTTAATATTCTCTCCTCACAAGAGGAAACTGATTCTGTAAAGCGCCACCTATCTTGTCCTTCTAGATCAAATTTGTATTCGGCATATAGGTTCAATAAATAAGGAGAGAGTATGCAGCCTTATCTCACTCCTTTACCAACCTGAAGCCAGTCTGTTTTGCCATGTTCCATCAGGACTGTGGCTTCCTGACTTGTGTTTGGTTTTTGCATGAGGATAATGAGATGTTCTGGCATTCCCATTTTCCTAAGGACATTTTACAGTCTGATAGGGTCAACACAATTGTAGGCCTTTCTATAATCAATGAAGCACATGCTAACTTATTTTTCATATTCTTTGACTTTCTCAATTATCCAGCAATAATTCCTTTTCTTCCTCTGTATTTTCTAAACCTATTTTGAACATCTGGCATCTCCCTTTCCATGTAGGGCTCTAATCTGTGTTGGATGATCCTACATGTTTTTTTGGCTAACATATGAAATTAAAGACATTGCGCAATAGCTTGCCCACTCTGTTAAGTCTCCTTTGGTATTGGTATGTATATACACTGACCTCTTCCAATCTATTGGTCATGTGTCTTTCTCCGGATTTGCTGTCATAGTTTGGCTAGAACCTTTACTGATTCTTCTTCTGTTGCATGTAATATTTATCTGGGTATTCCATCAATTCCTGCAGACTTCCAACTTGATAATGACTGGATTGATGATCTAACTTTATCTTCTAATATTATAGGTATCTTCTAAGGTATCTTGGAAGTTAACAACTCTGATGTACAGAATTTCACTGTACTCCTTTCATCTTTCTTTCATCTTTGAATAATGTACTGTCTGTCTATTAACATACTGATTGAAGGTCACAACCTCAGAGATCTTTTGGAAGACTTTCCTTGTATTTCCTTGTCTGTTTTCCATCTTTGATATCTTTACAGATGTTGTTGCAATATTGTTTCTTGTCTCCTCTAGCAGTTCTCTGAAATTTTTTGTTAATGTCAGGCCCAGCCCAAGAACAACGATGAAACAGTCCAGTTGAGTACAGTTCCTTTATTTGCTTACACCTTATAGACAGAATCTTGCTGAACTAAATATATACTACAGCAACTAGTGGTTATACCCTGTGAGATTCTAGGGAGTGGCTATCCTGAATCTCTTACTCTTCGCATGCTCCCCTTGCAGACTGTGTTGCCTCTTGCCTCCTCTCCTCTCCTGGAATGCACCCCCTGCTTCTTGATAGCCTTGATCTCCCACATCACTCTCCTCCTCGTAGATACATTCCATCACAGTTAATTTCCTTCCTGAGATCTTTGATCTTTGCCTTTCTTGGCTTTGGCTTCTCTTCATTCCTTGGCAATTTCTGCTATTTGTTCTGACATTTGTTCTGACAAGTTTGCTTTCTTCTGTTTTTTAGTCTTTAGCAGTCTTTTTTCACATTCATCCTTATCAATTTCTTTAATTTCATTCCACAGTTTCTCTGGTTCCTATCAAAGCAATTCCTGATGTTCTCCCTGAAAATGGTGGGGACATACTTAATACATGATAATTATATCATGGAAACTGGCTGGCTTTATTTTTCCACTGTAGCTTGACTTGGAACTTGCTGATCAGCAATTCATGATCTATTCCACAGTCAGCCCCTGGCCACATCTTTGCAGTTATAACTGAGCTCTTCTATCTCCTTGTCCCAATAATATGGTCAGTTTGATTTCTGTATACTCCATCTGGTAATGTCCATGTATATAGGTACTGTTTTAGTCATTTGAAAATTGTTACCAATGAAGAAATTGATAAGCCATTCTTCTACTTCATTTTGATTTCCTAGGCCATACAGTCTAACTACATTTTCCTCCTTAATATTTCCAACATTGGCATTCCAGTCTCCAACCATAAGCAGCACAACTTGCTTACGTGTTCTGTCAGTTTCAGATTGAACTTGATCATAACATTCATCAAATTCCTTTTCTTCTGCTTCAGTGGTTGGGCCATAAATTTGGATAATCATCATATTAAAAAGTTGCCTGCCAAGTCTAATTGATATTATTCAGTCTCTGATTGCACTATAGCCAAGTAATGTTCTTGGTGTAACCTTCTTGACTATGAAAGCAACGCCCCTCCTTCTTTGTTTTTTGTGCCCTGAGTAGTAAAGAGTGTGATCTTCTGACTGAAAGTGTCCAATTCTAGTCCATTTCAGTTCTCTGATACCTAAGATATCAATGTGCAGTCGATTCATTTAACCTTTCACTGTGTGGCGCTTGCCCATGCTCTTATGTCCCATGTTCCCGCTGTGTTTCTGTCTTTGTAGCTTTTTCTTTGCTTGCATGGCAGCATCAGCAACTAGACATCCTAAAGGCTTTAATCTAGCCATTCATAAACACCATTAGTATCCCAAAAGATTTTCAGCTCTTCCTCAGTAGCAGGTTCCATGCTACCCAACCTGAGATGCCCATCAACTGACACTATATTGTCAATCACTTTATATTGCCTATTATCGAGTTTATGTTCCAAGCACTGATGCAGGAGAAGAGGAGGCTTTCTTGGTAAAGTATAGGAATGGTTTACCATTGTTTTGTCCCACACAGTATGAAATGATGCCTGTGCCATTGTCACTAAAGCGATGAACTGCTTCCAGCATCTTCCTCTGTTGTTGCTGCCTTAGCTGGGAAGCTGACGTGACCGTTCCGCTGGGGGGGATCCTACTGGGATTCTATACTGTTGGCATACGCTCCCAGCATTCTTCACTAATCCTTCACAGGAACACACACACACACTCACACACGCCACAATGAGGCAGCATAGCAAGACTTGGGGGGAATTAGATACTATATCTCGGGTTTTAAAATACTTATTTAATAAGGAAAGAGGTAAGTATTTATGATATTCAAAACCAGATCACAGGCAACTGACTAAGGGTTATTGGGAATAAAACTGGATTTTCAGAATAGTCATTTTAATTGCTACTCTTCTGTCAGGTAACGATAATGAAAAATGTTGCCTTAACTTAAATTGTATTTTAAACTTGCACCGAACAAAGTCAAAATTCTGTTTTTTAATTAGTGCCCATAACTGGTCCAAAATATCTAAAGCCACCTGGAGTGATATGAAGTTTGTAACTCCCTGAAGTTGTATCTGTGATTCTGTATCTGTGTTAATTAATGTAGCAGATGATTTATCAAAGTGAACTTCTAAGTCTGCTGTTACATGGAGAAACCTCTGTTTGGATTCTGAGAAAAATAAATATATCTTCTGCAAATAATTCAAAGACATGTAATTCTATTTTTATATTGACCTTGAATATTCATATTTTCCCTCCTGTTCTGTGCTACTGCTTCTATAAGCACAAAGTAGGTAAAAGTGACACATTTTTCACTAATATCCCTATTTATCTGAAAAAAACTCTGTTTTGAAGATGTAAATTGATGTTAATTATCACCTGTGACAGTGAATATAACTGGGTACATTTATGTCCACATTCCATTTCCAATAATAAGTGCTCAAAATTATAGCACTAGGCATGTCTACTCAGAAGGAAGCTAATAAGCAATTTTAAAAACAGACCTGTTGTCTATTCAGAGGGGCTCTTTAAGAATCAAGAAACTCCAGGGTGATGGTGGAGGAACAGATAAAATCTAAGTGTCATGTGGCACTCCAAAGATTAAACTCCAGAAACCAAAAATACCAAAGGAAATCAATGTAGAGGAACAGATCTGAGATGGGACTATAAACAGGGAGAGATGGGGTTTTCATAGAGGAAATGCTTGTGGGCCAGACTCTATAGTTGGGGTGAAGGTATCACCCTTATCAGCAGCCTCTGAGTAATTCTTCCACTGTGAAGAAGGGAAGAGAGAAAATAATCTCCTTTCCCGTGTATGCTCCTCTTATCACATCACTTATCAGAGAAATCTGTCAATAATCTGAACCCCCACTCTTGCTCTCCTATGTCTCTCCCTTCACTGTATCACTGACAGCAGCTGAAGATATAACAAATTGATATAGCCTCTACAGTGGCTGTGTTCACACAATACTTTTAACCAAGTCAACTAAAGTTACTTAGTATCTGCATTCACACAATATACTAAGCTAATTCTAATTCTGGTTTGTTTTAGGAGTGGTTAGCATGCTATGTGACCCCAACCTTTTTGGTTAATTTATATTTCAGTGTATTATGTTAATCCCAAAACTGGGCCAGCTCAGTAAACAAGTTAGGCATGTGGTGTCACCCCAGTCAATGTGCTTTAACTTCTTCTCCCACAAATATTTTGGCACAATATATGAGTCTGTAGACAAAAGTACTTTCTTCAATTTTTCAGAAAGAATAAAAAAAGGAGATCATTTTTATTAGCAAAGAGGTCCTAGGTTTTCATTATCAAAATCAGATCAACCACCAGATTTGTTCCAGGGACAATATTTCTCTTTTATTGTATACTATACATGCAGTGAAACTCCACCCAAAAGCTTTTCCTGTAGCAATTTCCCAGTAACTGATTTCATTCCATCTACATTTGGATTTGGATAATGCTTTTAGTTTCCAGGTTCCCACCAGTCCACGGCATACCATTATTGTTTCCCATTATGAGTCCTGAACCCTAAAGCTCTTAGCTGTCAGTTGAAATAGGATATAGAGCTGTTTTAACTGGCAGTATTACACTTTTAACAGGTAACACTATATTGATAAACATCTTATCTAATGAGCTATGACACTGCAGGGTATATATGAAGCAAGACTGAAAATGAAAAGTTATGAATGCAAGGCATAATGGATGCAATCTGGACAAAGAAAGTGGGAAGAAAGAGAACATGCTCCAAAGTCCATTAATGCCAAATTTTAAATAAATTTAATGCAATTAAATTTAGCATAGAAGATGGTGGGGGTGGGGGGTGGGGAAGCTTACCTGTATTATAACAGTAGGAAGGGATGTTATGATCCACTTTAAAGATATGGCCATCTTCCTTGTGGGTGCATTATGCATAGGACTGAAAATGAACTGCATGAGACTTTCCAGCCAACTGATCAAGTCAGTTGATTAAAAAAAGTGTGCAGAGCTATACGCCCAGGGGCTGTGTTTACACAATGCAGCTGATTAAGTTAGCTATACTCTCAGGCTAAATATTTAACACCCATGCTTTAGGAACACACAGTCACTGCTGTCCCAGTTAAAGGGGGATGCTTCTTTTCAGTATACTCTCATGTGCCACAAAGGAGGGTGGCATTTCCATATGTGTATATATTTGTGTGTGTTTTATGGAATGGGAAATAACAGAACACAGAGGCCCAATTAAGGCTGGTGCCACAGCAGACAGAGACACAGGATGCACAAACATTTATCCCTTTCTGACTCTCATCCAATCAGCTCCTTGTATGGACATGGGGGGAATAAAATAAAATGGAGATAGAGTCCGAAGTTGCCTAGAACATTCCTGTTTTTGCAAGGCTGTTCTAGACTTTGTTTCTCTTTCAGAAGCTGGATAGAAAAGTTAATCTGCCACCAGTCCCCTTATCCCACAGAACTGAGCAGAAAGGGGTCAATTAAGAAGGTGTGTCAGGCCAGGCCAGAGCTATAATTAATTCCTTCTAGCACCCTTCACAAGCACCCTTTACTTAGTTTAGGGGGAAAAAACAGTATTTTTTCCATTAACTAGCATCAGCATTGAGGTCTCAAGCAGAGAGGCATTTTGGATCACCTGCTATTTGAACCCTGAGAAAGAAGAGGCATGTTGATGAATTGAGGGATCATTCCCTGCAAGGCAGCTGTGTGCCGATCCCATGTGATGTTGAGTGTGTGTGCTCATTATGGTCACAGATCAAACAAAGCAATATATAATATTTTTATAACTAACTCAATACAAGCAATCTCAGCCGTAAAGCATGACTAACAAACCATTATAACCTCCCCCTCCCCCGCCCGAGAAAGACTACAATTAAGACAGAGATTATGAAGGCTATGCATTTACAATAAGTCCCTAAATTGCAACTTACATTAAAATAGATAAATAAATGGAAAGGGGACCATTGCAGTACAGGGTGGGAAAGAAAGCCGAGTAATGTTCATCCAAACTAGGCAGAAATCAAAAGGGTTCCCACTGGGGACATAAAGGTGGGATAGAGGTGTGCTGGCAGAAGAGGTGAGGACAATATGGTGGCCAGACCTCCATGATTCATCAGTACATCAACTGGATGGACTTCCCATTTAGACTACTGCAACACATTCTACATGGGGTTGCCCTTGATGAGCATTTGGAAGCTTCAGCTGGTGCAGACTGTGGTGGTGCATGCAGTTAATGGTGCCGGTTCTTTGGGACATGTGACACCACTGCTCCACAAGCTGCATTGGCTACCAGTCCACTTCCTGGTACAATTCAAGGTGCTGGTTGTCACCTTTAAAGCATTTCATGGCTTGGGGCCAGGGTATTTACAGGACTGTCTCTTCCCAGTTGTTTCTACTTGTCCAATCTGATCTAGCAGGAGAGGAGGGTTGCAGATACCATTGGCCAAGGAGTGTTGGCTGGCGGGACCCCAAAAAAGAACCTTTTCTGCTGTGGTACCTGCCCTCTGGAACATCATTCCTCCTCAGAGTAGGTTGGCACCCACCCTACTGGCCTTCTGGAAGGCCTTGAGACTTGGTTCTGTGCCTGAGCCTGGAGCCTCTAGTGTGTGACAGAGCCTGTTTCCTGGCTATGTTGAAGGTGTTTTATGATTTTCTGGCTACTGTGTTTTTATTTTTGTGTGTCTGTTTTCTTTTTAAAGTTCATTTTAATAATTGTATATATTTTTATTTATTTTAAAGTTGTGCACCACCCAAAGTCATGTATGTGAGATGGGCAGCCATATAAATCAATCAATCAATCAATCAATCAATCAAATAAACAAACAAACTAATGGAAGCTGCTAAGCAGCTAAGGATACAGCAGCCCAGCTGCCCAGAAAGCAGTCACCAGCCGATGGAGGGAAGGAGGCACGCCAGGCACCGCAGACAGTTGCAGCTGGGAAGGTTGCTAGATCACAATGAAGTGCAGTGAATTTGCTGCTTGGAAGGGGTTAAGATAGCTTAGGGTAGAAACAAAGTACTTTTGAAGTCAAGCTTCAGAGCAGGAGTTCATTTGCAGTGGACTGGGAGCGGATGAAGCACAATGTCATCCATTCCTGCACTCAAGAAATGGTGGGTGGTCTGTACTGGTGGCAGGGCAAGCTGAAAGCATGAATTTAATGGGAGTCTAGATGCAGTCTTTCTTGTGGGGCAGCCCCAGCCTTATGGAATAGAATGTCCCTGAGTGAGGATTTCCAGAAGGCAGCGAAGACAATTCTTTCTTGATGAGCATTTGGCATTTAATGGAGGCTCTGTAGAACTGTTGGCAGTGTTGATTTGAAAATGTTCAACATTTGGGGGTTTTATACTTTTAATGTTGTTTGGACTTTGTTTTCAATTACACAGAGTTCAGTTATGTTCTGGCTGGATTTTGGTTTTTATGTAAGGGAACCACTCAGAGTCTTTGGACTGGGGTGGGATACAAATGTATTAAAAATAAATAAATCCATCAATATTGTGTAGCAATACATGAGGAGAGAATGAGAGGCAGTAGCATGTGATGGCAATAATGGGATTTATTCAACAGGAATATCCAAAAGCAGGACTTGGCCACAAGCTGCAGGTTCTCAGCCTTTGATCTAAAGGCTCTTGAAGAATCTGAACAGGTTAGGGGCTGCATCAGTGCCTGGGACTCCTATACAATCCTCTTTCAGTGTTATTGTGATGCCTAAATTATATACACAGATGAAGTTTCCCATTCAGTAATATGAATGAGACAGTCCGCTTTTTGTATGAATCTCATAGACATCTCAAAATGTACAATTCACTTGGCTGTACTTCTGCCTCTGCTCATTCAGTTTTTTCTTATTTCACAGTCTCCATCTTTGTCTCTGTATTGTTTGACTACAGAAAATAAAGCACAGAGGCCCATAGGCCCAGAAGAAATGCAAAGATACTTTTGAGTTCCTGAAATAACTGACATTCATCTTTCCCACCCACCCCTCATTTGTAATTTGGCAAGTTAATTGCAATTTCTTGGCAGGTTCTGTTTATCCATCACTTCTGCAAAGGCATCTGACTCGCTAGTACCTTTCAACAAATACTAGAATCCATATTGTTTATTTTTATCATGTTGTCTCAGCTCCAATAGATGCTTATAATAGCATACAGGATAGAGGTTTACATGTTTTTACTTATTTTGATTCACTTGTTTCATTGTTAAATATTAGGAAGCCTTTGAAAGCATACAAATAATCACAGTATTTTGTACATTAACATAGAAGTAAGTCCTGATGAATCCCATGGACAGTTACTCCAGCATGTACGACTATAGCTTTCCCTTTTTTTTTTTTTGGTTACCCCTAAGAAACCCCCCACAAGTCAGTACCTCAACACTTAACTCACTTACATTTTGTTCTAGTTAATAAAATGTTAGTGGCATTTGTCTGCAATTATTGACTTGCAAATGAAGATGGTGCCTGTTATCTTAATTTGTAGCTTATTAGACTCTAAATCACACACAGAACCTTTGTCAAGTTTAATACATTTGCACATCTCAACTGAAGTGGCAATCAGTAAAGTGCCACCCACTAGAGCCAGTTAGTTGTTGAAAATATGATTTTCTACTGTAGCTATGCTACTGTCTGAGATGAAGAATGGATCTCCTCGTTTGAGAAAATGCATTCCCCAGCAGTTTATTTATTTATTTAGAAAATGTTTATGCTGCCCATTTGTATTCATCTTGAATAATTAGAAGTGTTTACGATGCCTTCCTATCAATATTTGTTTTCCACTGGGATGGACTAATAATAGCTTTGAGGAAAGATTATTTATACTGCAAAAAACAATATGGTGACAGAAAAGCTACTCTGCCCAGTGTTTCAATCCAATTTTGAGTCTTCCTGTCACATCTCTTCTACTTTTAAGTAAAAAAATAGTGCAAGATGTAGCTTGGTTCAGAGACTGGTTCCCATGCAACTAGAGACCATGTAAGACAAAACAAAATTTAATGGAGTTAACCCATAGGCAGTAAAAGTGGAGCTTCTAAATAGCTTGTAGAGTATCAGTTGACCTGGAGTTTAAAAAGTTTTAAAAAATAAATACATGGATCTGTGATCCCTCTCATGCATAAAACTGAATAAATAAATAAGTTGCTCTGATATATGGCAGATGGCTAGATCAATTGGTTTAGCCATCTGTCCGGATATGATCCAGGCTTGCTCCCTGCTTCACCTGAGCACATCTTACACTGTTCAGATTATGTTCAATGCTCAATTTTCAAAAATTATTTTTTAAGAGGCCTAGAAAAAGAAACTTATGAAAAATGGTTGGAGGCCTGTTATATGTTTAGCCTGGAGGGAGGCAAGAAGACTGTAGAGAGACACTGGCTGTCTTCAGGCATCTGAAGGGCATAATATAGAAGATAGGGCAGAATTGTTCAGCGTTGTTCCAGAAGACAGGACAAAAAATAATTTCTGCACACTAGATTTCATTTGGATATGAAGGGAAAGAAATCTTAATGGTAAGAACTGCTTCACAATGGATTGCCTCTAGAGGTGGTGGATTCTCTTATGCTAGGGGCATTTAAGTAGAGTTTGGGTGCCTATCTGTTGGGAATGCTGTAGTAGACAATTCCTGTACTGGGCAGTGTGATGGACTAGATTCTCTCCAAGGTCCCTTTCAGCTCTTGTATTTTTTTTCTATTCTACAGTAAGCTAGAGACTTACAACCAATAATAACTATCAGAGAGGTCAGATATTTGCTTTAAATTTAAATTTAAGATTTAGTTCAAGAATTAACACAGCCACACATATATTTTGAGTATATGTTAAATTTTTAATGGAATTATGCAGATCAGAAGCACTTACATTGTTCCAATTAATCTATAACCCTACCTGAATTAAAGTTGCTGTATGTGGAACTCTTAAAGGTGGAATGTAGACGAAGGTATCCTGCCAGGGGCTTATGCTCACAGTGGTACAATCTACAGAGAAGATAATTACTAAGCTTTGGTATAAAATAAATGTAATCCCCCCAAAAGGATGAAAAATACTGTAACAGAAATCATATTTTCATATTACATTATCTTATCATATACTACAGCACTTACCACAGAGACCCAAGAAAACATAAGGCAAACAATTATACCAAAATTTGGACTAGAAGCATACAGAAACAGAACCACCTCAAAGCAGAAGATAGAGCAGCCCTCAAAACTCTAAAGAAGGACCAACCATCACCATCCTCCCGGCAGACAAAGGCTGAACCACTGTTATCATGGATAGAACACAACACATACAGAAAGCCAAAGAGCTGCTGAGGGACAAATAAACCTATATCCTAGTAAATACCAACCCAATACGGAGTTGGACAACCAGATCAAGAAAACCCTTAATGACTTAACCAAGATAGGTCAAATCACAAAAGAAGAACAGTGGTGGATGAAAAGCAGTGGACCTGTCCAGCTTCTATAGATGCCCAAACATACACAAACTCAACATGCCACCTCATCCAATCATATCATTACCAGGGACCCCAACTTACAACATAGCCAAAGAACTACTTCTCTACCACAGTGATTCCAGAAAATAAAAAATTTAAGCATAGAAGAAGATGAAATTAGGGTTTCATTCTATGTCACAGCACTAGATCCATAACTAGTGAAAGAATCCATTGCAGCAGTACTACACAACCTAACCAAATACACTAAAATTGAAATACCAGACTCATGGAACTCATCAACTTTTGCCTCAGTGTCTACTTTTAGTTCAGTGGACCAATATAGTAAGAAATCAGAGGAACACCCATGGGATCACCACTGTAATGTTTCACAGCAAAGATCATGATGCAGCATCTAGAAGCTGTAGCACTCCCACACATCCAACCAAAAGTATGGATCCATTATGTAGATGACACCTTTGTCATAATAATAAAAAAAAGACACACAAGTCAATCAACAACATCTTTAAAGGAATAAAATTCATAAGGGAAAGAGGAAACCACACACCACCCTTCTTGGATATTCTTATTAGCAGAAGAAACTATGGCAAATTAGAAACACAAGTCTATCAGAAAACAACCCACACTAATCAAGAGCTCTACTACCAAAACAACAACTGAACCTCCCATAAGAGGAATTGTGTATAACATTATTCGGATGAGCACAAACATCACTGGAGCAACCTGAAACAACAGAAAGAGGAAACAGACCACCTATACAACATATTGCAACAAAATGGATACCTACACAATTTTATCAAAAAGTAGCACAACCAGCATAACATTTGAAAAGGATACACTACCCATTCATTAAAAACATCTCAGAAACAACCAACTGACTACTACAACCACTCAGCATCATTGTAGCACACAAATCAGCTAAAGCCCTCCAAAACATCTTAAGCAAACCAGAAGACCCAGTAGCCCAACAAGAAAAAACAGGCGTCATCTACAACATACAATGCAAGTAATGTAACTGCCACTATGTAAGCAGAAGAGAGGCTAACAGAGCACATCCACGAACACTTAACTAGCAGTCAGAAGACATGATGAAAACTCCTTAATCTCAGCACACATGGACAGACTCAGCTACAGTTTCAGCTGGGAAACTATTAGCATTTTAGATCAAGCCAAATCCAAAAATTCAAGGGGCTGGTTATAACCTTTAAAGCTCTACATGGCATGGGACTGGGATATTTGAAGGACCACCTCTCCCATCTGCCCTGTGAAACATCATTCCCCTCAAGGTGAGGCTGGCCCCAACCATGCTGGCCTTCTGAAAGGCCTTTAAAACATGGCTTTGTCAGCTAGCTTCAGGATCCCATGATAGAGTGGAGCCGGCTAGATGGTTGTATGATAGTTAATGGAATATACTCTCTATATGTTTCCTGCCATTTTGTTTTTTGTTTTAATTTTTAATTTAAATTGATTATTTAATGGTTTTTTATATTTTATTATTATTATTATGTAAGCTGCCCAGAGTCACTATGTGAGATGGATGGCTATACAAACATGATTAAATACATAAATAAATCCAAAAAATGCTAGG
The DNA here is from genome assembly GCF_059951505.1 of Python bivittatus. Classification (NCBI taxonomy): domain Eukaryota; kingdom Metazoa; phylum Chordata; class Lepidosauria; order Squamata; family Pythonidae; genus Python; species Python bivittatus. The sequence goes on from NW_028277087.1 coordinate 31,718,872, forward strand.
GTATTCCTGGAAGCTTGGCATTCAGACAAATCAGCTATAAATGGACACATAGAGATAAACCACATTTACACACCATTCAAAAGAGATGATAAAGAACCTAGGAAGGAAACAAAAAGACTAGAACACATCCCCTCCAGCAGCCAACACCCAGAGAAGCAGGGATCAATCCCAGACAAAGAATCAGGCAGAAAATAATACTCAAATCAAGGAACTACCAAGGAGCAAACCACCTCTCCACTAAAAGTAGCATAATAAGGTAGTATATATAAACAGAGAGCAAACCCCACACTTACTTGCACTGATGATGTTACCTAGTTGGGTAGTAAAATGTCTGCAAGGAAACAGCCAAGCTCAAAGAGCACCAAGAATTCCACAATCATCATATTGAATTGCAATTACAGATTCACTCAATGAAACCAGTAAGTCAGCCCACAAAGGCATTTTAAAAAGAACAAAATAAGTTAGACATGTAAGGAAAGCATCAAGAATTGAACACCAGAAAAGTTCTAAAATATCATGAGTGATATAATTAGAGGGAAGGCAACATTACAGAAACAGCATAAAAATTAGGGCTAAGACAAAAATGAGTACAATTTGCATTTTAATGAGAATGTATAGTTCCCTCCAGAAAGTTTAGAAACCCCAGTCAAATGTTATGTTTCAATTAAACCCTAAGTGAACAGATGCTGACATGCCTTCTATATGGTACATAATTAAATATGTTTTTTTTAAGGTGATGCCTTGGTGTGATAGATTGGAATGGCTAGGATTCTTGGTCTGACATGAGATTGTTATGATATTGTGGAAAGCTTACACAGACAAGTAAAGATTATCAAAAGAAGTGAGTAGGAAGCGTCTTTGAGAGAGTGGATGCTGGTTTTGCTGCGGCCAGCAGTATCTAGGGTGGAGTCCAAATCTGCAAGATGATGGAGTCAGCATTACAATCCAAACCTTTGGTACATATATTACTGATGCATGGCTTGGATCATGATGCTGCACCCGCCATCTTGCAAATTTGACTGATGCCCTTGCTATGGCCTACCATAAAGACACAATTGTGTAGAGAATGGACAGATGGGAAGTGTTGATATTGAGAAGGAGAAGAAAAGGAATCATATAAACGTAATGAATGTTTTGTGATTCATTTCTAAAAAGAATTTGCTGGGTTGCTGTTGTTCAAGAGTGGCAAAGACTGCGGAGGAATATGAGCTGCTTTGACGGCAGTGACCTCTTGGCAGTGTGTCACAGGAGGACAGTGAAGTGACAGCAACAAAGTGGTCACTATTGTAGCATGAACAAGTAAGGAGGTGATAGGACAGAACAGCTGTTACTCAAACTGGTAGAGCAGAAGTAAACGCAACAATATGGAGATAGATGATGATGATGATGATGATGATGATGATGATGATGATGATGATGAAGAAGAAGAAGAAGAAGATGCTATCTGTTCAATCATGTCCAATCCTTGGCAATTCTATGGACCAGCTCTCTCCACATTTTCTAATCTTGTACGGCTTCTTTCAGTTGTTTTATGCTCTGGTTGGTGTCAGCTTTGATGGTGCCTAACCACCGTAGTTCTTGGCAGGCTCATTTCCTTTTACCACTGACCATTCCGAGCATAATTGTCTTTTCTACTGAGTTTGATTGCATGACATGGCCGAAATAAGTAAGGTGGAATTTTGTGATTTTGCCTTCCAGTGATATGTCTGGTTTTATACACTCCAGAACTTGCTTGTTTGCCACCTTTATTGTCCAAGGAATGCACAGGAGCCTTCTCCGACACCACAGCTCAAACGAGTGTTTCTGTCAATTTTCCTTCTGTCTAGTTTTATCGTGGTCCAACTTTTACAACTGTAAGTAGCTATGGGAAACGTGATAGTGCAGACTAGTCTGCATTTAGTTGCCTGGCTGATGTCCTTGCTTTTCCATATTTGATTCATGCTCATTATTGCTGTGTAATCTAGTGCGATTCAGCACTTTAGTTCTGGGCTGCATTTACTGCTTTGATCAATCTATGATTGTAGGAAAGTGAATTCTTGCATGCATTTGATCTCTTCACAGTCAATTGCTACTTTGCCATTTCCATTCCTCGCAATGGTCATGAGCTTGATCTTTCTGATGTTCAAGAAGATGCCAAATTTCTTGCTTTCTTCTTCAATCCTTTTGATCAGATGTTTCAGGCCTTCTTTGGTTTCTGAGAGGAGAATTGTGTCATCAGCATAGTGAAGATTGTTGTTGTTCCTTCCTCCAATCTTTATTACAATACAATTGCTAGCACTGAAGATGTTACCTAGCCAGGTAATGAAACATTTGCAAGAAAACAACCAAGCTCAGAGAACCCCAAGGACTCCACAGTTATTACAATCCTTCTCTTGGAATAAATATGGAGACAGACAGAACATTCCAAAGGGGTGTCAGTAATGAAAAATGAGGAGTTTAGCTGGATTGGAGAGGCTGGTGTCTTGAAGTATCCCATGAGAGTGTGGCTATGGTAGATAGCTGGTGACTGTAGGGTAATACTAATATTGCAGTTGCTGTACTGGCTGCCAGTAGGCTCCTGGGCCTAATTCAGAGTACTGGTTATCATCCATAAAGTTTTATAAGGCATTGCATTGGGATACATAAGGGAACACCTTGCCAATTATACTTTTCCCATCTAGTCCAAATATCTAGAGAAGGCCTGCTTTGACTTCCCCTTTTTCATAGAAAGTCAAGGGGGTTTATGCCAGGAGACAGACTTTCTTGGTAATAGCCCTTGCTTTATGGACCATATACCCCCAAAAGTGCAATTAGACCTACCATCCTTGAGTTCAGAAGGTACTTAAAGTTATTTCAGTAGTCTTTTCCCCCCAGTTTTGCATTTTTGTAACTATATTTAGAATGGACAGTTTTAATGTATGGAGATACACATTGTTTGGATTGCTCATGAACACCGCCCAGAGTTTTTCAGATTGAGATAGTCTCTAAGTATTGTCAAATAAATAAAGAAACCAATCTGCAAGAATGAATCCAGGCTAACTTTTTATGTGTAGTGGTTTACAGATTCAGAATAAGAAAGCCATAAATATGGCAGATGCAGAAGTTTGGACTCCTTTTGAGTCAGAACTTTGTAATACCTCCCTTGGCAGAAACAAGTGCTTTCAAACATTTCCCATGGCCAGCTAAGAGTCTTTCTATTTTTGCTTTTGGAATTTTTCCCAGTCTTTCTTGAAAAAACTCTTCTAGCTCAGAAATATTCTAAGGTGTCTTTGCATGCACTACATGCTTGAGATCTCCCCACAGATGCTCAATGATATTAAAATCTGGAGACTCTGAAGGCCATTCCAAAATCTTTATTTTTCTTTTCTGTAAGTGTTTCATGGTTGATTTTGGAGGTACGCTTTGGATTCTTGTCTTGCTGAAATATCCAACCTCTTTTCAGTTTTGTTTTCTTCACTGACTGTTGATATCTTCACTGACTAAATATGTTGATATTTAGTTAATTCTATCCTTTTTGTCATCCACATATTTCCTGTGCCACTGGCTGCTTTGCAACCCCAAAGCATAATAGAACCACCTCCGTGCTTAGGTGGTTGGCAAGACATTCTTTTCTTCAAATGCTTCATCTTTTTTTTTACTCCAAATACATCTTGTGTGGTTGTGGCTGAATAGTTCAATTTTGTTTTATAGCTCCAAAGCACTTTGTTCCAAAATGTTTCAATATCCCCAAGGTTTTCTTTTGCATACTTCAGACAATGGCTTTTGTGATGAGAACAGGAAAAAGGGGGTTTCTTTCTGACACCTCTCCCATGTAGATCATTGTGCTTTTTTGTGGACCTGAGACAATTACTCTAGTGTCATCTAAACTTTTCACTGATCATTTGCAGTAACCTATTGTTCTGTTTTACAGATCTGATCAGTTTTCTGGCAGAGATTTTCTTGGTTTTTCAGATCTTGTCTTTATGTACTATAATGTAGAACTAGAAAGTGGGAAACTGTGAGTTCTAGTCAACTAGGTGACCTTGGGCTAATCACTCTCTCACAGCCCAACCTACTTCACATTGTAGAGAAAATATAAGGAAGGAGAACTATGTATGTCATATTTAGTTTTACAAGAAAGACAGGATATAAATCAGCTCTCTCTCTCTCTCTCTCTTTCTCTCTCTCTTTCTCTCTCTCTCATCTATCTTGCCTTGATTTCAACAGTTTCAAGTAACTTCAATTTCTTAACAAAGTTTCTCGTTATTGAAATTGCTAGCTAGAAGTATTTAGATCACTTTACAGCTTTTCCCTGCTTTCTAAGAGTGAATTATCTTCATTTTTAAATGCTCAGTGTCCAGGGTTGTTGGAAATAGGCAAGACAATCACAACCATAGAAGTTAGAAGAGACAGAGTAGTTGTTCAGTTGTCCTACCTGGCTAACTGTAGGCCTAATGAGTCAATCACCTTTTGGGGCCTTATTAACAACTGTATAGTTAAAAACAAAAAATAAGAAATAGGACTGAATCAATTGGAGGGGTGTCCAAACTTCTGCATTTGCCATATTCACTGTTATCTTATTTTGATGTTATGTTTGATTTTGCCCCATGAAGAGAATGTGTTAGCTTCTGTTTATTTTGGGACTTGTTGAAACATACAATTTGACCTGAACTGCTTAAAATTGGTCATTGAGGAGTTGTGATGTATTTGTATTTATATTATAATAATGAATTCTATTCTATAGTAGTATGTATTTGTATTTATATTATAATAATGAATTCTATATTATAATAATAAATTCTATTTTGCAACCATTGCTGTCTACTAGCACATCTGTGAATTATTTCACCTTTTGGGATGATATAGTTCACTAGATTAACATTGTGTTAATCATCACTATATACTTTTATCAACTTCTATGTCATCTCAATCTCCAAAGTAACTCTAGGTGGCTATGTATGTATGTATGTATGTATGTATGTATGTATGTATTTATTAAATAAATTTATATGACTGCCCATCTCACTAAATGTGACTCTAGGTGCTGTACAACCAATAGTTAAAACAATATCACTTGTTTTAAAACACTTTAAAAATAAATAAAAACAAGATAAATAAAATAAAAACAAACTGCAGGAGAACTTCCATCTAAATTCAACACAACCATCTAAACACAATACATCCAGCTAAACTCAATACATTATGTGAATATGCTATGTACATGAATCTAGAAGATATTCTCTTTTTTATGGATCCTTTTCCTAATATATACTTTTTTGGCAAATGGTTTTCTCTTATACCATGCAAATAATGTCCTTTGGGATTGGTTACAGGTACTGTAAAATAAATAAATAAATAAATAAATAAATAAATAAATAAATAAATAAATCACACACACACACACACATTTTTGTATGCATTTTTAAACTGTGAAATTTTAAAACATGTGGATCTAGTCGTGTAACAGGTTTCAGTTCATAGTTAAGTTGGAGAGTACGACTCCCCACTCCCTAGTCAGCAGTCAACTCTGAGCATCATTTCTGGTGTTCAGAACCTTAAGAAAAATGAAAAATAAGAAAGACGAATACCTTTTACTGTTTCATTTAAATGATTTTTACAAGGAACAGAAAGCAGGCTACTTCATAGCCTTGTAAATATTAGTTGGCAATTATACAGTGGAACCTCAGTTTACGAACTTAATTCATTCCGTGATTCTGGTCGCACCCCGAATTGGTTGCAACCCGAAGCAAATTTCCCCATAAGGTTCAATGTAATTACCGTTAATCTGTTCTGGCGTGGAGGAAGGGAGGCGGCTATTGCTTGGAGGGAGAGTCCCCCTCCCTACGACCACGTGTCAGGGGCGGAAAATGGCCATGGACCACATGTCAGGGGCGGAAAAATGGCCACGGACCATGTGTCAGGGGCGTAAAAATGGCCACAGACCACGTGTCAGGGGCGGAAAATGGCCGCGGACCACGTGTCAGGGGCGGGAAAATGGCCACGGATCGTGTCACGGGAGGGAAAATGGCCGAGTATCCTGTTCGTACCCCGGGGTGGAGTTCGCAAACTGAGGTAAATTTTTGCGGCCGGAGCTGGTTGTAACCCGAAAAGTTCGTTAACAGAGGCATTTGTAACCTGAGGTACCACTGTATTTTACAGTTACCAAATGTGTTGTTTTTCTTTTATTACAGAGCTTCCTTTATACTATATAATTCTAACTCTATTTATTATAGTCAAGACTGCCAAACTTAAAGCATTCACTTTCCTGCTACAAGGCCTTACCCACACTCTCCCCTTCTACAGGAGGCAGAAGAGAATTAAGCCATTTCCTCACATCCAATATGCTGGGCTTGGAGAATGAGCAAGTGAGTGAAACCCAGATTGACAGATTGCCTATCCATTGTAGAAATGTGTTTTAGTGAAAGCCAAAAGAGTTCTTCTACATATGACTTGATGCCCTCCAGCCAGGTTGAACTATAATTTCTATCAACTCCAGACGTTTCCACAAGTCTAAATCCATGAGACTGAAGGAGTATACAGTGGTACCTCGGGTTACGAACACCTCTGTTAACGAACGTTTCAGGTTACGACCAGCTCCGGCCGCAAAACTTTACCTCGGGTTATAAACCGGATCCGCGGCCATTTTCCCTGCTGCCACACGGTCGCGGCTTCCTGTGGGCGAGATCGCGGTAGCAAGGAGACATTCGGTGAGGCTTCTGGTGTGTTTTGTGGCGTTTTGGAAGGTTTTTGGTGTGCTTGTCAGCATGGCAATTTCATTTCCAGAGGGTTATGCAGCACAGGAAAAAACAACTGACTTTAGACAGGTTTTTCCCCAGAACTGAGCCTGCAGCTAAGAGACAAAGAAGAGAGGAAACCCCTGAAGGAGATCTCCCCGATGTCCTTTTGGAGGGGAACTCTCCCTCCAAACAATAACTGCCTCCCCACCCCATTCTCCCTCTTCATACTGTGCTGTACTGTACTTTTTTTCATGTTTTTGTGGTTTAAAAATAAAATGCATGTTTCAGAACGGATTAACCGTATTTACATTGAACCTTATGGGGGAAATTTGCCTCGGGTTGTGACCAAATTCGGAGGGCGGATTAGCCGTATTTACATTGAACCTTATGGGGAAATTTGCCTCGGGTTGCGACCAATTCGAGTTGCGGCCAGAGTCACGGAACGGATTAAGTTCGTAACCCGAGGTACCATTGTATCTATTTTGTATGGCATTAAATAGAACTGCATTGTTTTTATGACACACAGATCTATATTTTAGTTTACTCTCTGTGTGTGTGCTAGACATCTTTATAGTCATATCACTCATCAAATACTTAAACTTTCAAATTCTTTTTGGCAGATGTTACTCTGTTCTTAAACGGTACTTCCACATATTAACTTCACATGTTAAAAAGTTTTTTTTTTAAATAAAAAATAGCCTGCACCAAGTCACAGGTAATTAAAAAATAGTAAGAATAGAGCTATGAGACAAAGGCAAACCTCATGCCTTTTTAGCAGGGCGGTAGTGTCCCCTCACAAACCAAATAATCAAGAGGAAAACATTGGAGAGTTTTTAGAGGGCAGATCTGTAGATGCTACCCTGAGGGATTAAAATTTAGAGTGGACTAAAATAGGGCAAGAAAAGAAAAGGAAGAAAAAAACTTTTTGAGGTTTTCAGGAAAACTGAAGCCATGGACCCAGTCTTCTTGAGTTCAGTTGCCTCAGATACAGGCTTAATCACATGGTCTGAATGTCTCCAGTGTGGAGATATTCTCCTCAGATATGATCCAGGCCATTGCAATGACCAGGAAACATGCCAAGCTATTTGAGATCTGAAGACCTTCCTCTTGGAAAATTCTGTGATTTTTCTATTCCTTCCTCATTGTCTTTCACCATTCTTGGTTATCAGGGTCCTCCCCACTTAACCTATCCCTGTTCCTGGTAGACCATTGCTCTTCCTTTTGCCTTTTTCGGAGAAGGAAACCACATTAAAATATTTTAGTATGCATTGCTGACCTTGTCATTTTCTAGATTCAGCTCAAGCCTTAAGACTAGTTGGTAACATTAAACTTCTGAGTCATAAGGTGTCTGGGCCCTGCTAAATCACTCCCTTCCCTTCATTCTTGGCAATGGACTGAAGGTTAAAACGGTGACATTATATTACCAAAGCAACAAAACTCCAAGAGCGTCTTGGAGATTTAACAGAAACTATTCTTTGTAACATAAAGGTAAAAGTTCATAGGTACAGAACTTTGGGACAGTGCCCTGTGCTAACTGAATCCCAGTGGGAAATTAGTATAGCCAAAGCAGGAATTTTTAATAAATATACATAAATAGGAGAAAAGCCTGCTACTAGGTTATGTTACTTTGCTGTTTCCACCAACATTCATTTATCTAAGTTTTAACCTATTATAATATTAGAAAAAAAGGCTGTTTAATTGAACAAAAAAATTAACTATTGTCTTCAACTTAGCCATAAGTTTAGTTTAGAACCAAAGTATGTTATATTCAAGTATTCTTAACCAATGGGCCTGTAAGTACCAGACCTTTTGTCTTACAAAAATATCCAATGTAGACCATGATTACAGTGCAAAAGGACCAAGTTCACACGTCCCTTTTGCATAGCTTCTTGACAAACATCCCAGCCAGGAGTTGTTATTTTCCCCTGAACTGCCATTTGCAAACTCCTACCTTTGCATGAATAGGCTGTGCAACCAGTAAGTAATGGGTTGCAACAGGAGCCATAACACATGCTGTTAGCATTGTCACATTTAATTGGAAAAAATATCAATAAAAAGGCAAGTTACAAAGAAGAAAAAAGACTGGAAAAAGAGAGCAAAGATAAATGCAAATATGGAGTAAAATATCACTGTGGTTTCTTGGTAGAGCAGTTGCTCTGCATACAAAAAGTGCTCTTTGATCAGCCAGCAAACAATGGGGAAAGAACTTGCTGAACTGAAACACTATAGACAAAGAGAACAGTTCCCAACTTGAGTAAGCCATGCTGGCTGTAATGGACAAATAATTAGATCTGACCTATATGTTCCTATAAGTCTTTAGATTTGAAAAGGACTGTAGTGCATTGGGACAGGGTGTTTGTGTGTATATATGTGGGTGTGCATCTTTGCGTCAGTGTTGACTCCTGGTGACTGCCTGGACAAGTCCCTGTGGTTTTCTTGGTAAGATTTTGGAAGTGGTTTGCCATTGCCTCCTTCCTAGGGCAGAGAAAGTGCGACTGGCCCAAGGTCACCCAGTTGACTTCATGCCTAAGGCAGGACTAGAACTCATGGTCTCCCAGTTTCTAGCCTAGTGCCTTAACCACTACACCAAACTGGCTCTCTTGGGATGGTTTATGATCTGATGAAACAGCTGCCAGGTTCAGTCCATGCACCTCCAGGCAGAGTTGAAAAAGAGACGCTGCCAAACAGTGCAGACAGTATTAAGCTGAAAGGGCTAATGGACTAAATCGGTACAAGACAATTTGATTATTCTATGTATTGTTCAAGGTTACAGTATCATATTCTTGGAAGAAACTGAGTGTTATAAACAAGCAGCAAGAAGAATACTTTATTAAAATACTTATAGAAAAGCTACAGTATGTTGGAAATAGTACTTATTTGCAACCAATACTATCAGAAAACAACTTATCCAGAATTTATTAACTGTTAATCTTTTTGAAGAGCAAAATCATTGTAATTATTGTAACTTTTGGCAGATTCCACAAGAGTTGCATACCAAGAAACAAGATTCTTTCAGAAGAAGAGCAGGAAGGAAGCTGTGAGATTATGGAAGGTACATTTCTTGACATTGACGAAAGGAAAGAAGACTCATCAAGTCAAGTCGGAAGATTTACATTACTGGAAAACAATGATTGCATTGCTACCTGTAGTGAACTAAGTGGGCACATACTGCCAAAGTTTCCTTCAGGTTATATACTGTATCTAGGGGAGAATGAAGAGCAGAGAGGAAGAATTTGGCACTAGGTTCTGTATCCAACTTGTCATGTTTTTCCATCTTCTAAAGAAAGCCCTTACTCATGCACTATTGTTTTGTCAACATAATTGTGGTACCTACTTCTCCAGAGCCTCTGCACATGAACTCTTAAAAATGTAAGTTGCCCTCTCCTGGATCAGACAATAAATATATCATCTAATGCTCAATCAGCTGTGTATTAGAAAGCGCACAAGGAAGTCAATAGTATAGTAGCCATCTCCTATTATCTTTTGCTTCTAATTATTTCTGACAATGCTACCTGTATATTGAGTTTTGAACCAATGGTCTAAATTAGTGTAAAGCACCTTACTCTGAAATCTAGCTGCAGCCTACAAATAACCAAACAGCTCCCCAAATGGACGTGCATATTGTATATGATATTGCAAGTCCATTTTCAGCAAAGGACCAAAATAGAAGTGACATTGATCACATGATTGGACTTTGTATATTTATTTATAGATCTAAATAGCAACTGTGTAGATGGGAGGAAGATCTAGATCAGAAATACACATATTTATTATATACTGCTGTTATAAGTTTCATTTCTGTTGCAAGCTGCATCTGTGGGTGGAAAATATAGAAATAGTTCACAATGGGGCAAAGGATTAAAACAGTCCCTGGCCCATTTATCTATTTATTACATGTACATATATAATGCCCAAACAGGTTTTTAAGAACCATAGAATACATGGAGATGCCAGAGAACTAATCTTGAACCTTCTATAATCTACATACAACACAAAAGCTCCACCACTGAGCCAGAGTTTTGATAGGAATCAATAAAAAGACTCTTTTTCTCTTTTCGGGGAGAAGAAATCTCCAATAGAATGAAGGGGACTGTGGAATACAAGCCATCAATGACCATCAATTTTCAGTAAACAAGCTGGCTGTTTGATGTGTTCTGATTCCACAGAATTTTGCAAGATATCAAGGCTCTCCCAGATGAGTTCAACACATTGCTGCATTTTTTTTTAATTACAGGTAGTCCTTGACTTATGATCACAGTTGGGACCAGACCTTCTGTCGCTAAGCAGTGCGATCAATTTCAGTGAGGCGTGATCTTTTTTGCCAGTTGTTAAGTGAATCACCATGGTCATTAAGCAAAACTGGCTTCCCCCATTGACTATGCTTGTTGGAAGCCCCCTGGGTCAAATGGTGATCATGTGACTCCGGGATGCTGCAGCAGTCATAAATACATGCCAGTTGCCAAGTGCCCAAATTGTGATCACGTGACCATGGGGATGCTGCAACAGTTGTAAGTGCGAGAACTGGTTGTAAGACTTTTTCAGTACCATTGTAACTTTCAATAGTCATTAAATGAATAGTCGTGAGTCAAGGATTACCTGTAGTTTGCACTGATTAATTTTAATAAAATGTTTGAAGAACAATTGCAGCAATATATTAAGACCGATCAGAATTCTCTTTGTGTGTTTACTTATTATCAGTTAACAGGCAGAGTGTAATATTTCTACCTGTGAGTGAGAAATAGAATATGCTGTACAGGTAGTCCCCAGTTTAAGAATGAGTTCCGTTCCCAAGGTCTGTCCATTGTTGAATTTTTATGTAAGCCAGGACAGTATTATTGTGTAATACTGTATAAGTAGTATTGTGTAATTAACTCAAACCATTGTGTATTTAATTCAAACCATAACTCAAATTTTGTCACATACAATATGTTTTTAACTATGAGTCATGCTTAAACTGGGCGTTCTTAACCTGGGGACTACCTGTACTATGGAAGTCCAAGCAGTTTTGAAGCAGGAATTGACTGGGGTGAGGGGCAAAGAGGAAAGCTGTGTATTTCACATTTAAGCAACACATTTGTTTATTTCCTTCCATTCATAAAGCTATTACATGAATACACTTAGCTGGAGCAAGTAATATTGAACTATATGGGAGTTTTCAGTGAATTAGCATGCATAGGATTGGATTTTATGTTATTCAAATAATGTTAAACAAACAAGGTAAACCAGCTGATGCTCAAAATTATCAGAACCAGAATAATTGAAATTATTTGTTTATTAATTAAACTTACAGCTGCCTCAATCACAATTTGCATGTCTACGTGGCTTATAACAATTAAAACAAGAAACCAAAAGAAAATCCAATTAAAACAAAGCACTATAGTTTCCAAATGTCCTCATTACTTAAACAGTAAAACTTATTATATAACCATACTGAGCTCTTCAGATACTTTAAACATTAGTAACTCAAAAAGAGAAGATCACCTTCACTCCCACTGCTTTGCTCTGTTTGATTTATTTGATTTTTAGTGGCCAGAATTCGGATCAAATAGTGCCTTTATTCAAGTGACTAAAACTGGATTTATATTGAAAAAACTTTTTTGTAGATTAGAGAAATGGTATTTTAATTTTGCACCAAGAAACAGGAAGAGATTAAACATACAACCTTAAAAAGAAGTCAACTCTAAATTGGTTGTTTTCAAATCTAAAATTCCATGAGGAGGCAATGGACAAAAAAAGTTGTTACATCTACCTCAGCAGATTATAGAAAGATGTGATGATAGCTACAACATGCTTAAGAAAAGTTTTTTGCATGGTAATATTTTGCTATATTTTTCCTTGCAAATGTTATAAAATACTAATTATTCTAGAGTTAATTTTGATCTGATTCATATATTTCTTAATTAGGATTCTACACCAGAGCAGATGGCTGTCTTCATTAAATCATGATATATTCCACCCAAATAGAAGCAGCTGGATTTTTGAATTTACTGTAATTTATTTCAAACATGTCAGAGAAGAATTTAGAAATAATTAATATTTGCACAGATATCTGGATTATGATCAGAATTTTTTTCTTTTTTGTTTTCTTTCTCCATTAACTTAGGGAAAAAAAAATCAAATGCCCTGCTCTGGAGTAAGAGATAATACAGTAGTACTAATGAAAAGGATTTGGTTGCTTACAAGGTGAATATGAATGAACAACGTGATGCAGAAGCAAAAAAAGCAAACATAACTTTAGACTGCATCCCAAATCCCAGGAACAGAGAATATTCTTCTCTATTCAGACTGTACCACAAAGGTTGCATCCACTTTGGGGCTTTACACTTTTGGAAATATTCATACAAACTGGAGCAGGTGTGAAAAAAGACAGCAGTGATGCCCAGGATACTAGAAAAAATCAAGAGAGATGGAAAGAACTGGATTTGTTGGGGGAAGGGGGAGTATATGATAGCACTTTTCAAGTACCTGAAAGTAGTGACACAGAAAAAAGGCCCCATCCTATTCTTAATAATCTCAAAGAACAGGAGACAGAATTATGGTCTTACTTACAGGATTCTGGCTGAATATTAAAAGAACCTCCTCATGGTAAGAACAATTCAACAGTTTTTATCTAAGGAAGCAGTGGACTCCCTTCTATTGGAAATCTTTAAGCAGAGGCTAGCTAGACATTTGCTTTAATTTTAACTTCTGCGCTGAACAGGGATTTGGTTTTGTTGACGCTATCAGTTCTATGATTCCATATTCCTTGAGCTCAATTTATTTATGTAAACAATGCTATCACAATGGCTTAAGATGGGGAGTTCTAGAAATTGTGCAACCAGATTAAGGCCCAGATCAACATAAAGTCATCTGGAATCATTCCGGCAAGACTGAGCATTCCATCACTCATCAATATCATTATTTAGAGCCCTGGAGTATTCTCAGGACTTTCACAATTGGAATTCTGCCAGTCATCACATCCCCAAAAGAGTGATCCATGCATCCTAGATTTTGGATTATATGATGGGAATATTCAACCTTAAATAACAGATATAGGAATTTCTGTTATTTCCAATAATTCTGGCAACTGTTATTTTTCCATCAGGTTAAACATACACATAAACAGGCCAAGGTCCACATATAAGAACTTGTCCGTACGTTACAACAACTCTTTATGTACTAAATGCAGAAATTAAATATCAGCAATAAGCATGTCTAGCAAACCAGACATGACTCTGTAATACATATTTTCAAAATCTGAACTCTGTTTCTCTAATTACCAGCTGCTCAAAAGGACCCCTCTGGAGAATGAAGAGCCTGCTCATAGTGATTGCATTGTAATTCAAAGCCAAAGAAATGTGTATTTTAACAAATTAAACAAAATTAGAAGGCAAATCTGTCTGAAATCAAGTTGATTATTCAAAAGAGAGGATTTCAATGTTTTATAAAGGACAGCTACTCCTGAGCCTGCTAAAATTATTTTACTGATATGCAATTCTGGTTAAATTGGTATACATTCCAAATTTCACAATGTTTCATCAATATTTCCTCTAGAATGGTATTCTCCTGCTAGAGAGCAGGAGAACTCCTCCAGTACTGCCATGCTGCTAGAGAGGAGTAGAAAGGCACAGCATTCTTCTGTGAGAGAGGGGCTGTTTTGCATAGGCAAGTGGTGCTGGGGTTCTTGCCCGGAGACAACTGCCAATAACTTTGCTGGACATGAGAAACCTGTAGAAGTTTCCTTTATTGTTGCGCAGCAGTAAAGGGTTACCTCTATCAAAAGAGACACACTCCCAACACAAAGAAATTGGGTTTTTTATACATTAAGTTCAAGGAAACAGAGTCAAAAGAAAGGATAATGATTGGTTAGGAGCTTCTTTATGACCTTTCGCATCATACCAGTGCAAACTCAGGTTATTATGATGAATGACTGTCAGGTAACATCTTGTTATCATAAAAAGACAATATGCCCATAAGGGACAATATACAATACTAGGAAGTCTGGTATCATAAAGAGATAACATCCAGGGAAGGGCCACTTTCTGTATCTCTTACCATCAGGAAGGGGCACCAAAAGGAAGGGGAAATTACAGGCTAATCCCTCTGTGCGTTGGGAAGTTTCAGATATGGGTTACCACATCCTTGCCCTAAAGACAGAAGGGTCACTAAGATTAAAAGACCCATTACAGGTTAAGGCTGGGAGGGATTAACTGTAGATTCTTGCTTTCCCACAGGAATTGCACGTACAGTATTTCTCCATTTCGTGCTCCTCAAGGTAGGGCTGGGAGAGGTTCCAGTCTGCAAAATTGGAAAACTAGTAACACATAAAACAGAAAATACTGAAACAAAACCAGGTACCTGAGCATATGAACTGTATGAATATATGAGACAAAACAACAACAACAAAAACAACCAAAAGCAAAACATTTTGTTTATTCTTCCATGTGGATATTGTGTGTCCTCCTCCTTTATAAAAGATGAGTTGTAATCCTCCCCCCCCCCAATCTCAATACGAGTGAACAAGCTATCTATCCTGTTCCTTGGACCCTTTATGTTTATGTATTCTCCCCTTAGGTTAGTCAAATGGATTGGAAAGAAGGAACATGGGGGAGTGATTAGTCAGACAAATGGATATGTCTTCTCTAGTTGATTACATTTGCTGCACATTTGCAATGGAAGAGTCTTTATATTTATTGTTGCAATCTTAGTGGAACATGAGGCAGTAGGAGAATTCATTTAATCAAGGCTACCCTGTAAGCTTAGCAGCATAGCAAGGACAAGTGATGGTGTCCAAATGTGTTAATATCTGGCTTGCAAACACATGCACACAGACACTTACAGTGTGAGCTAAGTCTGCAGGTCTAGCTCTTCAAAAAGAGTCTTTTAAAAATAAGTTTAAAATTGAAAGATTGCAAGTTTATTTATCTAATTCTGGTCAGTGTACTCACATATGTACCAAAGGAAGAGCATCCTGTATACTAACAGAAAATGTATTCATTCTCCAGGTCCATAAAGTAATACAGTATCTTCATTACTCAACAGGAATCAATCATTTGTAATTTTGAAGACATTTCTCAGGTTTACATAATCACCACCTTCTAAAAAAAAAGGGGGGGGGTTCTTAGGAAGTAGCATCATCACCACCATCACCCCAAAGCAGACTCAGAACATAGTGTCTGCTGGGGACAAAATGGAATGGAATGGAATGGAATGGAAATTCCTGAAGACATGGTTAGCTTAATCTCTGAATAATGTTTTTCATGTTG
This sequence comes from Python bivittatus, assembly GCF_059951505.1. Classification (NCBI taxonomy): domain Eukaryota; kingdom Metazoa; phylum Chordata; class Lepidosauria; order Squamata; family Pythonidae; genus Python; species Python bivittatus. The sequence goes on from NW_028277087.1 coordinate 31,734,812, forward strand.
GCCCAACTTTTGCATCAAGTAAGTATGATGGTTAGAAAAGAGAAAATCTGATTAAAAGGAGATTTAATTGAATCACCTTTTAAAAGAAATATTTGAATATCCAAGGTAAGCATCAGACTGAATCAGATGCCCCTCAAGTTGCTTCTGAGAGATTCAAAGGTGATTTGGAGATTCAGTAAGTCATGGTTATTTCTAGTTTTGAAACCTCAAACCGAGCTTCAAGTTTTATATATGAAGAAAGCTAAGCAGAGACTAACTGGCTGGATGAGCTCTGTGATATCCATCTGAGTAGCTGGTTAATTTTTATTATCTCTGCAAATCATATCAGTTAGGGAAAATACTGCTCTGCTGCTCTTTCTTTAGTTTAGCTTGCTCTTTCCACCCTGGGTGATCTTCCTGCTATCCCCAAATCCATAACTATTTATTTATTTATTTATTTATTTATTTATTTATTTATTTATCAAATGTATGCACCACCCATCTCACTGTATAAGTAACTCTAAGACAGTTTACAAGTAAAAAGAAGGTATAAAAATCTTTACAAAAATATACAAAGTTAAAAGGCAGAGAGAGCATCTTCAAGCCATCGACCATTCCCAGTGCTGCGAATCACCCATGCTGTTTGGCAGAGCCAGGTCTTAATGCTCTTCCAGAAGGCCAGAAGAGTGGGGGCCAATCTCACCTCAGCAGGCAAGATGTTCCACAGGGCGGGGGCAATGGCAGAAAAGGCTCTTTATGCTTAACTTTCCTGACTCTCAGCCTATTTGTCACCGTTAGTCTCTGTGTCTGAGACTGTTGGCAATTTGTCAGACCAACCAGCCTCTACCTCCATTCTGATGTCTATCTCCCCGACCCTCCCAAAATAACATTTAAAATACCTTTTATTCGCTAGTTCTGTGTCTTATATTGAATGATTTGAGGATTTTTTTTTCATTTCATGAATGGATCTCAGATTGTGATTGCTGTTAGATTGTTGCATAAAAGAATATTCCTTTATTTCATAGTGTAATGCGCACACACAATATTGATCATGCATGCTTCTCAGCCTTTAAAGAAAAATTGTTGCACAAGTTCCAGAATAGGTCAATTTTACTTGGCAGCCCAGGAGGTTAGAGGGTGGCAAATGCTTCAAACTTTACTAAAAGCTTTATGTTTTCTGTTTTGTTTGCTTTTTGAGATGCAGCAGGACATTTTCTGCACATCTTTTCTAAAAGCTGTATGCTGAGCAATTTGGAGGCTGTTCAGTCATTTCTTCATCCCTGCTATCTCTGGCTTAGAAGAGGTATTTCAAAAATTATTGAAGTGAAACTCTTCAAGCTATTTCACTGAAACTTGGCAGGGTTGATATCCCCTAAAGGGTATACCATGTTGGAAAATTGCTATGAGTAATTTCTAGTTTAGTTTTGCATCCAGCACACTCTCAAGTCAGTCCCTGTATCCAGATCAGAGCATGCACAAGCATCATTCAGTTCAGCTGGCAAAAATAGATTGATGTTTATTATCAGCAAAACATCAGAAACAGTTAACAGGCAAAACAGGACAAAAAGTAATTGAAAGAAAGAGATGTAAATGACAAGGGGAAAAAAGAAGCATGGAGAACTTAATAAACTCAGAATTTTTCAGAGCTGCTGGAAACAATATTGTGAGTAATTATCATGGACAGTCACAAAGAGAGTGGCCTTTGATTTTTCCAGCTGTAACTCTTTCATTTACATAGCAGGGAGGAGGAACTTTTGTGCTATAAAACAGATGGGAGACTTTGGCTCTGTCATTTTGGATATCTAGGTACCAAATCCTCTGCTTTAGTTCAACCAGGATTTTATCAAGTCCCAAAGCAAGTAGTGGTGACAGGGTGAGACCACAATGTGGCAAATCATCATTAATTTGTCTATTTGACCAAAATTGAATGTGGGAGAAAAGAAGTACAAACATCATACAAATGATGTCTGTCTTGCAAGGATACATCCAATGTTCTTGGGTGACTACCAGCCACCCAACATACACTGATGCTGTCAGTTCTGTTGGATTCTCCTCCCTCCTGACTTTGCCCTTCAGTTTGAACTTTGCTATGGAAGTAGCATGCAGTTACGTATCTGCTATTTGGCTGGCTCTGCAGAGCCCTGGAACAATGCTATCTTGGGGCATAGCGGGGACACCAGTAGTAAAGGGGCTCACAGTGTTCATTGCAGAACATGATAGTGCTGTTGCCATTGCCCATCACCATCCCAGTTCTAAGAAGTCAACTGGATTGGCATCCAGCCTTCCTCTCTTGAAGCAATATTGGATGAAAGTATTTTGCTGAATGAGGCAAAATCCTGTCAAAAGGCAGGCAAAAGCAGAGAGAGCAAGCTGGACAACAGGCAAGAAGTAAGAAGGCAGAGAGACTTAAGATCAACAATTTGCTTTGTCTATCTCTGTCTATCAAAAGCCCCAGTAGAAGAGAGATGCAAAGTCAGACAGCAGATCTAGTTCCCTCCTCTATCTGCACCATGGAGGAAACAGTTTGGTGGCTGGGGACAAGGTATCCATCATTAGATCCATGTTTTCTATAGGTTCAGTGAATGGATGCAGTTAATACCAAAACAAAAACAAAAAAACCCCACTTGATTACCTGTCCTTCTTTTTCTTTCTCAGTGGACCAATTTTGGCACTATAGTGTTATAGAAAGTACCTAGTATCCATTTAGGACTTTGTTGTTTGTCTTCCACAGTTAAGAAGAATTTCTATTGTCTTCTTCAACTCCTAAACAGCTATAAAGGTCCATTTTTCATGATTGAGGAGTCCTCTGTGTATGAATAATTACTCTTCAATACTTAGGCTTTAATTCCATTTTTCTCAGATATCTAACCTTCCCTTTCTGTAAGGAAATGAAATCTCCATGGGTGATGATCTCATTTTGTTTTGGGAATGGTGTTTCTTCCATCTTTCCCCAAAGAAAAGCCAATCAAATCCACTTGGGATCATCTAAACTCTATACATGGTTTCATGGTTTTAAAAGTGTAACACAGTTGGGGGAAAGGATCATTACCTTTACAATATTTATTACACCAAAGGTTTCTTTCTTCCCCCTTTTTTTTCCACTATATGAGCTCCATGTGAATTAACCATGCACGAACCGTCAATCATCCAACAGTTCAATGGAACACAGGGACTATCACAAATGGAAAATGCCTAATTTAAAAGATGCTAGCTAAGGTCTTGTTGCACCTCTGCTGCTTTGGGAATGCAATTGCTTCAAATTAGTTTCCAGAGAAGCCCTGCAATAAAGCAGGAGTCATCACGTTTACAGCTTTGCTTTGCTGAAGCTTTGTGCTTACTGTAACGTTTCAAAGTATGCCTTGTGGTTTGACTGAAGCCCTGAACCATAAACTGGCAGGAGTTTCCTCCACTCCTTGTGCTGGTGGTTTCCAAGTTGCTGAGAATTGGGAAGTTTTTATTTTCTCAGGAAATGCCAAGCTATTTTGGATTCCCCCTCACCTTCTTTTTCTTCAGATGCCAAAAACCTGAATCTTGCAATGTTGCTGAACATTTTCTGGAGGCTGCTGTATGTTTTGAAAATTCTGGAGTAGGTGTGGGAAGACTGCTCTGGAAAACTCTCTTTTAGCCTTATGGTGCACGACAGTCATAAAGAACTGCAGTTGTCAGGCTGTGCAGTGGATATTGGTTCTTCTTAGTCAGCAACCTCTTTGCATCTTTCTCTTTAGGAAAAAGAGCCAGGAAAAGGCATTAACAGAATAACCAGTTTCAAAGAGCAATCTTTTGTGCAATTAATACCATCGGTGGGGGAATCTTGGCAGGTGGTAGAGCAACATCTTCCAAAAATCTTCTCTTCTGTCCAATTAATAAAGGTTCAGGAAGCCTAACTTGCTTTGTATCTGGTCATCAAAATTATAAACAATAACGATTGTAAATTGCTATATCCCACAACTGATACAATTATAAGTAATTAATTTGAGTTTGCTCCCCTATTCCTAAACAAAGAAGCATTGTCTGAGTTCCAAATTGTAGGGAAACTGAGTACCTGGGCTGCCCCAACAGCATGAGGACACCATCTATTTCAATTCATTTCTAAGATTTGATAGGCCATCTATAGCAAAAGCTCTTCAAGTGTCATACAATAATATCCTGCTTAAATATACTTCCAAAAACTTGGTAAAGCAATCAATTAAAGCTATCAATTAAGGCAACTGCTCAGACATCAAGGATAACATTAGTCAAAAGACTGCATTGTAGCACAAGGGCAAAGCAACAACAACAAAACAAATGGAGTAGGTACCAGCCATTCCCCCTTCATGGATCACTGCCTTGTCATGGCGAAGGGGCTTGCGTAACTCAGTGAAGCCATGAGCTATACCGTGCAGGGCCACCCAAGACGGACAGGTCATGACAGAGAGTTCTGACAAAATGTGGTCCACTGGAGAAGGAAATGGCAACCCACTCCAGTATCCTTGCCAAGAAAACCCCATGGACAATGTTAAAAGGCTAAAAGATATGACGCCGGAAGATGAGCCCCTCAGGTCGGAAGGTGTCCAATATGCTACTGGGGAAGAGCGGAGGGCAATTCCAAGTATCTCCAGAAAGAGTGAAGCGGCTGGGCCAAAGCCGAAAGGACGTTCAGCTGTGGATGTATCTGGAAGCGAAAAGAAGGTCCGATGCTGTAAAGAACAATATTGTATAGGTACCTGGAATGTAAGATCTATGAACCAAGGCAAGCTGGATGTGGTCAAACATGAGATGACAAGATTGAACGTCGACATCTTGGGAATCAGCGAACTGAAATGGACGGGAATGGGTGAATTTAATTCGGGTGACCATTATATCTACTACTGTGGGCAAGAAACCCTTAGAAGAAATGGAGTTGCACTCATAGTCAATAAGAGAGTGGGAAAGGCAGTAATGGGGTACAACCTCAAAAACGACAGAATGATCTCAGTGCGTATCCAAGGCAAACCATTCAATATCACAGTCATCCAAGTCTATGCCCCAACCACTGATGCTGAAGAAGCTGAAGTTGACCGCTTCTATGAAGACCTACAACACCTTCTAGAACTAGCACCAAAAAAAGATGTCCTTTTCATCATAGGGGATTGGAATGCTAAAGTAGGAAGTCAAGGAGTAATCGGAATAACAGGCAAATTTGGCCTTGGAGTACAAAATGAAGCAGGGCAAAGGCTAATAGAGTTCTGTCAAGAGAACAAGCTAGTCATAGCAAACACTCTTTTCCAACAACACAAGAGACGACTCTACACATGGACATCACCAGATGGTCAATACTGAAACCAGATTGATTATATACTTTGCAACCAAAGATGGAGAAGCTCTATACAGACAGCAAAAACAAGACCAGGAGCTGACTGTGGCTCAGATCATGAGCTTCTTACTGCAAAATTTAGGCTTAAATTGAACAATGTAGGGAAAACCACTAGACCACTCAGGTATGACTTAGATCATATTCCTTGTGAGTACACAGTGAAGGTGATGAATAGATTTAGAGGATTAGATTTGGTAGACAGAGTGCCTGAAGAACTATGGACGGAGGTCCGTAACATTGTACAGGAGGCAGCAACTAAAACCATCCCAAAGAAAAAGAAATGCAAGAAAGCAAAATGGCTGTCTGATGAGGCTTTACAAATAGCTGTGGAAAGAAGGAATGCGAAAAGCAAGGGTGAAAGGGAAAGATATAAGCAGCTGAATGCAGATTTCCAGAGAATAGCCAGGAGAGATAAGAAGGCCTTCTTAAATGAACAATGCAAAGAAATTGAGGAAAACAATAGAATGGGGAAGACTAGAGATCTCTTCAAGAAAATTGGAGATATGAAAGGAACGTTTAGTGCAAAGATGGGCATGATAAAGGACAAAAAAGGCAGGGACCTAACAGAAGCAGAAGAGATTAAGAAGAGGTGGCAAGAATACACAGAAGAACTATACAAGAAAGATCTTAATGTCCCTGATGTCCACGCTGGTGTGATCACTGACCTTGAGCCAGACATCCTAGAGAGTGAAGTCAAGTGGGCCTTAGGAAGCATTGCTAACAACAAAGCTAGTGGAGATGACAGGATTCCAGCTGAGTTATTTAAAATACTAAAAGATGATGGTGTTAAAGTGCTGCACTCAATATGCCAGCAAGTTTGGAAAACGCAACAGTGGCCACGGGATTGGAAAAGGTCAGTTTACGTTCCAATTCCAAAGAAGGGCAACGCCAAAGAATGCTCAAACTATCGCACAATTGCACTCATTCAACATGCTAGCAAGGTTATGCTCAAAATCCTACAAGCTAGGCTTCAGCAATATATGAACCGAGAACTACCGGATGTACAAGCTGGGTTTCGAAGAGGCAGAGGAACTAGAGATCAAATCGCCAACATTCGCTGGATCATGGAGAAAGCACGAGAGTTCCAGAAAAATATCTACTTCTGCTTCATTGACTATGCAAAAGCCTTTGATTGTGTGGATCACAACAAACTGTGGCAAATTCTTAAAGAGATGGGAATACCAGACCACCTTACCTGTCTCCTGAGAAATCTGTATGCGGGCCAAGAAGCAACAGTTAGAACCGGTCATGGAACAACCGATTGGTTCAAAATAGGGAAAGGTGTACGACAAGGCTGTATACTGTCACCCTGCTTATTTAACCTATATGCAGAGTACATCATGAGAAATGCCAGGCTGGAAGAATCACAAGCCGGAATTAAGATTGCAGGGAGAATCATCAACAACCTCAGATATGCGGACGATACCACCCTAATGGCAGAAAGTGAAGAAGAACTAAAGAGCCTCTTGATGAGGGTGAAAGAGGAGAGTGCAAAAGCTGGCTTGAAACTCAACATTAAAAAAACTAAGATCATGGCATCTGGACCCATCAATTCCTGGCAAATAGAAGGGGTAGAAATGGAAGCAGTAACAGACTTCATTTATTTGGGCTCCAAGATCACCGCAGACGGAGACTGCAGCCATGAAATTAAAAGACGCTTGCTCCTTGGGAGGAAAGCTATGGCAAGCCTAGATAGCATATTAAAAAGCAGAGACGTCACCTTGCCGACAAAGATCCGCATAGTCAAAGCTATGGTTTTTCCAGTAGTAATGTATGGCTGTGAGAGCTGGACCATAAATAAGGCCGAGCGCCGAAGAATTGATGCCTTTGAACTGTGGTGCTGGAGAAGACTCTTGAGAGTCCCCTGGACTGCTAGGAGGTCAAACCAGTCAATCTTAAAGGAAATCAACCCTGATTGCTCATTGGAAGGATCGATAATGAAGCTCAAGCTCAGATATTTTGGTCACCTAATGCGAAGAGAGATCTCTTTGGAGAAGACCCTGATGCTGGGAAAGATTGAAGGCAAAAAGAGAAGAGGACGGCAGAGGATGAGATGGTTAGATAGCATCACTGAAGCAATGAGCATGAAACTGAGCAAACTCAGGGAGGCAGTGAAGGACAGGAAGGCCTGGTGCAATATGGTTCATGGGGTCACGAAGAGTCGGACACGACTTAACGACTAAACAACAACAACAACCAGCCATTCCTTTCTGGAGAGGTACCCCAAAGTTGAAGGGTAGCAACTGAGAAAGCCCACTCCAAAGACCCCTCAGAGATGATTTTAGAGTTTGGATAGCCACAGACAGGAAGACATGATAGATGGAAACAACCAGAACGGTATGTGAACTTTCCCGTACTTGTGTGAATCGCCCTCTGTCTCTGTTGAACATGGGATGAGAAGGAAACACATTTTCTAGGTCAGAGATGTGAGTCCCCCTAAAATGCAATTCAGTTCAGGACCCCCAGGTGTATGAGAAAAAGGAGATATGTCTACTGTGCAAATAAAATGAGTTTCAAGCCTACAAACTGTTAATTGCTGGGTAAGCACATGCATCCAGCAGTGCCAGGAAATTACCTCTCATACTAGGCAGAGGAAGTTCGCACTTTACGTTAATCACAAGATAATTGCAAGTAATTGCTTGAATAAGTGAAACTCCTTGCACAAGTCACCACATAGTGAGTCATCACAGATTATTGCTTCTTATTACATTTGGCAGGTGCCTCATTACTCCAGTTCACACAATCATTTAAACTCAGGGATAGTTCAAAAGATCCTGCGTTTCAGTGTTTTTTAGTAATCTCAGTTGTTAATAATTGATGCTGAACAAAGCACTGGGCTCATGCAAGGAGCACTGGCGCAAAGTCAAGCCTTTACATATTTCATTCCCCCAAAGCAATTTGCAATCCAAGCTTCTGCAGTCCACATGCAGCAGGTATGCACAGACCATAAAATTTGTTGGTACATCTGAAAATGTTGCTTTATTTTGGAGTAATGCAGAAGAAAGTTCATTCAACACAGGTCTAAATTTCAATGTTAATTTAAAATCTGAATCTTCATATCTAGGACTACCAATTCTGGACTGTGGAAACCCAAAGGACCACTAGATGGCAATAAAGAGATATACAAACATAACTCTTTGCTGTCATCTAGCCAATGTCAACATTTTTGCATCCCCGATCTGGTACTGAACAAACATCAAGACAAAACCCAAAATCAAACAAACAAATAAAAAACCCAAGAATTAAAAAGAAAAATAAACTAACAAAGCAAAAACAAATGAAAAAAGTATATAACTTTGGAGAAAGTTGTGCATCTTTCAGAAGAAGTTTCTGAAAACCTGATCTGATATGGCTACCTGATCTGTGCTGGAAAACTCCAGCTGGCTACTAGATGACAGCAAAAGGTACCGTATTTTTCCGACTATAAGACGATACTTTTTTCTAAAATCCTTACCCTAAAAACTGAAGGGCGTCTTATTCAAGGAAGTCAGCCAAGAATCACACGGTTGCAAAACTGCCCATACTTTGTTTCTGCAGAGAGGCTTCCTCCTATTGCTAGCCTCCAATCACGAGTGAAATAGCTTGTCTCCCAAACAGACTTCCTCCAATCACGAGCCTGATGTAACTGACATCAGTTGATGCTGAACAAACCAATTAGAGGAAGTCTGTTTGCAGAGACAAGCTATCTGCAGTTTCACTCGTGCTTGAATGTAATCAGTTATGCAAAAGAGCATGGAAATAGAGCTGCAGAGAGACGGTTTGGACCTCCTCCCACTGAGTGTATCAGGCCAATGTTACCTAATTACTAAATAAAAATGTGTTCTGCACTATCTTTAAAATATTGATTTTTTAATTTTGGGTTAGAAAAGTGGGGGTCGTTTTGTACATGGGGGCGTCTTATTGTCGGAAAAATACGGTAATAGGTTCGTGTATATGCTGCCATCTAGTGGCTATATAGAGTTTTGCAGCCTGGATCAGGTAGCTGTAACTCTGTATCTCACGGGAACACAGCACATCTCTGATATTCATCAAAGTAGCCCTTTTATTTTCAGATTATTGTAGAGATAGAGGGATTAGAGCCCTTTGTATTTTCCAAATAACCATCCAGTGAACTACCAAGACAGATCTATCATGAGAGGCAAGATTGTTCAAAGAAACTTGACCACTATCGTGTATCTCATAGAGGATTTTGTCTCCAAAGGAGAAGCAGGAGATCGTGCTGGGGATATTTGCAGATGTACAGTTTCCAGTGAAACAGGGTTCTGAGTCAACCAGCACTACAATAATACAGCAGCTGACGTTAATGGACACTCAAAAGAAGGAGGCTCCTGAAAGTGCAGGCTCAAACACGCAGAACTGCTTCCAACAGAGATTTTACAGGACCAAAGACACTCCTTGACTTCATAAACTGTGAACAGTTAGGATGACATGGAAATTGTAATAAAGATCACCAGAAGGAAAGCTGCCCTTCTAGATGACTGAAATTAGGCCTAAATGAAGGGTTGCGTTGTTTTTCTGCGATGCTAGATTCCTGGACTCTTTCAACTCTCCTACCAGCAAATATCATGGATTGCTTTGGGTATTTCATTATATAATCCCGTTGGCTTGGTGATCCAGATTGGTTTTGCTTTTCTAGTCCTTGACTTTTAGATTTAGAAAATACTATCTCCTTCTACTTGTAAAATCTTGAATTTTGAAGAATCCCAACTTTGGAAGAATTCCTCAGGGTTCATAGATACAGAAAAAGAAAATATGATATCTGGAAGCCCTGTATACAGGGCTGTATTTTTAATTTTTTAAAAAGTGTTATTTTTGTGCTTCAGTGCAATTATTTTCTAATTTAAAATCTTGATATTATTGTGTTTGAGTCGAGATAGTTCGCCCCTCTATTTTTTTTTATTTAGGAATAACAAAAAATGTTATATATATTATATGATGTATAAATAAAATAAATAAATAAATAAATATTAAAATGTATCTACCTACCTACCTACCTACCTACCTATATTTATCTATCACATTTATATCCCACCATAATCAAAAGTAGGAAGGAGGCAATGGCAAACCACTTCTGAAAAAATTTGCCAAGATAACTGCAGGGACTTGTCCAGGCAGTCTCCGACAATTGGACACAGTTGAATGGACTAAAAAATAATAATAATCAAAAGACTCTTAGCAGCTTCCAAGATATGAAAACTTAATCCATGGTACAATTTAGCTTTAAATAAATAAAATATGTATCATAAAAACCTCAAGAAATCAACTACAACAATCAAAACTAAAAGACAGAAAAAAACAAAACATAAAAGAATAGAAGATGGTGTGGTCATAAACTCAATTGGAATGCTCTTTGAAAGAGCTCGGTTTTTAATATCTCTCTACACATTGGGAGAAAGGGTCTTTCAACTCTCCTACCAGCAAATATCATGGATTGCTTTGGGTATTTCATTATATAATCCCGTTGGCTTGGTGATCCAGATTGGTTTTGCTTTTCTAGCCCTTGACTTTTAGATTTAGAAAATACTATCTCCTTCTACTTGTAAAACCTTGAATTTTGAAGAATCCCAACTTTGGAAGAATTCCTCAGAATACGCATGAATATGTATACTAGGGAGAAACTGGACAAAATAGCATTTACATTAAAGCAAATTACTTGCAAAAACTGTGTATATTAGGCAAACACGAATACAAAATTAAGCATATTGCAGATATTGCACCCCAAAATGCATAGATTTTTTGTGGCTTTTTTTTTTAACAGCAAAAATGCAGAAAGGAGATGGAAAAACCTAAGATTAGAAAACATGAGGAATTAGATATGATAGAATCATCCACCCTTAAGATGACATGCATAGTGAGGCTGTGCAGCACTACAGTGTGTCTTTTCCCAGGATTGTGTCTTAATTGCAAGAAGTTACAGGTAAGTACCTGCCCCTGCTTGTTCCAAAGCCTCTTTTTGAAGATTTGAATCCAAAGCATTACATAGACTTAATGCATAGTTTACATGATAACACAGTATTGTTTGAATCCTGCTTTACCTAATTTTGCTTGTAAATACCAGAGGCACAATTAGACTAAAGTTAGGCTTTTACAGCCATCATTCAGAGCTAGAGTTAAAATCCTTAATTGTCACGGAATCATAGAGTCTTAAGGTTGAAAGGGAGTTTGGAGTCTTCTAATCCAATCCCCTCCATCCAGGGTAAAAATCTTCTAGACAAAGTCAGTGGCACTAAAATATACTCAACTGATATTTTGTAACTGTGAATTTATGTTGGGACTTGAAGTTTTAAATTCAGATTTTGTTACAGTAAAGACATTGGTCCATCTGATGTAGTGGAAACTTGACTCCTTTGCTCTGTGAACCAGTTTTGTTGCAAATATAAACTGGGCTTCAATTTATCTTATTTTATTTTATTTTTATTGCTTGAATATACAAAAGAAACAATTGAATAAACAAAACAAAGCCCACCCCCCCACCAACACTGGCAGGGCATGCCACTGTATATAAACAGAGAGCAAACCCCATTCCATTCTAGCACTGAAGATGTTACCTAGCTGGGTAATGAAACGTTTGCAAGAAAACAACCAAGCTCAGAGAATTCCAGGGACTCCACTATACAAAAGAAAGGGGAAAAGGTATGTGAGAAGAAAATCAAATTCTTCCCCCCATGTCATCAAGAAGTCAAAGCTTCCCATTTGTCTCACCCTACCATTGTTCATCTTAACAGCAATCAAGGCATATGATTAAATTATAGTAAGAATGGGCTCACCTAAAAAGATTAAAAAGGTAACAGGTAGAATCAAAAGTCTTTCACCCCAGCCCAAAATTAAGTAACTAAAGACCAAGTAGGAAGGGCCAACATTCCTTGAAGTGATGGCTGGTGTGGGTCTTCCGGGCTGTGTGGCCGTGTTCAGGAAGTTTTATTTCCATAAATACTCACAACAGGGTCACATCCTCCTGGGCACAGAGAGAACTGTTCCTGTCTGTGCTCCTGCCCTCTGAAGATGCCGGTCACAGATGCTGGCGAAACGTTAGGAAACAAAACTTCCAGAACACGGCCACACAGCCCGGAAGACCCACACCAGCCATTGTATTCTGGCCATGAAAGCCTTCGACAATTCCTTGAAGCCTTAATCAAATCATAAAAAGATTTCTTCCCTGAAGGGATCTACATTCCAATTAGACAATATCAGATAAGGCAAACACAGGAAACCCCAGCTCAGTAGGGTGCCTAACTTAGAACCTAGCTTCTAAAGATCTAGTTCATCAGAGAGCACTCTGTCTTGGAATCCCGGCTAATTACCTTTTCTAAGAATTCCTAGAGGGCAGGCATTCCTTTGCACCTTTCAAGGAACAACAGTATCTTCCCTACAAAAGGAACTCCTGGGGAACCCCTGAGTGCAGCCACCCAGACAGCTGATTGTCTTGTGTATCTGGCTCTCAGAAATAGTCTTCTCTCTCCTTCAAGCAACCACCTGTGTGTTTATTCCTGGCTCAGAGACGAACCTCATAAGCTTTCTTTCTAACAGGTATAAACAAGAAAAAACAAGAAAAAGAAAAGGACAAAACAAAATAAAAAGGGAAAGAAAATATTATAACACTATAAAAACAGTTCACTTTTCAAACACAGGATTAAGCCTTGATCACAGGGAGAAATATTGATCAGCCTTTCCATCACATCACTAAAAAGCCAGTTGGTAAGCAAAACATGAACACATATCATCAATCTAACATTGTAAATTTATCAAGAAACAGTAATCATTTTATGCCTCATGCTTGATAGATCTTCATATAATGATAAATTCTAAACTTTTGGTATTTAATTCAAAATCACATTCATATCTTTAAAAATATTATTCTTCAAAAGCCATATTAATAAACCTATAGATATTAAGCCAAAAACAAACAATAGTGTGTGCTTAAGTAACTTCTTTATCATTTTATGTTTCTGTATAATTTTTTTATCTGTCTATCTATCTATTTGATTGATTTAGAAACTGCCTGACTCCAAAATGACTTGGTGGTTTACACTTATATTTGGGTGGCTTACTCTTAAAGTTGACAGCCAATATGTTCACTGAAATGGCCAATATATATGGAAAAATTGTTGGATTAATCTTATCTACAGATCATAAGAAATATACTGTACTGCTTTGGGATCCTTAACATTGATTTGTTAATGTATGAGATTTTAATTCTTTAGCCCAAAGTTCTTGTAAATAACTAATACCTTAACAGTACTCTTCGTTATCTATTTTAAAAAAGAACACTGTAGATGTGGAATCATCCAAAACATTTCAGTTGTGATGGTAATTCAAAAGTTTTCAGATGCTGTTTCACCAAACTGTGAAATTAAAATATATTTTAACAGAATATACTGCCAATCTGCAGTTTTAGACAATCTAAATTCCTCTTACAATAACTCAAATAGTATAAAAATGGATTGGCAATTAACTTACCTAAAGTGTTAACATACCTGTTAGCCCATGAATTTTAAAAAAAGGGATTTACCTGCAATTTTCAGACTGGCATTATCATAAAGTTTATCATGTAAATACAGATGAGAATTATTATACCTCCATCCCAAAATCTTCCAAATATATTTTGCAGCCTTGAATGTTAGAAATACAATAGAATATTGATTAGAATAGAAACTGTTGGAAAGAAATCTTACCAAATTTGTTTCCAAGCCCAGAATAAAATGCACAGACAGTTGCTTGAAACAGACATAAAAGTTTATTTCCAAGAGCATGGCACACAGAATGGAGTCTTGAAGGTGGCCACAAGCAAGAATTCCCGAAGAGCCCTTTATGTAGGGAAGATCATGCTATTGTTCTTTGAAAGGCATGAAAGAATGCCCACCCTCTAGGAATTCGTAGAAAAGTGTAGTCAGCCAGTATTCCAAGAGAGAGCACTCTTAGGTGAAAGTATAATTGGCTGGATCTCCAGAAGGGAGTGCTCTGGGGTCAGGCACCCCACTGATCTGAGGCATCCTGTGTATTCCTTATCTAAGCACCATCTAATTGGAATGCAGATTTCTTCAGGGAAGAGATCTTCTGTTATTTGATTAAGGCTTCAGCTAAGTTCAAGGAATGTTGGTTCTTCCTGCCAGATCGTTTGTTCTTTGATTAGGGAGATCTTTTGGCTGGGGTGAAAGAATCTTGACTCTTCCTGCCACATTTTAATCCTTTTAGGTGAGCCCATTCTAACTGTAAATTTTAACCTTTTACCTTGATTGCTGTTGAGATATTGAATGGCATGGTGAAACATGTGGGAAGCTTTGATTTCCTGCTGGCACTTCCTTCTCACAAAACCAAGACCTTATCATGTAACCAAAGAAAATCTAGGGGTCTGTCCTTCCCATAAAATCTGTCTTGAAATACCTTCAAAGTATTGACATGGGAATTTCTCTAAAAGTACATCATATCAACCTTTAAGATAATATTCATTTTTATCACATTTCTCCTGTGGAGTCCTTGGTGTTCTCTGAGCTTGGTTATTTTCTTGCAGGCAGTTCGTTGCCCATAACATCTTCAATGCTAGAAGAGAGTGGGATTTGCTCTCTGCTTATATACAGTAGCTTGCCCTGCCAGTGTTGGTGGGGGTGTTGTTATCTCCTTGATAGTTCAAGGAGTTCCTTACAGTTCAAGGTAGTTGGTAGTATCTTGGTAGGCACCTTGATAGTTGAACTACCTTGAACTACCAAGCTCCTTGGTAGTTCAAGGAGCTCCTTGGTAGTTCACCAACATCACCCCCACCAGCACTGACAGGGCAAGCTAATGTATATAAACAGAGACCAAACCCCATTCCCTTCTAGCACTGAAGATGTTACCTAGTTGGGTAACAAAACATCTGCAAGAAAACAACCAAGCTCAGAGAACACCAAGAACTCCACAGTTTAACCCTGAGCTACATATATTCTCTTCTATTTGTAACATTTCTCCTTCCTCATAAACATTGATTTACTTTGAACATGCCTGTGACATATTTTTAATCTGAATTTTCAAGCTGGGTGATTCTTATTTCAATGTGAATCAATCCATATGTTTTTTAACTCTGTGATTTTCTAATCCAAATAATCAAGTCTCTCCATCTCCTGAAAATTCTGTTTCATCTTGTCCACCATGGTTTTTATCTAAAAGAATGTAAATCATAACTTTCTTTCTGTGCTACTTTCTTTTGTGGGTCAGGAATAAATTCAGCTTTCAGTTGTTCTTCAACTCTGAGAAGCATCTCCCCTGAGGTGAGGAGCGGGGTGAGCCTAGTTTTCTCTACCTTCTCAGCTTTGGACTCATAATTTATCCCACAGAGCAGTGATTTAAAGGAAGAAAGATAAAAGGAATTTTCCACTTACAAATTAAGCAATAAAGCAGTAAAAAATAAGGATATGTTAACCATAACCTGTGAGTGGAATAAGAACATAAATTTATTATATCACCGTATCAACCAGGAGGGTCTCAACTTCAGTACAGAGAAAATAAATTTGTGCCAAGTCTTTCAAAATCAATAGGATCAAAGGTTTTTAAACATGCTTTTTGAAGGGCATCCAAAACCTCACTTCACAAAAATCGCAAACCAATTCACAGATACAGAGATGAAATCAAAGGACAAATATTAACAAAAAATACTGTGAAAATGTTATCATTCATCAGATTCAACCACTCAAGGGACTCTGCTGAGACCTTTCGCTCCTAAAGTTTTTCTTCATTTCTACATTTATAAGTTCTTAGGCCTAATCCTATTATTTTTGGGTCGTGCCTCTTCAGCTACACAAGTACAACAATTTTCACAATCAAAATATCTGAAATAGATGGCCAGATATCAATAGGGGAGGATCAGTTGCCCAAACCTGGTCATTTGAGTAACACTTCTGAGGTAAAACTAAGCCATACTTTTTCCTCTCACAACCTGACAAGCATGGATCTCCCTAAGAAAACTTGTGGAGTATCCCTCACAGCAACTCAAAACTTTATGAGCAGTAAGAATCTAACGAGGCTGAGGAGGAGAAGGTACCTCTCACACAGTCTCCTTTTGTTGCCAGCCTTTTCTCAATGACACATATTAGAACAGTATTGTCATCAGGAATTTGAATGGCAGGAGAAGCCATTTTTTTTTCAAAGGCAAGACATTAAAAATAGCAGGGCAGGAAGTGACAAATGAAACTCGGTGACTCAGAAGGTGGAGAAATGGGCTTTCAAATTAATTATCTCTTCTCTCTGACATCCTTGTTCACTTTCCTTTCCTGACATCAGTTCTTTTTTGGCCAAGAGAATGGAGCTGATCCTGTCACTCAGTCCTCTTGCAAATGCATTCTCCCCCTCCCCACAGTTCCTGTTAGAATGTCAGCTTTTAGTTAAAGATTGACGACAAGGAGATGAACGTATCATTTAAAAAGTTAGAAATAGTAAAGTTCCTTTCTTTCTAGCTGGTATAGGAGTTGGCTCTGTGGTCCTGTAGATGTTATTGGATGAGAAGACATGATGAAAACTCCTTAATCTCACAACACATGGACAGACTCAACCACAGTTATAACTGGGAAACTATTAGCATTTTAGACCAAGCCAAATCCAAAAATGCTAGGGAATTCCTGGAAGCTTGGCATTCAGAAAAATCAGCCATCAATAGGCACACAGAGATAAACCACATTTACACATCATTCAAAAAAGACAAAAAAAAACCCAGGAAGGAAACAAAAAGATTATAGGTAGTCCTCACTTAGCAACCACAATTGGGATAGGCAACTCCATCACTAAGCAACATGGTCATTAAATGAGACATCACATGATAGTGATGGACTTACGACTTCACTTCCACCATGGCTGTTAAGTGAATCACCTGCGGTTGTTAAACGAGACATCACATGACCATGACTTGCGATTTTACTGCCAGCTTCTCCATTGATTCTGTGTCAGAAGTTGGCTGTGAAGCATGGAAATGGTGATCACATGACCGTGGGATGCTGCAATGGTTGTAAACGTCAGTAATAAACCAAATTTAGCATTAGTATGAATGCAGCCACTCTTTCTTGAATACAAGTACTGGCTCTCAGGTAAATGTGAGTGAGAATGCAGTTTGGTTTGTTTGCTGCTATGAACTTTCCAAAATTAAAATGTAGAAAATGTTTTTGGAGTTCTGAAAATCTGAATGGGGGAGAAAGCATCGCCAACTGATCTGTCCATCCAAGCAGAGAGCTTTGAGTTCCAAATTGGTGAAAAGCTTGAATGTCTATGTATTTCAAATACATTTGTGGGGTTGTATTAGAGATGTCTCCCTTTTTCCTTTTCTAATAGGTTGCTCATCATTAATAGTAACATATAAGGAAGTGAATTTTCTGAATGTGGCTACTGCAAATTGTTAGAAATTCCTTTGAGTTTATTTTTGAAAGTATAGCTCAGATTCCCACATTTCTTCAAAAAGGACAGATATGGACTGCTTACCCGGTCCCCCTACCAGTCCTCCTATCCAGACTGGCATAGAGTCCTAAAACCCTTCTAGCATATTCTGCAGTTACACCACCAAATTGCTGAAAATTAGAGATTTATTTCTGTATTTAAATTTCAAGGCCTTCCAACTCCTTGACAGCTCTGGAAAGCTTGCAAATAAAAGAGAAAACAATACACATAAAAAAGAGGAATACAACTGAGCAGAAGAACAAACACCCAATCTTAAATTAAACAAAACGAAACCACTAAAAGGGGCTACACAATAATCCAAGGTCTGGAAGAACAACCAGGTTTTGAGTAATTTATAGAACATCACAAAGGTGGGATGCCATTTTGACCTGGGAACACTTGAAACTCATGTATACGTCTTTATATAGAGGACAAAAAAGAAATTTAGGTTAAAAAAAAATTATATAGTGGCAGGGTGAAGTGAAATTGATAGATTTGTCTATCCCTATTCTGGGATTAATAGTTGTTTCTTTCTTTAGTGAAATAATAAAACAGTGGTAAAAAGCTGTTTACAACTGGTAGCAAATGCACTGGAGCATTCTTGAGGAAAAATTAGTACAAGGTGACTTAGCTCATATTTTCTTTTGTCAGCCCCATAGTACTTTAGACCTAACCTATTGCAGGCTACTTTATACCTGTTATTTATCCTGTGTCCCACATGTACTCATATGTACAGATAAATTTGCAGGAAACAACATATTTAAACCTTTGTCAAGCCCCAGGATGAGCCACATTTCCCCTCCATTTCTTATTTTCCTAATCTGAAGTTTCTTCCACCCAGTTTCCAAATCAGGTTGTGGCTTTTTTTTTTAACTCCACACAAACAGTTATATGACTATTTTGTATACTTCTTCTAGAGTCCTAATATGTCCATTTCTGCATGAAAGTATATAAATTATATAATTATACATATGAATTATTTCTGCATGAAAACTTACTATAAGCATTTTGGCAAGCACGTTTCTCATCATGTTCACCAGAAATAAGCATGCATAATTTAATTTTGGCCTTCTCTGATGAAGGGTAGAAACCTAATCTAAGTCAAAGGATCTTTTTCTCATTTGCATCTAATTATGCCATAAACATGCATCTTTTTTCTATTGTGCCTGCCTTCCTCTCAACCCCAGCCCATGAGTAGTCTTTGGTTGTGTTATTGTTTTCCTCCTTATTCCAATACTGTTCAAAGAGTATAGAATGTGTTGGGCTTTGTCACTATGGAAGGTCTTGGCTGACTGCCATAGCTGGGAACAGAGGCAACTGAGGCAAAGAAAGGGTACAACAAATTTCAGGTTGACACAATATTTGGCCAACACAAGGATGGGAGATAGTACTTCAACTCAGCAGAGGGGAAAGGTCCAAAGTTGTTTACAGCTGTTGACAAATGGAAAGAATTCCTTCTGGCAGGTCTGTGCAGTATTTGTACCAGACAAACTAGGAAATACAAAGACATAAATCTAATATTAATTGAAAGCTATTCAGGTACAACATCTAACTTAAACTTCAAAAGAGTTTTAGTGCAGCAAAAAGAAACATACTCCATGAGGGAGGCATAATGAACTGATCTTTCCACAATAACAATTAAAAATTTGAGGGAGAGAAAGGGGGGAGGGAGGGAGGGAGGGAGGGGGAGAGAGAGAGAGAGAGAGAGAGAGAGAGAGAGAGATTCTCCATCATCCATTCCATGTGCAGATAGGTAGGAAGACAAAGAGACATGAGGGGATTGTGATGGTGAAAAGTACCCCCTCCCATACACACGTAAGCTGCATTCACTACCAAACTGCTAAGATGGTCCCAATACATATGAACTGCTTAAATTGTCCTTGTAAGAAAACATTCACAGCAAGCTGAACTGACCCTGAGTGGCACAGAGGGAAGAGTCAGTCAGGAACCCGCAGCCCAGTAAACCAGATTGTTTCTATTCAATGACTGTATCTGAAAGATAGTAAGGCTAGCATGCTGACCTAGTAGGAAGGGATAAATAATAATAATGTCATACAGATTGACCGCAACAGGATGCAGATGACATATCTGGGAAGTCTCACAAGTGACTTGTCTCCAAGAGCAAAAATGATCCTAGGTGCTGCATGTAGTACCAGCCCTTGCAAGCAAATCTTAGCTTATAAATGCAGTGAGGTTGCTTCCATATTGAGCTCTCCAATGTTAAAAGTGGCTTCTCCCTGGCAAAGGAGTTGGATTATACTGTCTCCTTATCTTATAAGGAATATCAGCAGTTTGGTACAAGCAGAAGTGTGCTGCACAATAATTATAGCTGTTCTGCCTAGTTAATTAATAGAAGCCTGATAAAACATCTTTTTCCATTTTTAACTAGGATATCACTACAGAATGGCTAGTAGCAAGGCAAAGTTGTTCTCATGGGATGGATCTCCTTTCCCAGTGACAGAATTCCAGCTTCAGGTATCGCTAGGCAGAAGCTGTAGAACTTGGCATCCAATCAACTCCTAGGTGGACAGGACACAGGTGGGCTGATGGGAGACCTGTAGTCTTCATTATAGTTCATCCTATTCCTTAAATACAAGATTCCTTGTAAACTCTCATTTCTTCTGTGCATAACTAACACAGAACACGAGAAAAAGGCTGACTGACAACAATTTACAGCGTGTTCTAAGACTTACTTGTGGCTGGTTTTTAGATTAAATTGCACACACGCACACAAAGAAGGCATTTGGTACATTTACTGTAAGTACTTTTAATCAAACTTCCTGAAACATGCCCCTTCCATCTATATATTTTACAACTCATAGAATTCCTACCTAGTATGGTCAATAATCACAGTTTTGGAATTGTAATCATGTATCAGAAGAGTTTATAGGAGTTCCTCAGCAATAGTAACACAGCCTACAACATTTCAGGGTGGGATTAAGTGTATGCCATCTTTGCCCTTTCTTGTTTTGTTGGCTGAGACTTTCTTGAATACTTGATCCAGCATTAAGGTGTCATAAAACAGAGGAATACTGGGGAATGAGAACACCAAGTGTCTCATTTTTCATTCCCCACTTTGGCAAGTTAGCAGCAGACATATTGTGAATTTAGCAATTCTACCTGCTGCCAAATAAAGCTTAGTGTGGTAGGGGGTGGAAGCTTGAGCAAGAGGAAAGAAGTCTAAGCCAGCAAAAGCTCAGCTGTTGAGGGAAGTGCTTATAAGGTCTCAGCAGTTGCATGAAAACCACTTGCAACATTGAGCTGAAAAGGTTCATTCCCCAACAGGAAGCCTTTTGTAAGCATCTGCTCCCAAATAAGACTTCTAAAAATACTTTTAAATCTGCCTTCTAAAAATACCTGGATGTACTTGATTAAACCAGGACTCCTCACTGTCTTTATTTAGCTGCGTAATTTTTAACCATTCTTATGAGTAGGGATAAAAATTACTAACACTAACATTGGACTTCAAGCACCTAGCTTATTTCTGTAGAATGGAATGATCTTGTACTAAACCCCACTCCAATCTTTTGTTCACCTTAATTAATAGTAGCTCTGTAAGAGCTCAGGCTTTTCCTACCCTGACACCTATGTTCCTCCTTGACTGAAAGGGGAGATGGAAGGTAGGATCCAAAAAGAACCTTAAAGAAACTTGTCTTCATTGAAATATTTCAGGGAGTTGAAAACTGCTCTGGTATTTGCCAGAAGCAGAATAATAATGGGATGCAGCTCATGAACAGAGCACATGCTTTTCACCTGGAATGTTCCAAGTTCAGTCTTGAAGACCTCAAGGGAAGACTGAGAAAACTCCTGCTGAAATCCCAGGGGGTGATTGCCAAGTCAGTGTTGAGCCTGAACAAGAGCATTTCTAGGTCCCACAGCAGGTTGTAGCATCTAGCAAACCTTGGCTGAGGTTGAAAAAGCTAAACAGAGTTCAGCCTGGTTAATATTTGAAAGAAGAGCACCAAAAAATTGCAGAGATGTAAGAACAGAGATGTTCTTGCACTTATTTAGTTATGAAGTAGTAAAAGAGGGGTTGTGAGTATCCTGTCTCTCGTTATGCAGCTTGTTTTTTACCTCATACTTTAATTATCTACCAAGAGAAGACATCATAAGGGAACTTCTCCCATTGAGTTTTTCTTGATTGGAAGGTGTGGGCAGGCAGGGACACCTAAGCCTGTTGGAAAGACAAATAACAGAAAACAACACCCTCTTTTACCTGAGGTGAACACCCCCAGAGAATTTCAAAATAAATTCTTAAGCATTCTGAAAATAAGGTTCAAAAGGAAAACAGAAGACGTTTGCAGAAGAAAATGTGAGAAATTGCAAGGCAGATTTCAGGACATTATTATGAAACAGACCACAAGGAAATCAAAATAGTATAATCTGGAAAACAATGAAAAGAACAAGCTGAACCTGGTTGGATACACTTCATGATATGATCACAGATTTGCAAAGGAGAAATCTTGTGGATAAGGAAAGGCTAGTGATAGGCCAAAATATTTAGCCTAGATTTTGACTGGGGGGCGGGGGATGTATTTTTGCGGTGAAGGCAAGATCCTGCCCTCCCCCAAATTGTATGATTCTACAAAATATGCATTACTGTCAAAATGAATGAAATGTTGGGAGAGTAGAAGTCTCTAAAACATAATTTCCAAAAAAGAAATTACAGAGAGAGATCATCTTAAAATTCTCCCTACATTTTATGCTGTTCCCATCCATTGTCAGCCTGCAAGAAATCCCTTCCTCCAGAAAGAATATAGTCTTCAATAGATATAAAAAAAAACAGACTGATATCAGCACATTCAGTATAAATCACAGTTTAATCATTTATCTTCTATCTACATCCAATCCTCTGGATTTCTTTTTCTTCACTATGGCTTTTTTCATATACAGATTTGTATTTTACCATCATTTTACATGACAGACTCAATGTGACATAACCTGCATTTTCTTTCAGGTCGATAAACATTAGTTGCTCAGAATCAGGAACTAGAAACTGGAATCCCTACGTCTGGGGCAGTTGCAAGTAAAGCCAGAAAAAGCAATTCTGTATTATTTCCTATCAATTTAGATTCAATATTTAGGGGGAAAATGCCCCTGAATTATTTTTCCACAGAAGACAAAGATATGTGAAATTTTCATGAGTGGATTGTAGTGTTCTTCCTGTTTTACAAGGTGGTCACAGGAGGTGTGAGTGAATGTCCTGTGGGTCATTGTACAGTCTCCTTGGTTCCCCGCACTTGAATGGCACAATGAATCCTATGAATGGCACTATGTAATGCTGCGGTACCTAAATATCACTGTGATCTTGCAGGAGATCACCAAAGCTCACAGAATCTGCCCTAGGGCTGTTACAATTTTGCAAGGTTTCATGAAAATCTCACAAGATATTATAATAACTAGAAATTTCAAAGGAGGGCCTCCAGTAAGTACCCTGATAGGTATGGATGCCACACAGCCAACCTCTGAATTATGATTAAAAAGAGCCCTGGCTTAATGTTATAGATGCATACAGGTGGAGGGTGGGGCAGGGAAGGGAGAGAGAGAAAATGAATATTGTCATAGATGTCTAGAACAAACCAGGATGACAAAATATAACAAAACATTATAGCAACATCCCAACTCAAACCTTGGCCTTTCAAACTTGCATCCTGAGTCCAATCCTGTGGTCCAAAAGGTTGTCCACTCCTAGTACACATTCTGTGAAACTACACAAAAGAATAGTCTGGCTAAGTATGACACAGTTTACAGTGATCCTAATTCCATTTTTGATTAAAGTTTGAATAGCATAAGAGCATCATAAAAAAAACAAGGAGGAGGCCAGAGAGCAAGAGCGAAAGAGGAAATAGACAATAATTATTATCTCTGGATGCTGCCCACAGTTGCTTTGTGTGAGATGGGTGGCTATATAAATGTGATATATAAATAAATAAATAATCTTGTACCAGCAAGTTGCCTTAGAAATATGACAGATGCTATCACAAATAATTACGTTGATATTTTGTCCAAGCTACAATGCTCTTTTTAATTTTTGGAACTTTTAAGAGTGTGAGGTCTACAGCAAATCTACCTTGGAGCTTATTAAATTGTTTGCATTTGGGTGCCAAAACATCCCTAGAGAAAACTGAATTTGGAATAAGCATTGCTAGGTTTATTGAATTATCTACTTCATTTATCAATGTCTTAATTTATCTGCTTGTATTTAACAGGACTTCCAAGTTTTTTCTAAACTTGAGTCCTAATTGTAACATATAGTAATCTTAAGAATTCTGACAACTGGAGTGGGTTTGAAAAAAATAGTGTAGAAGGACTTAATGACAATTGGAAATATGTATGTCCAAATATTATTGGAAATTCAGTTGAGCATATACCATTAATAGGACAATAGGTAGCCATGTGCCAAGTATTAATGTCTGCAGCATCAGAGACATTAGTTTCAGAAGCCAATAGTCCGAAGTTAAAAGCATCCCAAAATATAGAATTAACTGGAAGACTGTAAAGAGAACAGAATATGGAGGGAATATGGCAGACTAAAGCATGTCATTTTCTTTACTGAAGTCTCTTCTTTTCCTCATCCATTTTGCAGAATCTTTTCTTTATATTTTACACTGGGATTTTACGATGGGTTGCTGAAATATTTAGGACCTTGTGTAGTATGAGACAGATTAGGGTTTTTATGAGAATGTGCTAAAATCCACAGATTTTAATGAAAACATCCAAATATTCATCTTTTCTCTCATAAAAACAGAAAGAGCTTGAGATTTTAAACAAGTGGAAATAAAGAAATAAAATGACCCATCTAGCAGAGGATTGTGAAACTTTAGCATACTGGGGATCAAGACTGCATTTATTCAGTGATATCTGCAGTGCTGAACCTTGTTTATATATCTCTTTTTTCCTCCCTTCCTTCTGTTCCTGACAAGCCTTTTCACAACTATATGGCATGCAAATATAATGTGGTCTGTTCAATGCTCAGAATTTTAGTCAGTGAGTCATTTTGTTTTGTTTTATATTTAATGTACCAACATTCAAGAATTTCTTCATACACAGACCAAAATTAATTTACAATTTTTAAAAATTTGGAAGAAAGAGAACTAACAGATCTGTTTATCTGTGGGTAACAACAGAGATTGGGTGGCACAAGATCTAATGGTAATCATTTAGATCTGATGGCTTTACAGCAGGATTCATTTGTATCATAGAGAATGGCTCTGCGGATAGTGTTAATGATCTCTGGTGACCATAGGTGCAGGGAATTCTGGCAGTTATAGACCCATATATTTGGACAGTGTCAGGCTGGAAAATGCTGCTGAAAATCATGCCTCCCATGTCACTTGGAGGATACATTATGATGACCTCAATAAATGAATTTTCAGAATCTTTGGAGGCAGGGGGATGAGACACAAATATCCCCTACTTCCCTTTTCCACCCACACATAGCCTGTCTCAGTATACCAAACGACATGCAACATTGATGAACGCCAGCAGCAGCTTTGAGGTCTGCAGAGGATCGTTTGCTTAGGTGCTTTCCTCTGTGTCTGTGTTTACAGCTGGTGCATTTTTTAAAAGGTCATCCTGTGTTTGGGAGATCCCACCGGGGCCCCTGTTGTAATTACATGGAACATCAAGAATCCACACACTGATAGTGTGTGCTGAATTCCAAGTGAAAGGTGATAATAAAAAGGAAAGTCTTATGGGATTATATTGACTTGTAGCTGGCCAATATATCAGTGTAGCAGTGTCATTAGGACTGGACTACTAGGTATAAATCTGCAACTCCATAGCACAAAGGATCATAGCATGACAGGTGTGAAGAAGAAGAAGAAGAAGAAGAAGAAGAAGAAGAAGAAGAAGAAGAAGAAGAAGAAGAAGAAGAAGAAGAAGAAGAAGAAGAAGAAGAAGAAGAAGAAGAAGAAGAAGAAGAAGAAGAAGAAGAAGCAGCAGCAGCAGCAGCAGCAGCAGCAGCAGCCCCCTTTTCTTCCTCCTACTTCCTGCCCTAGACACCCTCTGGGGAAATCAAAAAAGAAATAAAGTTGCCAGAAAGGAAGCTGGGGGGGGGGAGAAAGCTAGGGTGACAAGTCACAGAGAGAGTAGGCCTGCTTGAATCAGCCCTGGTTCAAAGAAGACAATTTGAGCTTCTAGTTTGAGATTTGAAAGTAAAGCAGATGTGAGATCTGATTTAAGAGGGAAAAAACATCAGGCTTCCATGGGGAAGCATTAAAATGCTTCACTTTGGGCAGAATGGGATGAAAGTAACAGGGATAATAAACTCCTGAAAGGACATTAAATCTGTATGTTTCATCTAGATACTGAAGGGTTCACCACAAATAACCTTTGCAATACTCCCCCTGTACCTCTTTTAAGGAAGAAACAGCAGGGATGGGGAAAGGACAGCACAGCAAAGAGCCTAAACTAATTAGTGAAGAAAACATTCTGTTCCAACTTAAATGTAAAAATTTTCAAAACTTGTAAAAGTGGGATATAAATATAATAGCAAATAATAAGGCACTACCTTGAAGTGGTTGTGGGGCTTGCATGCTCCAAGGAGGATGAAAGCTATGCCAGAAGTTCAACCATACTGGACAGGTCTCATCAGAGGAGCCAGACGAAGAGTCTCTCTCCCACAAACAATATGGTGAGATGTAATTTACAAAAATCTATACCGGATTAGTCGTCGCCCAGGTCAAAAAAGAACCACACTAAGTGTTCTAGTTCCTGGACATCTGGTGACAAGTGGGCTACAGGACTCAGGACTTTTGGCTGAGCAACCAAGGGCCAGCAGCTGTAGAACTACTGAAAGAAAAGTTGCTTACCCATCGCAAATATATAAAGACTGAAAACAAAGAAATAATGATTTGCTATTACAAATCAAGCCCAACAAGAAGAGGATATCTGAAAAGAATGCACCAATTCTGGAAAGAACATCCAGAATCAGAAATAACAGGCTAGCAGATCAATGTTGATTTATAACATGAAATAAAGTAGATCTGGAAGAACTGCAAAGGTGTACCCAGGGCAAGGAAATCAAAGACTTGCCAGAAGTAGCTCAGAGAGTAGAGCCTTGTCCTCAGAAAGAACAAAGCCCTCTAACTAAAAAACAAAAGGAATTGAAATAAAGAATAATTGAGCATCCTGAACAGCACAAAAACAACAGAATAAGGTTACCTGCATTAAAGCTTATTACAAAAAAGCAGCTAGCACAAATATTAAATGATGCCAGTACTGTAATATCAAATATAAGCACCAAACTCACTGCAAGAAACAAACCAACCAGCTACAGTTATAACTGAATACCTTGGATGCAAAATCAACAAACAAGAAAAAAAGCCAAACAATGCACCACCAAAATGGAAGATCAGGCTGGAAAATAAGATCAGTATGCTGATGCAAGCAAGCTAGAACAGATATAAGAAAAGAAGCTGAAGAACAAAAAGACCAAAGAATACCTGATCAAGAAATACCAACTAGAAACAAGGAAGATCAAGGAAGCACTGGAAACAATAAAGCAGCAAATAATAGCCGTAGCCAAAAAGATCAGCAGATACAAAGCTCAGATTGCACATTACAGGCAGAATTTCCAATTTCAGTAGAATCAGAACCATTTCTACCAATCCATCAATGCAGAGACTGCAATGAACCAGTCAATACCTGACAAAGAAGAAACAGTGCAGTTCTAGCCACAGCTATGGGACAACCCAAAGAAATACAAAAGAATGCCGCTTGGATAAAGGAGGTAGATAAGAATAAAAAAGAAGCTGAAATGAAAGAATTTGTAATAACAGCAGAAACGGTAGAGAAAAGGGCAAGGAAGATCAAGAATTGGTCAGCACCAGGTGAAGATGAACTGCATGGTTTTTGGTTGAAACACCTGACTACTCTGCACCCACTCATTGCCAAGCAGTTTTAACAACATACTGAAAGGAGGTGAAATTGTAGATTGGTTAACATGTAGCAAAACCTACCTGATAATAAAAGATCTAACAAAAGGGGCAGCACCAGGCAACTACAAGCCAATTACCTGCTTGCTAACAACTTTCACATTGCTAACTGGTGCAGTGGCTGATGCAGTCCAACAGCATCTAGTTGCAAACAAGCTCTTTCCATCTGAGCAGAAAGGAAACTGCCCAAACAGCAGAGGAACAAAAGATCAGCTCTTAATTGTCAAGATGATTTTGGAAAACTGTAAGAGAAGGAAGAGTGACTTGAATGTAGCTTGGATTGATTATAAGAAGGCATTTGACTCCCTGCCACATGACTGGATAATCAAGTGCCTAGAAATAACAGGAGTCAATAGAAACATCAGAAGCTTTGTGCAAAGATCAATGGCACAATGGAAAACACAGTTGCTGGTCAATGGAGATAGACTAGGAGAGGTTAACATCAAGAGAGGAATCTTTCAAGGAGACTCACTATCATCACTACTGTTTGTCATTGCATTGATTCCTCTGCCAACAATACTGAACAAGTCAGGCCATGGCTATCAAACATCAAAAGCATCTGCCAGGTTATCCCACCTCCTTTACATGGACAATCTGAAGCTGTATGGAAAAACACCATCTGAAATGGAATCACTACTCAACACTGTCTGAATATACAATCAAGATATTTCACTGGAGTTTGGACTGGACAAATGTGCCACCCTTACCATCAACAGGGGAAAAATAGTGAAAACTGAAGGAATCAAGATGCCCAACGGAAATAACATCAAGAGTCTGGAGGAAGAAGATCACTACAAATACCTGGGCATCCTTCAGGCTGACAACATCAAGCATACTGAAATCAAGAAGAAGGTTAGTAGTAAATACACCAGAAGAGTGAATAAGATCTTAAAGTCCAAACTCAGTGGAAGGAATGTCATCAAGGCAATAAACACCTGGGCAATTCCAGTCATTAGATATACAGCTGGAATAGTGGATTGGACTCAAGCTGAACTAGATGCCCTGGATAGGAAGACCAGAAACATAATGACAAAGAATCATGCCCTTCCTTCATGCAGTGATGTCAACAGACTCTACTTACCAAGAAGCATAGGTGGGGGTGGAATGTTACAAGTACACCAGACAGCTGAAGAAGAAAAAAGGGCATTGGAAGAATGTCTGAAAGACAATGAGGAAGATGTACTGAAGCTAGTACACCATGAAGGCTTACTAAATACCAAAAAACCAAACTGGCCTATAAGAAAGACCAAATGAAAAATAGAAAAGAGACATGGCAAGGTGAAGTATTATATGGCCAGTACACAAACAAACTAGTAGGCAAAGCAGATAACAACAAGATCTGGCAATGGCTAAAAGCAGGAAAACTGAAGGAAGAGACAGAGGGGCTGATTCTGGCTGCACAAGACCAAGCCTTAAGAACAAATGCATACAAAGCCAGAATTGAGAAGACAGCAACAGACAGCAAATGCCGCCTCTGCAAAGAAGCTGAAGAAACAGTGGACCACCTAGTCAGCTGCTGCAAGAAGATCACACAGAGTGACTACAAACAATAGCATGACAAAGTAGCAACAATGATGCATTGGAATATCTGCAAGAAATACCATTTGCCTGCAATCAAGAACTGGTGGGACCACAAAACAGACAAAGTAATAGAAAGTGAAGAAGCTAAAGTGCTCTGGGACTTTAGACTTCAAATAGACAAGCACCTGCCAAACACCACCCCAGACTTAACAATTGTTGATAAGAAAGACAAAAAAAGTCTGCATAGTGGACATTGCAGTACATGGAGACAGCAGAATAGAAGAGAAAGAACTGGAGAAAATCACAAAATACAAAGACCTACAAATAGAAACAGAACGACTGTGGGAAAAGAAAGCAAAGATAGTACCAATAGTTATAGGTGCCTTAGGTGCAATCCCAAAACATTTGGAGCACCACTTTAAGTACTACTACTACTTACTTGCCTACTTGTTTTTCTGCAATGCCATCTGCTGATTCTTAAGAAAATTAAACCTAAACATGCAGAAGTTTAACGTTTGACTTAAAAGTGTTGTTGGTAGCCTAAGGGCCCGCATACACAGATTTGGCCTGTATTCCCAGCTGTATTGTCAAGATAGCCCAGAAATGCAGCATTCTTTTAGCATAAGGGGAAACAAAATTAAAGCTTATGACTGGCCACATTATACAAGCTGAGAGCCGAAAAGACAAATGAAGCCCAAAATAATATTAGCCTTGTCATTCAAAAGAGTTTTGACAGGCCATGGGTTGAAGGAGATGATTGGACTCATTGGCCAGTTATTCATATCAACATCAGAGAGTTTGTCACATTCTTCTGTCAGGGTTTTCTATGTATAGAAGTGAAGTTGCAACATTGTACAGTACATTGTCTATAACTATCTCAGAAGCAAGGGAAAAGCCACTGAAAATGCTGCAAAAGAGATCCAAATTCAAAGATGCTGACTTTTCAGCACTGCGTGACCTCCTGGCCACAATGGGAAGTAGGGTGTAGGTAGACAATAATTTAATCTCTGTCCCCTCTTTGTCTACCAAGAGTGCTCTGTTCAATTATATTGCTAGTCTTACACCACTTCTTTTATACTATTTCCCCATGTATGCATTACATGCTCGTTGACTCTTCTCCTGGTAGGATTAATTACCTCAGTGGTGGACTCTGCCTACCCTTATAATAAATTTCCTGTAACTAAATCTCCTTTCTCTTACAGTTATAAAACCTGCTTTACTAATCCTTGTTCAGGATACATTCCTGCTCTCAGAAATGTTCACATGCACACACAAAACTCCTCAGCATCCAAGAAAAGACTATGAAGTACTTTGAAACCATATGATTTAATTTGCTACCACGAAGAGGCAATTTGTGGATCTGCTTTGATGCTGTGATTCAGTCAAAGCTCCCTGGAACCAAAGAACCTCTCAAAACATGCCCTCATTGGAAAAGCAGTTAAATTCATTGTGTAGGAAGGAATCATTTTAGAGAGGATGAGGCAAAAGTGATCTCGGAAACTTGAAAGCAAAAAGAAATGGATGCAGAAAGCTTATAAGAGAGGCAAAAATATATTGTAAAGTTTATATAGGTGGCTTGCATAGGCTTTGTCTGAGTAGAAAAACAGAAGCTACCATGGAATTATTTTTATAGGAAATAGTCTATAACACTTAAGCAAATGGTGCTTAAGCAGATGGTAGCAACAAACAGATTCTGCAGTTGTCTGTTGTTCTTTGCTTGAAACATTTGTAAAACAACATTTACTTGTGAAATTTGTGTAAAAGAGTTAACCTAGACTTGATAAAGCTATATATAGAAACAACATGTATTGGATAAAGTTACTTTCCTAAACTATACATTTGAGGGTCAGTTGCATTTAAATTTTATGAATATTAAGGAATGTTGAGAAGTATATAGTTACAAATTTAAATATAGGTATACTTATCTCTCTTGCTAGTGGTATAGTTGTAGTTGTATAGCCAAATGAAAAAAATAGATGTGGCTTTCTAAGTTCTGTTCAAAACTGGGCACAAATCTTCCTTCACCAAGATAAAATATATCCAAAATATGTCAGAAATTATGGATTTTAAAGGGTTGTTTCTTAATAGTTAGCTGGAAAGAGATAGAACAGAATATATGAGCGTATACAAGTATTGATGTAGATTGGACTTACTGTACACAGCTAAATGCATTCTTAGATCTCCTCTGTGTGCAAGGGCTGCTTTGATCCAAAATCAGTGTTTCTCCCATATCCTCATGATGCTGTGGGGCTGGTATAGGTCTTCACAAACTAAACCAATTAACATTTAATTTAGCTGCTTCTTCAGAGGAAACACTGCAAAGATCCGTTTATCCTGCCTCACTGTTCCTCAGAGCTCTTTCCTGATCCAAAGTTATCATGGTGCTCATTTCTTCTTCATATTTCTAGGATGGTTGAAGGGATGGTTATGCTATACAACATACAGACATGCAGTGGCCAGTTTATTTCTTTCTCCTTACTACAAAAGCAAATACAGTAATGGAAAAGTGAGAATGGGGGGAGAGCATCTGCCAGTTGCCATGTTGGTCAACAGGATGGAGTGCTGGCCAGTTCTATGGCAAGAGGGAGCCCAAAAAGGATGGCAGTAGCAAGCATGCTCATTTGGTGGCCCAAGAATTCAGTACAGAGTATGAGAGATGAAACCAATGCCTATGTGAAAATGCCCTTAGTTTTCTAAGAGAATGAGATATTGGGGGACACTGGAGGGTGAACATAGAGGAAACAAGAATCATCTTTGGATGTTCTCATCTATAAAACAACTAAAATTATGGGAAGGAGAGTTGGGTGAAGTAGATTAGTTCATCTACTGAACAGCATCTTTGTGGCCTCCTCCAACCATGTTCAATGAGTAAATCCCTACCATGGAAATTCTTGA
Source organism: Python bivittatus (assembly GCF_059951505.1). NCBI lineage: Eukaryota > Metazoa > Chordata > Lepidosauria > Squamata > Pythonidae > Python > Python bivittatus. Next base: position 31,766,867 of record NW_028277087.1, read on the forward strand.
CACTGTGAAGACCTTAAAATATTGCTGCTACTTACAGAGGAACAGGAAACAAGTTCAGCCTTAAGATTTGACCACCCAGTGAATCAACACTGAAATGCCTCCCTAGTTTCATGATCCATAAATCTACTACAAGGCATTCTATTTCAGCAGGCACATTCAGTTTTGGGGAATAGGGCAATAATTTCAGTAAACAGCTATGAAACAAGAATATTGTGTTATGCTCTTCTTGGATACATAGAAAGAAAGAAAGTTAGAGATTGGGGGTCCATTTCAATATAGTTGCAAAGTTTAACACATGAGAAGTTCTGCATACAAGAGGCAGGGATTAAGATAGGATCAGATGAAATTATGGGAATTGGACAGAATGTTGGCTAAGCCTACCATGATGGGAGTACATATGAAAAATGTCAAGTTAGGGAAGACATTCTGTAGCAATCATTTTAGAGCTGTGGGCACATAAAGAATTTTGAGAGTATGTCACTGGTGCTCTCAAAACATGGCTGCTACAGAAGGGTTCTCTCTTCAATAGTGGCTGACATGGTCAGTCACTTGGGATAAATTTGGGGTGTTCTTTATACCTCAGGTTACCTTTTATTTTTTCTTTTCTGAGAGATAAAATATGTTTCTAAACAAAGCATCTCTATATTTATGTTTTTAAGAATATATGAAGACCAGAGATGTTAGCAGCTGAACCAGAGATAAAATGCTAGCAACTCTGTTCCATGCTGGCTTCCCTTTTATTTTGCTGAATTAAAAGAATCTATTAAAATGAAAGTCACCTAGCACAGAGCCTGGTGGGCATCAAGTGAGCTATCTGCAATAGTCCATGGGCATGATACTACTTATTGCATTCTAACCCTTTTCCTTTAATCACTAGTCCCAAAGTTTCATTTCTATTGTATTATTCTGTAACCATAACACAATTGGTTGCACTTTCAAAGGAGTATTGCTCCTGCATCCATTTCTTCCGATGGTTCATCCTTTCATCCTTTCAATCATCATTTCAGTAGGTAACCAAATCCTACTGAACATGAGCCCAGAAGACAGACACTGATTCTAAGGCTGTGCATTGGTACCCAGCTACCTTCGAAAGCTCTCTGCAAATTATCTGTCCATATCTCTAGCAAAAGTTATTTGTCCTCATTCCAGCAGCTTGCTGGTGAGGAGGAAATGAGATGGAGAAAAACAGAAAGTGGGCTAGGTAAAAAGTGAGAAAAGATCTGGCCACAAGAGAAAGAAGGGCATAAAAAGGAAATGATAGCTAGGTTTTGGCCTGCCCATTTTTGATTCTGGCCCACCAATTGCCTAAAATGGCCTAATAACATGATCCCTGAGGAAAGTAGCCTTTGAAAAAAAAAAATTTCTTATCCCTGGTTTATATAATCCTGACACCAATTTTTGGTCTGGGGTGGAAAGGATAGGCATCTAACGATTCAGCTATATTTATTTAAATTACAAGGACAGAAAATCCCCATATTACAAATTCACATTTGATTGTTTACTTCTGCTGAAATCAGTTGGTAGTCTGTTCAGTGGTCTTGGAAATGAGAAAATGTATATATGTAGATGGACTTAACGCAGTCAGACATATATGAAATCTTCAAGGAGTGGTTTCAAAACCCCACAACACAAAACAAAATGAAACAGAACAAATTCAGGAATATTGTATCAACTGATCCATTTACAGTGGTACCTCTAGTTACGAACACCCCTCCTTACGAATTTTTCGAGATACGACCAGCTCCGGCCCCAAAAATTTACCTCAACATACGAACTCCGCCTCGAGATACGAACTGGATCCGCAGCCATTTGCCCTGCTGCCACACGATTGCGGCTTCCTGTGGGCAAGATCGCAATAGCAAGGAGATGTTCGGTGAGGCTTGTGGTGTGTTTTGTGGCATTTGGAAGGTTTTTGTGGCGTTTGGAAGGTTTTTGAGGTTTAAAAATAAAATGCATATGTTTCAGAACTGTTTAGCTGTATTTACATTGAACCTTATGGGGAAAATTTACCTCGGGGTGCAACCAAATTCGGAGGGCGGATTAGCCGTATTTACATTGAACCTTATGGGGAAATTTGCCTCGTGGTGCGACCAAATTTGGAGGGCGGAACGGATTAACCGTATTTACATTGAACCTTATGGGAAACTTTACCTCGACTTGAGACCAACTCGAGTTGCAACCAAAGTCACGGAACGAATTAAGTTCGTAACTAGAGGTACCACTGTATTCTTCTACTGTAAACAAACAGCCTCCACCCCTGCCCAACCTATTATTACAGCAAAGAGAATCTGTATGACATAATTTGTTCACTTTATTTATTCATTTAAGAATTAGGTTATAAGAAGAACTCCGGAAGTGATTATAAAATTCAGCAGTATTTTTAGACAGACCCAGCCCTAGATCAACTAAGTACAAAGTCACTTCCCAATTCCTTTAAAATGCTTGAGCATTTAGATTTCAGGCAAATATGTGAACCAAGAATATCCACTCTTTCTAAACGTTCCTCCACAGTTCTTGACTTTAACCAATTTTAGAGGAAAAATATGTAGGTTTAGGAATGTACTTTTTGAGTGATATATTTATTTTAAAATACATATATAAAAGAAAGCTTTATCCTATGTATTGAAAATCTAGTAATACTATCTGTGTGAGCAGCATGTTATTATAGCACCTAAGATGTGGAAGTTTGTCTCTTAAGAATACAAGAACCCTTCTAAATCAGACCAAGAATCTATATACCTCATAATTCTGTTCTTAAAGCAGAAAGCCCACAAACAGGACGTGAATATAGTGTCAGCATGCTTTCACTGCTTAGCAACTCGTATTGACAGTTTCACTGCCTTCAATATGTAGCCATTAATTGCCTTATTCTCCATGAATTTGTCAAATTTCCCTTAAGGTGGTGGTCATTGCTATATTGTATGGTAATGCAGTAGAACTCCACTATAAGGTAATGATTAGAGTGTTGAATAGAAACATGGAGGCTTAGCCATGTTCAGAGATGGATGTTCACTGGCTGACATCAGGCCATCATTGTTTCTCAGATCAACCAACCTCACAGATTTGTTTTGTGGGAAAAAATTGGAGAGAGTATAGGTATACCATTCTGACTGTCTCAAGGAAAGTTGGGATAGAAATCTAAATAATGAATAAAATCAGTGCAGTGAATTCTACAACAGAAGTATGCACTGTGAACAGAAGGCATTTTGTGATATGTGGAAGTCTTGCATGAATTAATGCAAGCAACATGGTAGAATATTACTTCCCTAAGCAGTTTGATTTGTATTTATTTATTTAATACTTTTATAGGCCACCCATTTCATATACATGACTCTGGACAGCTAACAATTAAAACAGAGTAAAAAACATAAAAGCACCCAGAATTAAAAACAACAGAAATAACATGGTGGTTGGTTACTCATGCATCATCAAAATGACTTGCAGTACACTAACTATTATATTCCAAAGTAAAGCATCATTGTTTTCAATGGGACTTTTTCCAGATATGCGAGCTTAGGCCTGATTTTCACAAACATATCATCTTCACCACACTTTTCTGGTAATTTATCTCTTAAGGAAGAATGAGAAGGCTGGAGCTAACAGCTGGTTACAATTCTGCAAATCTCCCAGAAGATCTGTAACAGGTGTATGAAGCACATGGAAATGAACAGTACAGGTGGGAAGATGTTGATTTGCAGGATTCTGTAAGGGAGGGAGGAAAAGAAGAGCTGAGCTGAGCTAAACAGAAACCATCTTGCTGACTGCAGCAGAGATGGGAGAACAGGTTTCACAAATGCTTGAGATTGCCTTGAAACCCAATATGAATTTGTCCTTCTGTGTACTTGGCAAAGCTAAAGAGAAAGATCAGCACAAGCAGCACATACCCTACAATAGGTTTTCTTTTTTCATAGCGTTTTCTTTTTTCTTTTTATCAATAAAAGTCTCCTTCTTTAATAAAATGCTTAGAAAATCACAGTCTTGATTTGATCTTTATTATTTTTAAAACAATAAGCATGCAAGAAACCAACTATTTACTTTCCCCCTCAAACTCCAAACATGTCTAGTGCCCAGAATGTGTAAGTGTAATCTTCTTTGATGGGGTGGAAAACTTGAGGTCCACCAGTGCCCTCCCCACAGAGGGTCCTTGCACTCTGTCTGAACCCAGTGACCTGAACTATGGTTGCCACTGAAATATCCACAATGGAGGAATGGCTGGTGAAGATGACAGAATAAGCAGAAATGGCAAAATTGACTTGTTTGATTAGAGAAAGGACAAGAACTACATTTATTAGTGACTGGAAACCCCTTATGGACTTTTTGCTGAAAAAAGAAAAAAAATGAACTTGTGATTTATGGTTTTGATGATTAGAGAAGAGAGTAGACTATGGAAAGAAGGAAATTATGTCGTTAAATTATGTCGTTAAGACTGGAAGCCTTTTCTTTATAACTTTTCTTTCTTTTTTCTATTTCTTCCTTTGGACTTTTTTTCTCACTTATAACTTTTCTTTACTTTCCTTACTTTTCTCTTTCAAAATTTGTATTGTTTTTATTCTTTTAAAAATTTATTTGATCTGGTTGCCACAAAGTAAAAATAGAAGCAACTTATCTTTCACCTTTCTCCCAACCATTTCCAGGGCTGGTTCTAGGCCTAGGGCAACAAATTACAGGGAGCACCAAAATTAAGACGACTTCTGAAATATACAATATGAGTATAAAATCTGACAATCTTTCCTCGTTGCTTTAGAACTTTTTCTTTCTACGCTTTTTGAAAAAATTTACCCACAAAGTTGGTTGAGTGGTAGTGAACAGCACACCAACCAGGGGTTACAAATAACAAAAAATGAATTATTGTTTCAGTTATGGACCTCAGGAAGCTGAAAATATTACCAAAGCAAGACAAATGTCTGATAGGAAGGTACTGCGTGAGCGAGCTGCATGAGTATCAGCTTATCAAAGTTATATCCAGAAAAGCGATAGTGAAGCACTCTGTACACCAGCACGCCCGCTCGAGGATTAAATATAATTATAGGAGCACCAGAATATGATGCCTAAGGCACCAAAATGTCTAGAGCCGGCCCTGCCACTGCTGTGCCAAAATTTTCATTTTTTTCTTTTTATTCATTGTTTTTAATCAAAGGATTCGTTTGGGAAATTGCTTTAGAAGAAAAAAAGGGAATTTTGGTGAAATTCTGTTGGGAGGAATATAATGTTCTTGGATGCATTTTGTTACAAGGTGATCAAGAGGTATGAATACATAGTTTTCCTTATATGGTTATTTATCTAGCAATCTGCAGCTTCGGTGGTTTCCCTCATTTTATCCAGATGTCATGAGAGAATGCGAGCTTCAGCCTGATGGAAAGATACTGTATATTAATAGTAGGTGCACCTTCCACCACTTCTGTGCAAAATACAAACATCACCTTGAGACATTTGAAAGGAACTGTCAGCCCTCCCAGATAAACCAGACAGGAAACACGACTGGATGAGCTAATTCTACTTTATTTTAAGGCCACATGAACAGAATCTTGCAAGTCTGAAAGCACAAATCTCCCACTCTCCCTATTTACCGCCTGAGTAGTTAGGGCAGGTCCTTCCTAAGTTGCTTTGTTGTGCACTCCTTTCTCTTTTATTTGATCATTCCTAGGCAGCATCTCTCCCGCCCCCGATGCCATCTTCCAAGGTCACCCTCACATTCCATCCCAAGAACTGTCAAGCTCCCTGAAAATAACGTTGAAAAACAGAAGGATCTTTCACAGAAGGAAAAAGACTTCTGAAAAACTGCAAAGCAATTTCAGCACAGCTTACTCTCAACAACCTCAGTAAACATCGCAAGGAGGAAAGGGCACTGGAAGAAGGTGCAAACACTCACTTCCTCCTCCTATGGATTTGGAAAAGGTCTAGGGAGGGAAGGTTGTTGATATGGAGTGCGTTCATGTGGAAATTAAAGCTGAAAAGATTAGCGTTTAGATTAACACATTTGCACAAGGCTACTGCAATTATTACCTGACTGGGGGGGGAGGGTGGAGAATCAGATTCTGGCCTTCCTATAAAGGCTCTTGGTAGAACCCAATGCAGCATTACCTGCTTTTCTTGTCAGGGATTGTACTGAATAGACCAGAGGTAAGGATTCTTCCTGTTACTGATGAACTAGAACCCAGCAACCTGTCCAGCATAGCCATTGGAGAGGTATATTAGCTTTTACAGCTCAGGAGCATACAGAGGGTTCCCTATTCCTACATAAAGGCAAAAAGGAAAGGCCACAAAGGAAACTTCTACCTGACCTACACTGTTCTTCTGACATTATATCCACTTTCGGTCACAGCTGTCATAACTTGGAGGAGAGAAAATCTTGAACTTTCTAGCGGAAATATACTGCTTCAGGTAGGCTAGTATATGTTCATGTAGCCCACCCTAATCAAGTGTCAATTTTAGCAACCCAGAATGTAGAAAGTATGACTCACCCTTCTACAAAAAGTGTACAGATATTCCTGGTTGTGTCAGTAATGAAGTTGTTGTTCTCTCAAATAAATGGGAATGGAGAAAACCCGAGGTAAATTCATTTGGGGGGATCTAATTTGAAAGACAAGCTAATTTGGGTTCAGTAAAGTTTTAACAACAACAAAGCCATATACATAATGTATATGATATACATTAGGAAACAGATTTAAATGGGTGCAGGCTTGATAAGGTCAGCAAATATTTACAGTAAGTGAAAATTCTTGCAGAGGAGTTCTGCAGCATGTTCAAGATTAAGCATTGCTTCATTGGAATGGCTGCCCATGAACTAGGCATTCTCTGAAATCTGGCGGAGGACATCATATGCCAGTTTGCATGGTACAGGGAGCTACATTCTTGAAAAAGATTTTTGACTCACTTTTCTATACATAGGCTATAACTTCAATGTGTTGGCTGCATAGTGGGAATGAGAGACATTCTCTAAAGCAGAATCTAAGATCCCAAGGCTGTGTGTAGCCCCGGAAAGGTTTTGGTGTGAATCCCAGAAACCTCAAAAAGTTATTACTAGACTATAATTTTTAATGTGATAGAAGGAGAAACCTTAAAAATATGCCTAAAGATAAACTTAATTCACTTTATTTAATTTTGATTAATTTTAGTTGTAAATTAAATGGAATCCAATTAATTTGTATCCTGATCCTATCCATTATTTTTCAGAGTGTCCCCCTGGCATACTACTCAAAAATCAAATTCCAATGTGCATTGTTCATACCTGACTCCACAATGTCCCCCCCACTCCCCCACCCCCACACAAGTATTGTGTCCATTTCTGGTCAGCACACATTAAGGATTCAGATAACTGGAGCAGGTTAAAAAAAAGTTTAACCTATGGTCATGAGATACAGCAAAGAGGTACATAAAACACTAACTATTCATACTTTTGCAGCTCTAATATGATAGCCCTCATGTTTTATGGGGTTGGGGAAACATTTGAGCAGCTTTAGATTAGCGGTGAAGAAACAGCCTCAGGTTCTGCAAAGAGATGGTCTTGATTTTTACCACAGAATGAATTACAGCCTGTAGCCCCTAACCCCACAACTATTCCAACAAAATTCAATAATAAAACATCAAATTATGACAGTGCAATTCCCTTAGATTTTCAGTGGGAAATGCAAAGAAATGTGCATGCTTAATGTGTCTATAAAACTTTAAAATCTTCCAAAAGTTTCATGCACCTATAACATTTTAAAATCCTCAAAGAAGGGATATGGGAAAATCCTATCCTTACCCCTCCAGAGATGTCATAATGTAACCAACCTGTTGACTGGTGTTTTCAGCAGCCAAAGGAATTTGCAAGAGTGTTGCCCATTTCAGTTTTGGGAAGATGACATCTGTTCTAATTTAGTATGAACTAGAGCCTCCTGCTTCACCAGTTCTGTCAGGACATTTACACTATAGTTTATTAAACAGTCATATGCATTCTGGAAGTCCAGAAATCAAAGTATAATACCAATCAATACCATGTATTAATTTCTTGAGACTAATGGTATAAGGGCAATTAAATAATGAACAGTTCATAATTTATGAAGAATGTAACACAAAGAATATATGAAGGTAACATAGTAAGTAATAAAATAGGAAATAATAAGAATCTGTGATAATTTAGTATATTATTCTATTCAATGGAGGAAAAACAAGAAGTTCAGGAAGTAGCACATTCAGTTCAATAAGGGAAAGATGAAGCCAGAGTTGAGAGAGTTGCAATTAGGAAGGTTTTCAAGAAGTGATCCACTGTACACAGTGTTCAGCTATAGCGGAAGGCTGGAAGAGAAACAGTTTCTTGCCAACTCCTGCCCAAGAAGGAGAGAAATTTACTAGATGTAGCATTCTCTTTTTTTCTTTCTCTTTCTTACACAACACAAGCATCCTCATATATGCTAAGGTAAAGCACCTTTTGCACAGATATCACATCACTTGGAAATGAAGAATAAAATATAAACAGTGTTTCTGAATTGAAGATAGCATAGGTAGTTCTACCTGGGAAAATGGAAAGAAAATATGGGAAGGGAGGGAGGGAAGGGCCAGGTGACTGTGTCCTTTAATGTCTTTCATTCTGGGCTGAACAAAAGAGTTGCATGATTCTAAAAAGGTTTTCCAGACTCCTTTTCATTAACAACAGAGGTTCCAAGGAAGAGGAATGAGTCACTGAAAAGCATATGCCTAATGCTCTGACTAACAATGGAATGACCCAGGAAGAATTCATGGTCCTGATAAAATTACCTTATGCAGATACCCTTTTTGCTACATCTGTCAATGTTTACCAAGATCCAGTAATCAATGTTGCAAATGGAAGAGTTGAGGGGTGATGTCTGCACAATCTTACTTTGCAAAGTTCACCCTTGAGTCCTTTTTAGTATCTTTTTTATTCCCCAGAACTATTGTAGACAAGGGGTCATGGAAGGGGCTATGGAAAGTACCTGGTTTTCTTCAAAATGAAGTCTTTTTCCCAACTAGAGAAGCTTGCCAGACCCCTTCTAGTGCATAAGGATATCAGTTGTAACATATAAGGGAACTGTTCCCCGCAATCAGCACTAGTGAACCTTTTGGTTTAGCAAACCCTGAACTAAATTGGGGGTACAATTTAGCTAATCATATAAGAATTTATATACCGTATTTTTCTGACAATAAGACGCCCCCATGTACAAGACGCCCCCCACTTTTCTAGCCCAAAATTTAAAAATCAGTATTTTAAAGATAGTGCAGAACACATTTTTATTTATTAATTAGTTAACATTTATGTGATACACTCGGTGGGAGGAGGTCCAAACCATCTCTCTGCAGCTCTATTTCCAGGCTCTTTTGCTTAACTGATTACATTCAAGCACAAGTGAAACTGCAGATAGCTTGTCTCTGCAAACAGCCTTCCTCCAATTGGTTTGTTCAGCATCAGCTGACGTCAGTTACATCAGGCTCGTGATTGGAGGAAATCTGTTTGGGAGACAAGCTATTTCACTCGTGATTGGAGGCTAGCAATAGGAAGAAGCCTCTCTGCAGAAACAAAGTTTGGCAGTTTTGCAACCGCGATTCTCGGCTGACTTCCTTGAATAAGATGCCCTTCAGTTTTTAGGGTAAGGATTTTAGAAAAAAGTATTGTCTTATAGTCGGAAAAATACGGTATATATTTTAATAACTCCAGAGGTTGTGTCAGGAAAGCAAAAGCTTAGAATGAGCTGAGAGCAAAGTCCCAAAAGCTCATTCTGAGCTTTTGCTTTCCTGACCCACTTTTTTAGATAAGCTCAAAATAAAAGGAAAAGAAAAGAATCCATGTGCCAGCTGCTTGATGAAAATGCTAACTGGTAACAAAGAAAAGGTAGAGTTACTCAGTTCCCATCCTGGTTCAATCTGCTCCAATAACAACAGCAAATCAAGTTCCATCAGGAAATTATGAAGATCACGATGAAGGAGGAGGATGAAGAAACAAAATCAGGGAATAGTATTTACTCTGAAAGAGTTTCAATCTCCAAGAACAGATGAACTGCATCTAGGATACTGAAGTAACTAGCTGATAGTCTGGCTGAACCCTTACATATTTTCTTAGATGACACCTGGAGAATTTGCAAAGTGTCATATGACTGGAGAAGAGTAAATGTGCCCATCCTCAGAAAAGGAAAAAGGAATATCCAGAAAACTACAGATCAGTCAGTCTGACGGCTATACCTGGGAAGCTCATAGACTAGATTATAAAAAAAAGTCATCTAAAAGCACCTTGAAAACAGTTTGATATTTACTAGAAGTCAGCATGGATTTGCCTAAAATGAATATTTTCTTTCTTTCTTTCTTTCTTTCTTTCTTTCTTTCTTTCTTTCTTTCTTTCTTTCTTTCTTTCTTTCTTTCCTTCTTTCCTTCTTTCCTTCTTTCCTTCTTTCCTTCTTTCCTTCTTTCCTTCTTTCTCTTTCTCTCTTTTATGACCCACCTGGCTGAGAATCATACTCAAAGAGTGATCAACCACAGTTCTTCTCATATAGGAGAGAGGTATTCAATGGGATGCCACAAGATTCAGTCCTGCCTGGAATCTTTACTCTTCAGTATTTTCATTTATGAATTGAATGAAGAGGTGGAATGAATGTTTATCAAATGTAGAGATGAAACAAAATTGGGTGGGATTATTAATATTCTTGAAGACAGAAATAAAACTCAAATTGATCTTGATGGCATAAAGATATGAACTGAAAGGAATTGAATGAAATTTAATAGAAACAAATGCAAAGTTTTTCACTTAGGAAACAAAAACTAAATGCACAGTGCAGGCTATTTGGCTAGATTACTGTATTTGTGAAAAATTTTGTGGAATAGCAGTTGATTCCAAATGGAATATGAGTCAGCAGTATGATGTGGCTGTGGGAAAAGCATATGCAATTTTAGGATGCATTAATGGAAGTATAATATCCAGATTACAAGAAGCAATGACTCCACCTTATTCTGTATTTATTTATAACCCAACTCATGTAGTGTGTAGAGTTCTGGGCCTCACATTTAGATTTACTGGCAGCTAGGTATGTAAAGATATGTTTACCCTTGAGGAAAGGCAACTTAAAAGTGGACATGGTTGCATTTTGCAAATGCCTGAAACCTTGTCACATAGAAAAAGGTTAAGGCCTGTTCTCTATTGCAGACTGTGGGTCATGGAACAACAGATTTAAGTTACAGGAAGACTGACTGTAATTGAATGTTTTTTAAAGAGTAAGAACAGTCTGTCAGTGGATCCAGTTTCCCAGAGTGGTGGTGGGCTTCTGAACACTTCATTGGATGTGTCCAAGCATAGGCTATACAGTCATCTGTCTGGAGTGCTTTAATTTGGGTTCTGCAGTGAGCACGAAGATGAACGTGATGACCTAAATGGCTTCTTCCAACTCTATGATTTTATAACCACTTGCTTCCAGAACAATCTTCCTCAAAAGGGAAATGACCTGATGAAAAACTTCACCAGACTTCTTACTGTTGTGAGCACTTTCCAATAGTAAACCAGAACTCTGACAATGTTGCCATTAGGAATTCAGTCTAACATCTCCACTGTTGTTACCGGCTGCTTTTCATTTAACTCAGTTAACATTTGGCAAGAATTCAGTGCTTTGTGCCGTAGGCTTGCCTTGGGCTAATTCTGTATTTCAGTGTTTTAAGGCATAAGCATTAATCTATAGGAAGACAATTCTAAGCAGAAGTGACTTCTGATGAGCCTCAAAAGTAATTTTTGTGGGATTTCTGGGGGAGGTATGGGGAACTGAAGATGTCTCTGTAAAAGCAGACCCAACAACCATGGTAAAAACCAAGGAACCAATGAATAGATTAGTTCCTTGGAACCTCTCCAGATAAGGACAGGATGGGAGATTACCTTCATGTGCTCCGGACAGCTGCTCCTCACAAGGAGACTGCAGGATAGCAATTTTCTGTGGGTTTAAGGCCTGGGAAATGAAGGGATTTTGTTCACAACCATGGTGGAGCCTTATAAAGGACACTAAGTTTGCAAATTTCACTTTCTAATCACTTTCAGAAATTGCCTATTAACCATCTTAAAGCTATTAGAAACCTTTGGAATAACAAGTTTGAAAAGTCATTGGGTGAGTTTCATCTTCAACTCTGAACAAAAGAAAAATTAATTATAAACTTAACAACTTAAAATATTTGAAATAAACAGCAAAAAGCTAAATAAGATTATGATCTAAGAAAGTTATAAATGGATTAAGGGTCTGGATAAATTTGGAATATTAACTTTTACTATGAGATTTTGGAATTGACTATAAAAAATAAATAGCTTCTTGTAGGAAACAGGCATATTTTGGCTATCCTGGCTATTGTAAGCCATAGCAAAGATAAGATACTTTATGATTTTAGAAACTGGACACTAGAGGGGACTAAAAATTCTAAGCTGGAGGAAAAAAAATACAAGCCTGTTCTTCATGTCATTCAGTACTGGGACTTACAAAATGACACAAAATATTATAAAATAAGAAACATTAAAGGAGATCTTTGAAGAATGGAGCCAGAAATTAGTAAGTACAATATCAACACTGTCAGTAATGATGCCTGCTTCTAAGGATAGACTATGTCCAAAATATGTTGAAGGAATGGCAGATATGGAACAATTTTTTCTGATAAGACAGAGAAAGTACCAAAAGTGAAACTACAAATGACAGGCCAAGAAAATGATTTGGAAAAAGACACTTCACCAGATATACAAAACAAACTGGTGGAGGTTTTAAAAATTAAAAGGGAAATACAAATGATAAACCAAGAGAATGACCTGGAAAATGTTTTCTTATTGGATCTACAAAAGAGGCTTGTTAAAGCCTTGAAGAAATCTGTGTGATGGGATAAAGAAGAATTAAAGAAAATTCAAATCCTATGACAATATTTGATTGAATTAAAGATTAAGACATTAGAAGTAAAAGGAAGAAATATAAAGTTGGTTTATTTGATCAAGGTTAAAATAAGGCTTTTTTTTTTCAAAGTTCTGGCAACCCTTTATGGATTTTTTGCTCGACATCAGGATTGAAAAGTTGGGATGGGATATGGGATGAAGAGATATCTGTTTGTAACCATATAGGGGGTGAAGAGTTACTAAATTTGTTTATACTTGTTGTGATGAAGATTGGAAGTCACTTCTTTATATTCTTTCTTTTCTTTTTCTTTTTCTCCTGCACTTTTTATTATTTTTTCTATTTTCTTTCTCTAGTTTGTATTAGTTTTTACTATTGCAATTAAAATTCTTAATAAAAATTATATTTAAACTAAAAGAAGTATTTTTGGTGAATGATGGGGGAATCTCAATACTTTCTTGCTTTGTATAAAGTTATGTCCTTCTTGAAACTGAAATAATTCTAGTGCTAGATAAGCGATATTTTCCAGTTGTCATAGCCAATGATTTATCTCTAAAACAAAAGTTGTGGAGTTACACAAGAAGTAACATCTTATTTCTAGAAAGACTCCTCCCAAATCCTGATGTGTGGAGATTGGGTCTGATCATTGTTAAGTAAAATATAGCAATAGTCTTACTGGAGCAAGCACTGCACAGATAGAGCACATGAAAGCACAACTTTCCAGTTTTGGTCTTCAGAATTTTTCAGCACACAAAACCAACTTCTGACTGGAAATCCTGGAGTGCTGATGATTATCAATGAAGTCAAGGGTGGGAGGAAGAAAATATGGTGTACTGCTAGAGATTTCTGATAGATCAGCAACAATTGTTGACCTTTAATGCCAAAACCAAAACCAGTCTCTCCCTCACCCTAAACTGACTCCATCTCCCACAAATGTTAGGTTGCCTCATGAAGAAAGGAACAATAAATGTGTGTGCTATGTTGAATCTGGTCCTCCTAGAACTTCCTGGGTTCAGCATTCTTGGATTCTAAGCTCATGCCATTATACCCAGCTCCAGTTCATGGATATCATTATACTGGTAAAAATGAAGTAGATCATACAGATCTGAACTTGGTCCTTCTGTAATGTATACAGTATTGAGCTAGGTGGGCCAGTAGTCTTACACAATATCAAGCACTTCTCTATGTTCCTTCTTACCAAAATATATTCCCACCGGCTTTTTTTTTTTTTTTTAAGGTTCTTTGCTATTAAAGACCTGGCTATTCTCCCAGGATTTGGGGCTGGAAGGGTGAGCCCCTGCTGGATGGGTTTCTTAGTTATATGTTGTTTGGGGGGCCAGTCATGATTTCCTTTTGCCTTTTGTAATATTGTTTATTAGATAACCTACCCAGAGTTGCTAGAAGTCAGATAATCTATAAATAGTATGTATATATTATGTATGTATGTATAAATATATATCCTCAGGAATACTTCCCATGGGTTTTGTTACTCCATATAATCACATTCAAAATAGCACCTTGAATAAATTAAAGCCTGTCATTTAAATTACACTAAGAATGGGGAATAGAACTAACCATTCAAATACACTGGCCTATTCTAGGTATAGAATACAATCTTCTTCCAGAGACTTGATTTTCCTGTTTGTAGAGGGTTGGTAGAAGGTTTTTTTATCCTTCTGTTCCTAATACTCACCTCAAAGATATAATGAAAGCCATATATTAAAACTCAGATTCTTCTTCTTCAGGGGCAATTGAACTAGTCTCTTCAAGGGATAGAATAACTTGTATAATTACTTGTACCCAATGGAAACGTAATAAACTTCTTTAAGCGCCTTTCTGGGAAGAAACGTGGATTATAATGTATATCATTTTATCATCATCATCATAGATCATTCAGTTTCTAGCTGGTATTGCCTGTTCAGCCAGACAGCAGCTATCCAAAGTCTCAGAGAGACAGTCTTTCTCATTACTGCTCCCTGATCTTTGTTCAAACTAGTTCAGGTATTCAGCCCTGGATCTTCAGTTTATAAAGTATTTAATTTACCTCTGAGCTATATGTTCACATCCCCTGATAATCTTAATTCATTGTTCTTTATATACCATTGAGAATTCCTCTCTTTTTATTTCTTGTGCCTTCTCAGTGCTTATGCAGAAAACATAAAGATTATGGCTTGAACATCCTATTCTCTAACAAATAATTGTGTTGAGAAGCTTCATCTAGCTATTGCAGCCTGTTCTTCTTAATAGTCCTATTATGTAGACTTAATTGATCTGATATACAGAATCTATTTTAAGCGTTATAAGCTTACACGTTTCACCAGATCATCCTGGCAGTGATGCCATCATTTAATTTGCCTTACATGAATTGTTGGTCCTCTTAAGTCACTGACTATCAATTCCACTGGGTAACACCAAGTTATTTTGGAGGAGGGAGAAAATGTTCCTCTTCCTTGGTATCCTTTATAGTTTTATCAAATGTGAAAATGAAACTGGGCAGCTTGGGGTGGGTTTCCAAAGACCCTAAAATCAGGCTCGAGGAGTTCAGTCGTAAAGGCATCTCCACCAAAAGTTAGAGGGAATGGGGGCGGGGGGGCAGGGGGAGAAAGAGATAGAGCACTTGCCTTTCAGGCAGGGTTTTACAAAGTTCATCATACTATTTATAACTCAGTGTGCCATGTTAGATTATCTCACACTTCAGGAGATGTGTATTGCAGATGCCACAAAATGCATTAGAAACACCATGGGTTATCTCCAAAACAACTATCTCTGAACCTCAGTTTTCTGCAGCATTTTGCAGGTGCATTATCTATCCAGCAAGCTGTACAAGATCCTCTGGCAAAGATCAGTTTGCAGCCCGTGTGGCTGTCCAAATGCAGAATTATTATCATTTTCATCCAGCCATATTAACAAGTTTGAAGACTCCTTGACAAGGACTAAAAATATCCAAGCAGCTGATCCTCATGGTCATATCACCATAGAAGGATTTTGCCAAGGCAACTCTTCTATATATAAACAAAAAGGAGCTTTTGTCTGAAGGGCAAAGGATGTTGTGGTTCCAATAGATTGCTTCCAATAGAACCAAAGAATCCATAGATTGTGTGGTTTTAAGCTTTGAAACTGTCACACACAAAAAAATCAGAAATGTTTGACTTGAGGTTACCCAACCTGGTGCCCTCCAGATTTGTTTTGACGTGGTAGCTTAGAATTGCAGGATTTGCAGCCCCTACAGGATCACAAGTTGTGAACCCTACCCTGCCATTTCCCAATAACTATTTTGTAAAATTTTCTATTCTCTGCAAGCCTTTCTAACTGTTCCTGTATCATATAATTGAGCTAAATAATTGCTGAATGTCATATACTTACCAGGCCACTACAGATTTTGATACCAGTAAGCTTATGGCAGACATGTAGCCAGGCTAAACCACTAGCCAATATGAAAGAGGAATATTCAGTGAGGACAATACTGCTGCTGGATTCTTTAGAGCCAGCATCCTGGATCACTAATGCTGCCAGCCAGAGTACTCCAAGTCATATCCATCAAATGAACTTGAGTTCCCAAATATTTTCAGTATGAGGGTCCCCATTTTAATATCGGAAAATATTGCAGATCCCTAGGTGATCGTAGTTGTGTCTCTTGACTGAAATAAAACATAATGACAAAAAGTAATCAGAAATAATATGTTTAAATAAATTTGCATTTAAGAGCCATAGCAGTGCCACATAAAATTGAAAAATAGTATTACTTACATATAAATGGACCCCAGAAGTTTATTTATCTTTTAAAAAACTGTAACTTGAACTAAACATAAG
Organism: Python bivittatus; assembly: GCF_059951505.1. Lineage (NCBI taxonomy): Eukaryota > Metazoa > Chordata > Lepidosauria > Squamata > Pythonidae > Python > Python bivittatus. Next base: position 31,783,507 of record NW_028277087.1, read on the forward strand.
TGAATCCAGAGCTCTTTTTCTTTAAGAATCCAATTTTTAGGAAAGGTAGATTATGGGGGAATTCATTACTGGAGATACAGTAGAAGGGTTGTGAGTGTGAGTGGAAACATATTTGAGAGTGGGAATTTGACCTGAGCAATGATTAGTGAAGCAGCAGTTGTAAGATTGCTGCTAGCCATTGTTTTAAATTATTTTCTTATCATTGTTTAAGATACAATGATACTTTTAAAAAATCTGATTAACTGGGGAAGGGCAGTATCTATTATTCAAAAATGTCTGCTGAATTGAAGAGTAAGACATCACAGAAATTAATATCATTTGTAACAATTTACATTATTGGTGTGATGAAATCATTAAGCAAATCACAATTTATGACATTGTGCAAATTATGGAAATTAATGGGATTATGTCATTTGTGTATTAATATCAATTCACAAATGACATAAACTGCACACAGCATAAATTTGGTCAGCTGCATGCAAATAAATCTGGTAAATGAAGGCTTCATTGTCCAATATTTAAGTTTATGCTTTATTTCTGATTTTATGGTATGCTCAGAGATTAAGGATGCATTTCAGCCATTTTCCCATTGCAAATGATCTTTAAAGAACTTACAAAAAAGCAGCCATTTTTTTAAACTATCAAAATAAATATTCCTTAGAAACAGATATTCCTTAGAAAGAAAAATTAATCTGCTTGATTCCCTTGATTATTTCCAGTTTCTTTTAGATTCCAGCCTTTAACTGTTACTTCTCTTCTGGTACCCAGCTTCTGTAAGGAGGGCTGGCGGGGGGTTGGGAAGCCTGGCTGCTGGACATGACAGAAAAAAACCTCTCCCTCTGAATTATGCAGCTTCAAAGCAGACCCCAGCTGGTTGTCAGAGAATGTGAGATGGGGGCTTGATTGCTCCTTCACTAAAACATTTAATGAGGTATGTGGCTTTCAGGAATGTCTGCAGAAGGTGGTTAAAAAAAGTCAAGATGGCGCTCATAATCATATGATCAAAGCTCCACCCTTTAGTGTGAAAAATGGGTGGGGCTTCGATTGTGTGGTCACAGGCACCATCTTGACTTTTCTGACTCCTCCTGCAGGCACCCCTGTTGCCTTTTATTCTCATTCCCACATAGAAAAACAAAATAAACAGAGTGAAAGGATCAGCACTGGGTTATTCCTAGCTAATGTTTCCTACATCACAGTGCCCTGGCTCACAACAGAATCAGGTTCCCTCAAGACCTCAGCAAGGAACAACTTTGACTAAAGAAGCAATTTTTTAAAATTCACATTTATTCCAACCATTCTCGAAGAAGTGTGGAATAGCTCTTGCAAACTCTCAGTACAGCTCATCTCATATCCAGGCAGCTGCTTAGCTGTAATGGCTTCAGTCACATAATTGCCTTGTGTGGCCTGAGACCATTTTCTCTATATTGGAAACCATATATATTCCTCAGCTACCAAAAGGTATCTTTTAATTGAGAACTGTCCACCAATTTTATTAATACTTCCATTGAATAAACCGCAAAATTATCCTGATTTGTTCATTGTAGGAAGCAGATTATTAACCCTAACCCTAGTGAGTTTGTTGATGCTGTACTCTATCCAGTGCTAGATTAAAAAACAGTGTGGCTGTACAGCTAAATATGTTCCCAAATCAGTTTTTTGTTCATTATGAAGTCCTTTCCACCCACAGCACTTAATATTAGTGGTGTGATTTCTCAGCTTTTAGCAGCAGAGTTTCCCACCATTTGAGGTGGAAACACACCAAAACTGTAATGTTTCTAAAATAGGCTTAAGAAGTTAAAATACCCAATCCTGCCCCTCCCCAAAATGGGAGGAATCCTGACAAACCCACTGTTCCTGCTCACTTTGCATAATCATCCCAAGCAGTTAGCCCTCTGTCCTTATAGAAATGTTTAATACGGTTCTTGGCAACCAAAGGTTAACCATTCTTGCCCTAAACCTTATCCTAGTTTCCAAGAATCAAGGTGTGAGGACTTTATGATGTAGCAGTTGCTGGTGTGTTTCCTTTCCCATCCTCGCATTCTTTGAAATAATCCACAATTTAGAGCAGGGTTCCTCAACCTTGGCAACTTTAAGATGTGTTGACTTCAACATGCTGGCTGGGGAATTCTGGGAGTTGAAGTCCACATGTCTTAAAGTTGCCAAGGTTGAGGAACCCTGATTTAGAGGATGGAGGAAGGAGGAGAACTGATGCCTCTTCACATTCATAGAGTCACAGAATGGACAAGTCAGAATAAATATTATAACTCATCTAGTCCAACATCCTGACCAGTGCAGAAGTCAATCAACCACCCAGCACCTCTTTGAGGGCTAGTCTACCACCATTTTAGGCAGATTGTTACATTGCTTTACAGCCCTTACCATCAGGAGACTCTTCCTCAAATTCATCCTGAATTTCTTTTTGTTTAACTGCTGGTTGAAATTAACTCTCTCTTAGTATATTTTGAACAAATAATATCTATCAAGTTCTGTGTTCCAATCATGACTCTCATCCCCCCAGATTTCATGATACCCACTAATCATATTTACTTCCTAGTTCCTCCTGTTCGCTATCTATATTCTGGGCATCAATGTACACAGTGTACACAGACAATAAAGGACATCACTATTTATTGGTCTCCTTACCACCATGTGTTGAAGATTTACAAGTATCCTTTCTTGCCTTGTGATGCCTTCCTTATCACATACAGCCATGTTCTTAATCCCCAACACCTCCCTAGCTCAGGGCACTTCTGCATAGCAGCCATAAACTGCATGTCTCCCATGTAGAAACCAGTTGGAAATTAAGCTGGTTTGAGAAATTGCTGTCCAGATTTCAATCCATCTTTCAGCTTTGGCAACAATGCTAACCAGCAGTTCTCTTACCACAGCACTCAATTGGTGTGATGCTGTTGGTGATGCTGTTGGTGCTGTTGCTTTCACTAGTCCACCAGTGTACCTGTAAATATGAAAGTAGTCCAGTTTTTAACCAGTCCACTGTGGGAAGGTCCCTTCAGAATGGGGCAGACAGCTCAGTATAACATGACATGGAGGGCATAAATATTGTGAAGACAATATTGCTGCCTTGGGATCTGCAGGCACAGAGATCTACCTGGCCTTCTCTTGCCACCTATATTTTTCTCCATGTTTTCAACAAACTTGACCATTAGAGGTAAAGCTACCCTAGGTGGGCAGCAAAAATCTGGATAGCCACTAGATGGCAGCAAAGAGAATTTTGCTGCCTTGTCTAGCAGTCTGTGGTTGCTGCCACCACCTCCTACTCCGTTGCCACTCCCAAATCAATTATTGCCTCAGCAGCTGTAGAGAGTAAGGAAAATGACCTTGACAGAGATATGCAGACCTTTTAAGTTCAGATAACTCCCTAATTCACTGCACTGTAAGGAGGAGGTGGAGGTGGTGGAGGTGGTGGTACAGCACAATCAGACATGCAAGATTCTGCTATTATAACCAATCTCAATAAAAGTATTTTTAGCCATCCTGTGGAGTTGATTTCATGATCTGGAGTACCTAGTGAGGCTGACATCAATAGCAGTAGCATGCGCTGGAAGCAGATCCCTTGTTGGACCTGATATTCTCCCAGCAATTGTCCTGGCCACTTGCTTGCTCTTTTTCTCCTGCTTCCAAAAGAATGAGGGAGAAGAAAATCGTTATACCATACCAGAGTTGCTAAAACCACTAGATGGCAGCAAAGAGATTCAGAAACAACTAACTCTTTGCTGCCACCTAGTGGTTCTGTAGACTTTTGCAGGCCAGTTATGATCTTCCTACAAGAAATATTTTCAGGCAACCAACTGAGGGTGAGGGGTGACAGTAAGGGGCATGAGTGCTCTGCACATGTAAAGCTGTACTCCAAATAAATGGAGGGGAAAGAAGGTGGCCCATGAAAGTAACAGTCCAACAGGAGTTGAGAAAGGATTTTTAGTTGACTGAGGAGGAGAGGGGAGATTCTTGCAGAACTCAGGCTTGCTGCTCTGGCACTGAGGAAGAACCAGCTATACGGCCCTCCATTTCCCTTTCTCTTGCCCATCCTCAGTTGTCATAAACTAAGTGGGTGCACGCAGAACCTGAGTTCTCTCACCAGTCAGCGAGATTTGCCTTTGGGCCCCAAGGCTTACTCAGGTCCCTGCTTCATGGAGAACTTTTAAGGAAATACCTTATGTTCTTCCTTTCCCTGATAAATCTTAAAGTAGAAAGGCTGGCCACCAGTCCTTTCACCTTCTTCTCCAACAAAAAGACAGGCTTGCATTTGCAACAAGTATAATTAGCATACTCAAGAAGATATGCAAAGTACACTGTGGCAAGTCACCACTGTGGAGTGTACGTCCCTCCAGCATGATCCAGGATCATCTAGTTCCTTCCCTGCTAAACTCTATTGCAAAAGTCCCCTGTTTCTGTTTGCACTCCTGGATACACACGTTTAGCTACTTGTTGTCTTTCTAAAGAGTGTTAGTGGCTGAGACTTAACGGCTAATTGAGAAATGCAGCTCCACCCACTAACTCAGTATTTCTCGACCTCAGCAACATTAAGATGGGTGGACTTCAACTCCCAGAATTCTGGAAGTTGAAGTCCACCCATCTGAAAGTTGCTGAGGTTGAGGAACCCTGCACTAACTGATCACTGATCACTCTATGTGCTCAGAGTGTGGGGTAAGCAAAGAAACAAATCAACACACCTACAGTAAGCCAGAAAATCATACAGCCTCTCACAATCAGCCACCAAGCCTCCCCAGAATTCAGCAAATCAGCTCCACTCCTCTTCAATTGTCTTGCAAAATTCCTCTGTTCCTGCTTGTCTTCCTGTTCACTTGCTCTGGGCACAAAATCCCATCTGCCAATCCTCTTTATTTTATTTTATTTTATTTTATTTTATTTTATTTTATTTTATTTTATTTTATTTTATTTTATTTTATTTATTTAGTATGCCGCCCATGTACTACTTGAGACATTTCCTACAAGTTCTTATTCAAGTTTATTAATACTTTCAAAAGGTACTTCAAAGGAGAAAATAATTTCTACGAAATCTTTCAGGGTCACTGCAGTTTTTTTGCATATACAGCGGTACCTCGGTTCATGAACGCTTCTGTTCACAAACAATTCGGTTCACGAACAGCTCCAGTCACAAAATTTTGCCTCCATTCGCAAATGCCAGATTGGGTGATGAACAGGATCCGCGGCCATTTTCCCTCCCGTGACACATGGTTGCGGCTTCCTGTAGGGAGGGGGACTCTCCCTCCAAGCAATAACCGCCTCCCCACCCGCCTTCCTGTCCTCCATGCCAGAAGTCGCTTCGAGCAAGGTTAGCTTTCTCTCTCTTCGTACTGTACTTTGTGTCATATTTTTGCGGTTTTAAAAAAAAACAAACGTATGGTTCAGAACGGATTAACCATAATTACATTGAACCTTATGGGAAAATTTGATTCGGTTCACAACCAATTCGGTTCGTGACCAGAGTCGCGGAACGAATTAAGTTCGTGAACCGAGGTACCACTGTATTTGGCTAAGGGGTGGTCAGGGGTAGATGTGAGTTTCCGCTCTTTCACTGTATAGTTATCTTTTTAGTGGCCTGCAGCTATCCTAAGATCCTATGCTTAAATCCCAAATATATGAGGGAAGTTTTCTCACTGGGCATTTTCAGTGGGCAACCAGGGAGTTTTCTCACTGGGGAAGTGTGGGCAACCAGGGAGACTTCAGGTTGATAGAAAGATGCATAATGGAAAACATTGTCACACCCTCCACCACCTCTGCTAATAAAGTAAGTTCAAAATACTAGAGATTTTGAAATTTGAAAGAAATTCTAAAGCACCCTGAGAATAAGATTTAAAAAATGGCAAAGCAGATGTTAGCACAGAACTTTTTCCAACATTAAAGACAAGCTCAAAGACTTCCTGGCTCAGTAGAATGCCTGAGGGAGTCAGACCCATTTTCAGGGCAAACAGTCTTCCATATGCCATGCATAGTGATCATTCACATGTTCTCATGTCTCACCCTTCATGTATCTTATAACCACCCATCCAAATAATGAACATGACTGAATACATTAAAAATTGCCATTCTAACAATAAATATAATGCTTCTGTAATTAAAAAGAAAATAAAACACAATTTTTACTAACCACTGACATCAGGAAGTCTGTCTGAGACAGCCTCTTGCAGAGCAAGTATATGATACATGGTGTAAAAGTAGTGTCAAAAGCACACAAGAAAATCTTTCTTTTCATCTATGAAATGCTGGAGATGTGCCAGAGAGGGTTAACATGAGAAAATTATACCATCTCTTTCTCCTTCCTTCATTTATGGTTGTATAGCATTCCCCCCCTCCACCTAGTTCCAATGCATAATATATAACTTCTCTTAAGTTTCTATGAATTCTCAATGATTGCAGAGTACTTAAACTGCACAGATTTCCCATAATAGTCTGCTTGCCAAATTTAGTGCCTGAAGCATTGTAATAACATCATTTTAAAATAGGAACTCCTGAAAAATTAATCAGACTGTTGATTATTCTTTCACACAGCCACAGTTTAACTTTTTCTTTTGGCTTTAAACGTTCTTACTTTCAACTGTCTATGTATCAGTAGCTTCAGCTATCAATCCACTCACAGAACAATTCATACTTCAATGAAACCACTGTGTTTTTGGCTCAGTTTTATTCTTCAGAAATAAGTTCATTATTTCATTTCTTGTTATCATTTGTTTCTTTTGTTCATTTTATTTTATTGTGTCCTTCTTCCGAAACACATATTTTATTTGTTATTCTCAAGAGTGCTGCGCAAAGTAAGTAGGTAGGTAGATAGGTAGGTAGGTAGATAGGCAAGACCACTAAACAATTTCCTGGTTAATCAAATAGTTGAAGTTCATTTTTCTGGTCCAAGTATAATGGTCTGCCCAATCTATATAACTTCAATTGTAGCAAAAACTTTAGATCTATCTTTCGGATGATCTTGGCTGCTGTTCAAAATAATGATTAAATTTCTGACTAAAAAAGCTAAAGCTCAGAAAGGATTGAGGTTGGTGAAGGATGCTAAGAACTCTTCATTTGGCAACTCTTCATTTGTCGCAGTGTTCTCCAGCAAAGGGCGCAGATCTTCCACCAGGCAATTGATAAGGGCAGAATGATGGGGAAGAATGGAAACTTGAGAGTGATAAAAATGTGGCTGTGAATACCTGTTAATTTTGAATGAGTCCAAATCTCCAGGACCAGATGGATTATACCTTAGGTTACTGAAGGAACTTCAAAGGGGTCAGGCTGATCTTTTAGGTATTATTTTTGAAAACTCCTAGAGAATGGGTAAAGTGCCAAATGACTGGAAGAGAATAAAAATTGATTCTATTTTCCAAAAGGGAAAAAGGAATTTCTGGGGACTCTAGACCACTCAGTTTGACATCAATACCTGGGGAAATTCTACAGCAAAACATCAAGCATCTTGAAAAAGTTGTAATGATTGCCAAAAATCAGTATGGATTTGTCAAGAACAAGTGCTGCCAAATGAACCTTACTTCCTTTTTTACTGGGTAACTTCTTTATGTGTTTAAAACATTGATATATAGCTTCTCATTTTATATATCATTTTGAAGATTGTGGGAATTCAGTAAACATAATACATTTTGAGTTCAGCAAAGTATTTGACAAATTACTCCATGACATAGTAATTAGGCAGCTAGTTAAGCGTAGGCTGGATGATAATTGAGTGCAGGCATAACTGGCTTTAAAATCTCGTTCAAATAGTGTTAGGGAATATAGTTTTTGCATCGTGGGAAGTATTTATTCTGCATTGGTGTGACCCCTCTTTGATCCCAGTTCTGAGCACCATACCTGGATGTGTTCCAATCGTGGGGTAGCTCCTGCTTTAACACAGAAGTTGTCCTGGGTTAAAGAAGTTGGCTCCTCTGAGACTCCAAGTGAGTCCTCTCTAACTTATTTGCAATTTTACTTAAAAAAAAAAAAAAGCCTGGTGCCAAGTTTCTAACCAACGGGAGGAGCAATTTCTCTCCTCCCTCCAAAGCATCCAGTAAGCTCTATCAAACCTCTAGTTGTATATAGACAACAGCTTTACTACTTGCAATAAAGAAACAGCAACCTATACAAATGTTACGCACCTGCAAGAACAGCTTTACACAACATTTAAGCTATTGAATTTGGGATGAATCTCCTTGCCCTGCAAAGAATCTTGCTGGGAGTTAGCGGTCCTTCCCTTCCCTCTTCCATCTGCCAGTGGAACAGACTTCTCAGCAGAGTATATTTCAAAGTTACAGTGCTTATTTAAACAAACTAATTATTTTCCTTTTGTTTGCAAATGCCCAGAACAACAGCTGGGGTGCATAGTCTTGTTCTCCCTCTTCTCCACCTGCTCCTGGGTTCATTCTTTTCCACCCACTCATCTGATTCAGTGTGTTTCTTTCCTTGCTACTGCAGACCTCAGTCCTTCTCCAATCAGTCCATTGTGCAACCCCCTCGCTGCTGACATTACCAGCCTCTCTCTCCTCCATTGGCCAAACATTGCCAACCCAAACTCAGTAGTCCTTTGCAGAGCCATCCCTAGCTGCTCTTTCCCCTGTTAGCTGCAGAGTGAAACCTCACCAGGGTAGACTGCTGCAGGGGAAAAAGCTCCATGCTTCCTCCCTTTGATGTCTTGCTTACTGTTTCTTGCTTGTTTTTAGCAGGGAAAAAACTAACCCAGCTTTATTTCATATTCCTTATCTCTCAGGCTGCCCCCCTTTTTTTGTTTTTCTTGCTATGACCCCCCATACCAAACTTCTTCTGCTTCTCGCCTTCCCCCCACCCCACAGCACCTCTCTCTTACATTTGACTCTGAGCTCTAAAGCTCATTCACACCTTTCCTAACAGTTTTGAGTTTTGTTTTCTGCTGCTGTATTTCTTGGGTCAAGCCCTCCCTGTATGAAGGTCCCTCATTCTATTTTCTTTTACTGGCTCCAAGCTGTCAAACAGCATACACCTTATCTTCCCCTTAAGCTTCCCTCAATTTGCTCTCTCCTGCTATCCTGAATTCCTGACTTCCAAATCAGTTCCTTGGCAATCAGGTTTTAACTCCCTTACTTCTCTTGGCAAAATCCTATCAGTTTGTATCAAACTTTCACTCCAATGCAACCATCTCTTGGAATGCAATCATCCCTTACTCAAAGACAGCCCTTGGTTAGGAATGATTTAATTTGGATTTCCGTACTGAGCAGAGGATGGGTTCAACAGCCTGCACAGTCTTTTCTAACTCTGTGATTCCTTATCTGTTGGTGAATCTGCTTTTGTGCACTACTTATTTATTTATTGAAAAGTGGTGTAATTCACTGCAGTGTGCGCTACAGAATGGATTTTACCGTTTCTTGTCTTGTACAAGAGATCAAATTACCAGAAGGTAATGCTGATTCTAGTTGCTCAGTCTTCTTGAGCCTTTAAGCAACACAGTTTTTTTTTCTTTTACCAGTTCTGTTCCTGAACAATCTCATTCTTTTTTCTTTACCATCTCCTGGATTACTTTTAAGAATAAAATAAATTCAATAAGTGGTCGTCCTGACCTTCAGTCAGGTTTTGTGAGGTTTATCTTCTGACCAGCTTCCTAAATGGATGTGAAGAAGAGCAGAGAAAAAAACTTACCAAACCACAAGACTCCAGAAATAGAATGTTTACTTTATATGTTGAATGTTAATATATACCCTTGTTTTCTCTTCTGGACACAACCATGTCTACTGACCCCACTCACTAGCCCTTGGCTATCTATACTTTACTTAAAAATTACATTGGTCATTCAACCAATGGCCACTTTAATTAATGTAGAAAAAAACCCAAAACAACACAAATAGGAAACTGTCACTACTGCTAGGAAGTGATGTACTTTGAAGAATTTATTGGAGTAAATTTTGATAGAGAATGCTGAGGTAATTGGCAACCATCATGCTTTACTACAGTCTCAGCCATGGAAAATATAACACTATCCACAGTATCAAAAGCAATACCAGCATTGTAACTGAAGAGGTCAAAAAGGAGGAGTTGTCATCATGAACAGTTCGAACTATATACACCAGGCTGAGAAACAGCTTTCCAAAAGCATGTTGACCTGGCCAATGGTCTTACATAATTCTGAGAAATACCTGAAGAAACTCTGTAACCTGGTGCAAGATTTTCTGTCAGATGGGCAATCAGTTGTGAGACATGACTGGTTATTTTCTGAACATGTCACTTTGGATGACAATTTTGTATGTTTGAGAAAATAAGCTATAGTCTACTTCAGATGCCTTAGTATATGTGTACCATGTCCTCTGATTGACACCAAATGCATTGTAAATGAATAACCTGATGTATTTTGAATAAAGGGTAACCCATTTTACTAAGTGTTCATAAAATAATGTGTTTCAACTGTCTCACCTCACAGAAGGACTTGATACATGTGTGTGCTTATGTGTGTGTGTGTGTGTGTGTATGTGTATATATACTGTGTGTGTGTGTATGTGTATATATACTGTGTGTGTGTTTATATATATACACACCCCCACCCCCACACATATACATATATATATATAGATACATATATATATATATATATATATATATATATATATATGTATGTATGTGTAGATAGATAGATAGATAGATAGATAGATAGATAGATAGATAGATAGATAGATAGATAGATAGATATATTCTGTTTTATTGAAGCTAAAATATCATGCTTCAGGGTATTCTAGTTTTTGATTACATTCAGCAGGGAGTATTTTTCTAAGCTCCACCTCCCTCAAAATATATTTTCACTTCCTCATCCACCTAATTGGAACTATATTTTGAATATATTATTTTTAAAGAGATGTTTTTTCAGTCTCATTTAATCACTCCTCTCCCCTAAAGTATGTATCCCACCAGGAAATTGTGAAGAGCAAGATAAAGGGGCTTTGTATCATCATAAGTACAGAGGTACAAGCTGATCTCATCTTCAGTCAAAACCACACTGCCAAAATTTAACCATTTTGCCTACAAGTTTTGCCAGCATGAGCTCAGGGTTTTATCTACCTATTTATCTACCTAAATTACAGTTTCATCAGAGTTGCTATTGTTGTTATTTAGCATTCATATTTTTTTACTAGTATATAGAAGAAAATGGAGAAATAGAGGTAGAGGGAATTATACAGATTTATGGGTGGGGGGTGGGGGGAGATAGAAGATAGAATGGTTCATTTAATAGTTCCGGACACAGGCAATCCAGTTCAGGGTTTTGGTTTTTTTTTTTTCAGTCGGCAATTATCTAAGACCTTATCTCATTTATATGGTAATATCTTGTTTCATGTCAACTCAGGAAACAGAGCTAGCAAGCTAAGCAGAGCTGCCTTCCCTGACAGCCCTCCTGAATGTTCTGGCTGACTGAAAACCTACAATTCATGGATGTAGAAGTCTAGATAGGTTGATACTCTCCCCAAAGCACCCATTAGACTTGCCAATGAGGCAAGCTCAGTGATACTGTGAGACACATAATAAGCTCCAGAATCTATTACTTCTATAAATTTGACTTAACTCTGTGTAACTTTCTGCTTTCTGAACTCAAAAACTTAATTTGAAAGAATAATTGCCTCAGTCCTGCTCACTGCTGTGATATGTGCCTTATTTGAAACCGTCACAGTCTTTACCTAGCAACTCTGTAATTTATATTTGGACTTCCAAAACTCTTTTATCAAAATCTCTCACCTGACATCCAGAATAAATTAAGTTTGTTTCTTCTTCATCCAACCCATCACTGTCTCCAAGCAGAGGTTCAGAATTTCAACAATCTCGGTAGAATAAAAAGATACAGACATAGATATTATTAGCAAACTGAGGAAAATGCTATCAATGTCCTTGGAAGACCTCTCTTGTCATTTTTCATGTCATTATTTAATAGAATATGGGATCAATTTCATGAGACCTAACAGAGGACTCAATGAAGGATTAAGCATGCACTAACTTTTAAAGTTCGTTACTTCTAAAAGTAGAGTCCACAATTTTTTATGGGCAAGGGTCACACTTGGTTTTTGAATCAATTAATTTAAAATATTTCATATAGTGCTGCCATGTATTTAATAGACATTTGTGTCTGTCATAGTAGTGGAATAGGAGCACATCAGATTGTGTGCCTCTATTCTAAACTGAGCTGCAAGACAGAGGTGAAGAGTTCAGAACTTTTCAGAGTCAATCCTTCCCACTGCCCCATTCAGGTTAGACCATCCAAAAGGACACCATGGTCACTGCTATCTAACATTGCAGAGAAGACTAGCAAAACCAAAAGAGATGCACATTCATTTCTCAGCATGCTAATGTGATTATGAAACCAAAATGTTTCTGTCCCAGCATGAGGCCTAAAAGCAGATTCAAATAAGTTAAGCCTTTCCTCCAGAAAAACATGGGGTTCCCATTCCATGTTTGAGTATCTTCTCAAACACATACTATTGAGGACTAGCTAATAATTCTCCAAAACAGTGGGAGAGATAAGAGAAGAATTGCCACTACCTAATGAGGAAAACTCCACCCCATCTTAACTGTCTTAAGGCAGGCAGTGCAAAAGCTGAGCACTCATGTAGACCATCCCATTGTTCCAAGAATCTAATTCACATAGTCATGGCTTCTGCAATCCTCTGTTAGAAACCATGGAGTCTGGCAATAAAGACCCCTCAAAATAGACACTGTGATCTCAAGGGATAACTTCAACTCCACTCCCCAGCTCCCATCTAGTGATATTCCAGAATGTTGCTTTTCCTCACAGAAGTAAATGGTTATATACAACTAAATTGGAAACAACACCGCACAGAGGTTCAAAAACTGCCTAATGCTGAATAGCATTGCTTCTACACAAAAACTCCTGATGTAAAAAACACCTCATCTAAAAATCTATCTTCCATCCAGATCATCTATCAGGCATTTAGCTATTTGGGGGGAGGAGGAAAAAAGGGAAGATTTGCTCTGAAAAGGAATTTAGGAAATCCAACAGATGTTTGCAATAATCAGAATATAGACTCAGAACAGAAGGTGCAGGAAACCATTTTATTTTTCTTCTGTTAAGATGTGGTTATAGGATTTTTGTTGTTGTTGTTCTTTTGCTTGATTTTGGCATTGGCAATAGCACTCCTGTAGTAGTTTTATTTAGTGTGCAGTTATAACTAAGGTAAATCAAAATAATGTGCAATATAAACTAATATCACAATAAGACAATATAATAATTGATGTATGACATTTCCTAATACAGTATAAAAAATTTAAATAATTCTTCAGCAGGCTTTGTTTATAGATTCTCCTGCTCAGTAACAAGAGTCCTTTTCAACAGTATACAGTGGTATAAAATGTGTAATTTTATATAATTTTATAACAGTGGTATCAAATGTGCAATTACCATAAGCACATCAGGGTGTTGTAGTACTGTATGGCTTTCCATATTATTTTCTTGCTCTTTCTTCTAAATCAAGCAAAAGTACCAAACCATTCAAATGTATGGTTTGTCAGTCTGTACCTCCTTGACTGAGATCTCCATACATGCCACTGTAAAAATACTTTTTGCATTGAAATGTCGGTTGCCTTAGAAGAATGTCTTAGATGTTCAAAAATTATAAGTATGGAAGGAGCTGCGCTCAGATGCTGCAGTCCCACATCTCCCTTCCACTGGACCCCTACCCCTGGTTTCAGGCATGGGCATGGGACAGAGACAGCATTGGTTACTCTGGTTGATGACCTAAGTTGAGACCTGGATGGGAACAGTGCTGGTCCTTTGGCATATTTCAATGGCCCTCAGTACCATTGGCTACAGTATCCTTTTAGACTGGCAGCAGGGATTGGAGACACTGTTCTGAAGTGGTTCTGCTCTTTCCTCAGCAATCAGTTCCAGTCAGTGCTAGTCTGTGTGGCAGGTGGGGGCGAGTAGTCAGCACCGTGGTCGTTCTCTTGTGAGGGACCACAAGGGTCAGTGTTCTCCCCCTTTCTATTTAACATCCCCTTTGCTACTTAACATCTGAAGCTGCTGGTGGAGGTCATCCAACAATGATATACTGGCGGTACCCAATTGTATAGCGCAAGCTTAGGCCAGGCTAGAGATGATGTTAAAGTCCTGTCCCAGTGCCTGGAGGCTGTGTGGGTCTAGGTGGGCTCAATGAAACCCTAACAAGCTACTATTGTTTGTAAATCAGGGATCCTCCATGCTCCCTGTTTCTCTCTGGATGAGGTTGTACTGTTTTTCAAGTCTAGCCTATAGCCCTAGGATTTCCTGGAGCTCTCCTGTACAAGTGTTAACCTGATCTGATCCTGGTTAGCTTTTTCACGATAAACCAATTACTTAATTACTAGGGCTATATTATCATGCTTCCTCAGTTCCTCTGGGACTACATTACTCAGTAGGCTCATGAAATGGAGAAAGATTCAAGGGAGCCCTCTGAGGGGAAAAGGTTTATAGTAATGGGATTCTTTAATTACCCTCATATTTGACTAGGTAAATGCACATTTACCTTGCAGCAATGAGTTTAACTAAAAAATAATACCCACAAATTTTAGTAGAAAAATATGACAGTATCTTAACTGGCAGCTTCCAGAAACAAGATAAAAATGCCAATTACAGCCGGTGGTCAGTAAAACATCATTGGAAGTTCCTGAGAGAATGAAATTCCTGGCACTGGTGACTGCTAGAGCTAGATTACAAAGTTGTGGAATGTTTTTGCCACTCTTTCTATTTATTTATATATCTGTTGAAAGCTATGAAAATCAGGCAAAAATTCCAAGTCTGGAGAAGCCAAGCTGAAAATGGAGATATCAAACATAAAGAGATTGTCTAACAATTATAATAAAACAATGTTTCAGTCCAAAGAACTGGGGATCTTGCCAACTGTGAATTAAGGTAACAAAACGATTCCTTTTCATTGGATATTAAGATGAATCATTACTCTGTGCAAAACAATGGACACATCTTTTTAAACAACTTACTTAGTTCCTGAATATGGCTTTCAATAATTCTCTCTCTCTCTCTCTCTCTCATGCACACACACACACACACTTTTCCCCTGATGACAGGGAGACCAATGGATTTTTTCCCACAATTTTTGCATACTAATTCATCTAAAAGTAAAGTCCCCTTCTTCAAATCAATCTTAATGTTCATGAACTTTCATGGATACACCTGAGTCATTTTCTTGGCAATAATCCAGAAGTGGTTTGCATGATCATCTTTCAGGTCTTTTTTTTTTTTTTAATTGCATGGTCTATCCTATTGGTGGACTCTAAAACCAAATAATAACTAGATCGAGCCCTACTTAGCTTTTTGAGCTCAACCAAAGTAGGTTAGGAGCTGCCATCTAAGCAAGCAATTCATCTGGAGACTGACTATTATTCATACCCAGTTCTTTCCAATAATAACACCATTAAAAAAAATTAAAGTCCTCTTCAGGCATTCATTCATTGATGCAAGAGGCTGTTCCTGTAACATCTGGGGCTAGATTCATCATTTGATTAAGGTCCAAGACATGGCAACTCCATAAAACCAACATTAGCTATTGAACCCCTCAGTGAAGGGGACCAGCTTCGTACTACTAGACTTCACAAAAAGTGAAAGTGCCCTAGTCAGTCAAGAATAACTAATGCATGTTACAAATAAACAAACATAACGGCAAGCCATTAAACAATTATTAAATAATAATTACCATTAAACAATTATAAGACTTTAGAAAATGATTGCCTATTGGTTATCAAATAATGGCCAATGTTAACTCTCAAATAATGTAGGGATAATACAGAAGTTAGGCTATTGGGCTAGCACCAGGAAGATCCAGTTCAAGTCCCCACTCAGCCTGTAAAGCTCTTGGAGCCACTCACTATCTCCCAGGTCAACCTACCATACAGAGTTATTGTTCTGAGGATACAGTTGGAAGATTGAGTGTCATGTAGATTACTTTGGGCAACTGGAGGAAAGATGGATTATAAATGTTCCAGGAGAAGGGAATTAGGTGGGAAAGAAACTTGAGAAACCAGAAGTATGCATAGAAACCCCCAATAAACACCTTTCCTGGGCTTCTCACAGCTTTGTAATGCCATTGTTCTTAGGTCATGGTTGAAGAGCTACTTCTGGCATATGAAAGATTCAGGCTGTTTGAACTGTCTGGAGAAATGACTGAGAAGAAGAAATAAATGGCAATCACCACAGATTGATTAAAGACCTTTACTGAAACACAAAATGACATCTGGTAAAAAGTTTTTTAGTTTAAATGTCTTAGTTTTTAAAAACTGCCCTACAAGTATGGACTTTAAAGTTAAAATTCTTTTAAAGTAGATTTTCTCAATGAAGACTTAGATGTTTATGTTTAAACCATGTTTCCTATATTAGAAGAAAATTGCAGTTTTTGATAGTTGTTGGGATTCAGGATGCCCTTTAATAATGTACTGTAATTCATTTTAAAGTGACCCTGAGATATGAAGCAGAAGGCAGATAACAAGGCATGGAGTTGCATTTCAAAGTGAAGTAGGAAAAAGAGTCATCTTGTCATAATATTAAAAGGAATGGCTATTCTTCGGTTTAAAAAATGTAGATGAGGGTTGATGACAAGACCAACACATACATTCTCAGTCTTCTTTCATCTTTCACTTTCATTTCTTTCACTTCTTTTCTTTTCTTCCAGGCCCATTTCCCCCCATGATCAAGTCTCAACGCTATGAAAAAAAAAAGGTCTGTCTCAGTTCAGAACTTTTCATCTTTCATTAATTCCTGCAGTCTTTCATTATAAACAATTAAATCAATCATTTATTTTCCATGTGTACACATGAATAGTCTTCTGTTTAAACTAGATATTTGAAATAAACAGACCTTTTTCTGAGCAGATACTCACCAAATAATCACATTGAGTCTTGGGTCCCCAAATGGCCAAATAACTTTCTGTTCTCTTATCTCATTTACACTCATTTATTCATGTCACCTAATAGAATATATTTTTTTCCCCCTTGGATCATATTCACTGAAAATGTTGCATGATTTTTCTGAAAACTCATCTCCAATTCTTCCATTACACTGGGGATTTTGGGGGGGTATATAAATGGATTGGGAAATTATGGGGAAATTACTATGATTGAAATGTTGTTTTACTAATTGAATTTTATGAAAAGGTAAATTATGAAAGATTGTTTCATTGATATGTCATACATTTCAAAATGTACTTTCATTTTTGAAACAACCTGCTGGAGGATCAAATTAGTTTTGGAAGGATGTTGCTAATCCCTCTTTTGGAAATGAATTCTTGCTTACTGTGTAATTGATATAAGAAACCATATAAAGAGTTGGTGTACTATGTTTTACTACTTGAAATTCTTAATTTAAAATAGGAGGAGGAAATACAGTTAGTTGCAGAATAATTAACCCTTAGATGATCCTCAGCTATTACTGTTCTAAGATGAATAACCTCTTCTCCCATGTCATTATCTTAAAGTGTTTTAAAACTCCTCACTAATGAATAAATGAATAAATGAATGCAAACAGCAAGGATGAGAGCACATCCCAAGCTGCTTTGGACATTGTTGGAAAGAAATCTTACCAAGTTTGTTTCTGAGCCGGGAATAAAAATGCACAGGCAGTTGCTTGAAACAGAGATGAGATTTATTTCCAAGAGCAAACATACAGAGTTTGCTGTCAGGGCAGCTGTGATGATGTTTTCCCTTTAAGCCCTTTATATAGAGCAGTGTTTCTCAACCTTGGCAACTTGAAGATGGATGGACTTCAACTCCCAGAATTCCCCAGCCAGAAATACTGATATAGAGAGACCTTGCTATTGTTTCTCAAAAGTACGCCCTTCAGGAATTCCGAGAAAATGCACTTAGCTGGCATTCCGGAAAGGAGCCATTGGTAGTTAGGCACCCTGTTTAGTTGCAGTTTTCTGCTTGTTTGTTGATTGAAATGGTAATCTCCTAGGGGGAAAGGATCCCTCCTTATTTGATCAAAGAGATCTCTTGTTAAGCCTCAGCTGGAAAGGAATGCTATTAGTTTGGTGTCTCTCCCTTTTAGCCTATATATTTGGCCCGTTCTAATTGTAGTTTCTCGTCGTTTGCTTTGATCATGGTGGGAAGACTGCATGGCAGGGAGGAGGATTTCCTTCTCACAATCTTACAGCCTATAAAACTAATCACACAGTTCTTTGGATCCAGCTTTGCAAAATTAAGTTTAGAGACATGTGCCAAAAATGATTTTGATTCTAAATAATAACTTCATCGGAGTAGCTTTGGCACTTTAGACTGTACTTTAGCTGGATCCAAAATGGCATTTTCTTTGTTTCATTTCATTCACTTAGTAACAGTCCCCCCCCCCCCGTATCCTACTGTAAATTGCCATCCAATTAGCATTTTAATATGAAATTATTAAATACATGAGTAGCAACATTTTTGTTAATTTTATTAATTTTAATTAAGTTTAAATTATACTAAATCAACATCCTAGTTCCTTGAACCATTTTGAATGTAAAATAATCCGCCAACATACTATTTAGCATTCCAAATACTGTACACTCCTAGTACCACTGATTGCAACAAAGTAATCCGTAAATGGTAAAACCACCACATTTTGTTGGAAATGAATGACATACTGAAACATATTACTGTATCTGACAGCTTGCCACATTTCAAACAAGGCCAGCCTTTAATGTCTGTATTTTAAAGTAAGGTTGTCCTATTTTTGCTATGACTTTTGAACAATTTGCATTATAGAATTGTTCCTAGGTAATTTTTCCCCTGTCATAGCTAATAGCAACTTCTTGCATATGAGTAGCTAGGAAAAATATCATGCAGGAAAGAATTCTCACATCTCTTCAGGCCCTACCATTAGGCAGAATGAAGCAGCTGCTCCCGGCAGCTCTTTGGAGTTATTATGAAACAGAAGCAGACTATTAATTATTCAGCCTATATTATTAGACTAATAATAGCTCATTATTATCAGACTATTAATTATTCAGACATAAATACAAGTGATGTATTTTTCTGCCTCAGATGTAAAAAATAATAATTTAGCCAGCTTTAAATGATACATGTTTTGCTTGTGTGACTTGGGCAGCAAAATATTATAGATACACCTGCCCACTCACAGCTGTTGTGGCTCCAGTGGAACCACATACATACATAGACAGAAAGCAGTTACACAGTCTAAAAATGCTCTGGAAACATCCAGTGTGACCCTAGTAATAACGGTCTTGAATTGGCCATGAATATCACTTCAGCTGTGGGGCACATAACTAACACTTTTCTCTCCTTCTACAACTACCAATTTTGTTTTCACCTGCTTTTACATTCCTGATATGTTTGAGGAAAACTGAAAACAAAAAACTCTCAGGACAAAAAGAGATAATATATTTTAAGGGGGGGGGGGAAGTAAAGTGAACATCTGTAGCAATGGACATGCTTGACTAGACAATGTTTTCTTTTTGAACATGAAGGAAGATGCTACTGGCAAGCAGTTATCAGTCTGGGTAGATCCTGGTTTGTCCATGCCAATTTACTCCCCCATCGCTTATTATTCTCTGGAAGATTATTTGGGGCCTCAGGGCCTGGATTTCAGCTCTGGGACCCAACCCTTGTTACACCACTGGGCCTGATTAGATTTAATTTAACCCAATTCATTTACTTCTTTGTATTGTTTACTTCTCTAGAGAGAAAGAAAAGTCACTGTCTTTAGCAAAGGGAGAGGAACTTTCTCTCTCCATCTCTGTTGATGAATACTTTGGCAGAAGAACCCCTCAGTGGGTATTACTTCTGTGTTAGTGGATGTCGTGTTGTGCTCCTTGTGAGGACAGCCAGGGCAGCAGTGTTTTACAGATCTTAAGCCCACGGGTCCTGGCAGACTGTCAGCATTAACTAAATAAGCCCTGAGCATGAACTGAGGTGGCATTAAGAGTAACACCTTGTCTTCCTAATAGGAGTTGTTTACCTAGCTACAATATATTCCACCCCCATTACTACCAGAGAATGCTGATGCCAAGCTGCTCAGGTGCCACACCACAAGCAGCCTGTCTTTCTTTTAGACATTAATCCCCACTTTGGGATCTGCCACTGAATACTCCAAACTGTCATTCTTGGAAGGACATTGGTTGTGTAATCAGTCAGAGGGAATCATTAAACAGAAAACAACAAAAGCAAACTTTAAATGAGATACTAAATGAAGGGAAGGGAGAGAATCCATCAAAACGTCAGGGTTAATGCTTTCATAAAATCAACCAGGGGCTTAGAACTATTAAATTAAACAAACAAACAAACTTTTAAATTGTTCACACAAAGTTTTACCCTAGATAACCAGGAAGTAGCCTGCTGGGTTACATTCTCAAAGTCTTAGATACTCTATCAAGCAGCAGCAGTCTTAGATCAGGTAGTCATTTGATGTAATGCAGATTCAGAAACACAACGTGATGAGAATCTATGCCATGCTTTGCTTACTAATGTGGTATGCAATTGTCCCAGAAGAAAAGAAAGCAGAGAAAGCTGGAGGAATGGAATAATCCTTTTATTGCTGAAGTGGAGATGCCCACAAAAGAACATGATGTGTGAATTTTATTAGAGCGTGACCTAAAAGTACAGAGATTTCAAGGGTGTGGTGCTTTCTCAAAGTTTTACTCAGAAAGAGGTAACTGAAAATTGTATTCTGTGACATAAAGTTTATTTATACATATACAGTATACACAAGAGGAAGGGTCACAGCATTAATACCATAGTTTCCCATAACGTTTCTAGAATTTCCTGCAGAAAGCTGGAAATCTATCTCCTTCTCTTCTCTCTTCCAACCAAGTCTGTCTTCTAATACATTAATGACTCCTTTGCCTTCTCCTCTTCCTCATCCTCTTGAAAGGAGAAAGGAAGAAGGAAGAAAAATGTGTCTTCTCTTCCTTCCATCCACCACACCAAGCCCTGCCCAGCTCATATTTCAAAGACATTGCCAGAAAGTTACCAGTCATCAGCTGCATTTGTCAGCCACAGAGATGCATTCACAACTATCCTCTGCCCCTTTCTCGGACCTTGAAGTGCTACCTCAGACCAGGCCCACCACTGTTGCAATTAGAACTGTGCTATTCTGCATTTCTGACCATTCCCATTTAATATGGGGGAAAGGCAACCACTCTTCAGTATTTTCACAGGAGAAAAAAAGCAGTGACATTTTCTTAGAAATTAGTGAGAAGGAGCCAAGATATATGTATTATGTCTTTCATTGTACAATCACCTCTCTAGCAGCCTGCAACTTTCCCAGCTTCCCATGTTTCAATTAAATCCCGAGGGGAGAAATGAAACCACACTTCCCATAGGTTTGTTGCATCACGAAGCCTGAGTAACCACCAAGCATGAGGTGAGGATGTGTGAGAGATGACAAAAGAAACTCCACAACTTTCCTACAATAAATGTAGCTCAAAATCACTTCCAAAAGAAGTTGTAAGGAAATTCCAAAAGAATCTGAGAGGGAGATGCAAAACCAGGAGCCTCCTTTGGAAAAGAAGAAATCTCTGGGGAGGGTAGATTTCATCAGTGTTAAGCTAAACTCATAGAAATCTTAAAGGAGATCTCAGCTCACCTCTTTTCTTGTCATCAGAACTGGCTGGCCATTGTTTCTGGAGGGTAGAAACAGGCATCACCCCTTCGTTCTGAAAGCAACCTCCATGCATGTTTCTTTGCTCTGCTTCAAAAGCACTTTTCTTCCTTATGTCAGCTCAGGTGCTCCTCTTCTTTTGGTTTCGCTACAGGCTAACCTCAACAGTTTAAAAGTGACTTTTTCAGAGGAAGGAGCACTCTTTCAGCTGAGCCAATGCTTAACAATAGCTATAGTATCCTTTTAGATCCTCTTTTTATCCTAACTGTTACAGGAGCATAGTCAGTTACACTCTTGCCTTATAGCTCAGATATTGCTGATCTGTATCCCAACAATACTTTTTAATTTTTAATTTAATATTAATTATATTAAAATTAGTTTATTTTTAATTAATTTTTAATTATTTTTTGAACATCCTCCTTCTCTTTTTACTTAATTTTTTAAATTAATATAGTTCCACTGATTTTCCAGTCATCTGAGGTAGAAGGCTTTTGTCCTAAGTTTCCAAATAGCCCTAATAATCAACTGATTATTATTCAAGGGGTATTATCCAATGGAAGGACCTGATAGTCTGCAATCCAGACTTACAAGCTGCTGCCCAAGTGTCTCAGTCCAAACGTTATTTTCTAAAGCTATCTTTGAGTCAGGACAGCGTGACCAGGGCAGAAACAACTTAAGCAGTGAGAGAGATATGCCCAACTCAGGAGTTCAAACATTAGGCCATTCTCAGTCCTAACAATTCTCAATAAATACATTTAAAATAAAGTAAAATAAAATAGACAACTAAGTATGTGCAAAAAACTTTCAGTCATAAGGATAAGACATTTCCAAAAAATATCATCAAAAAATATCACCAGGAGCTGAAAGTCAGAAGTATGCTACAAGTAAATGTAGAGGTTCCATATAAATGGCATTGTAATAGCCATTTGTGTATCACCTGTATACTTTACTATTTATTCCCTGACTGCAGATCTTTATTTGGCCAAACAGTTCTACCTACAGACAAAGCTAGAACTACTTTAAATTGCAAACCCTTCTGCAAATATAATTTGGGCCACCCCAGGATAATCTGTCAAATTGCCCATGAAAATGGCTCATTCTGGGACTGAGTTGCCCCCTTTTAACTGGTTTATTTGAAACCAGAGCAATGTTTTTGCAATGTTGGGGCTTTGGGACAATGTGTTTTTCTACCAACTTGGATCTTGCTTTAGCAGATCTCCCAGTTCCTAGGAATATGCAGACCTTTGCTCAGCCAGCACTTCAGTTCAACCATATTAAGAAAGAAATACAGAAAATTTTATCAAGAAACCCAGTCATAATCCTTCTTGTCAGTTCCATAATACTGTAAAAAAACCTGTCCCTGTTTATCAGCTCCATTAGTCAGTGAACTTACTTTAATTCTTCTAGTTAGTTTTACAATCCCTATAAGAATTGCCTGGTTTGATTTTCCCTCTTATATAAGAAGTGGCTCACACAACTAAGGTATTTTAATACTATCATATCTGGTAATACTGCATTGCTTTCAATGCATTTATCAACCGGTTTATGTATGATCTGCTCTGAAATATTCCCAGGCATCAGTGTCAGAGAGAGTGGTCTTTAATTCCCTGGGGCCTCCTTATTCCTCTTTCTAAAGATAGGGGCAACATCCATCATTTTTCAGTCATCCAGCCCTTCATCCGTTCTCCATTGTTCTGCAAAGGGCTCAACTTCATGTCCCACTTACCATGGTGCAAAGATGCTTTGCTAACCATTCTTAAGGGACATATCCTCTTGATGTTGTCTCCTGTCATCCCGATCTCATTGTGGAGGGAGCCTGAAGTTATATTTAGTTGTCCCATTGTTAAAGCCATGTTTTCCCTCTTCTCCCAAAATTCTCGTCATGTAGACAATCTACAGTGCCTTGATAACAAAGCTGGCGATGATGCAGTCGGGATCAGGGATCTACTCAGCTCCTCTTGGCCACTCCATCCATTAGCTGGGCACTGCTGTCTAGGACTTGGTCAGGGAGAGAGGGCATGTTGTGCACCCTGTCAGCCAGAGAATGTCAGCTGGCGGAGCCCAGAAGGAGACCCTTCTCTGCTGTTGCCCCCCGCCCTTTGGAATATTCTCCCCCCAGAGATGCAGTGGGGCCCTACCCTCCTGGCTTTCCGAAAAGGATTAAAGACCTGGTCCTGCCAGCGTGCATGGGGCAACATGAGCTCTAACCGTCCCTGGGGGAGTTGGCACCCTGACAACGCTCCTTGAGTTATTTGCCAACTCTCCACCTTTCTTGGAAGCTATTTATTATTAGGATTGTTTTTATATTGTATTTTAATGAATTTTATCTCTGCTGTAAACTGCCCAGAGTCGTTTCAACGAGATGGGTGGTGAAAAATTTGATATATAAATAAAATAAATATAAATAAATAATTTTTCTCTTTTGGGCTGCAAGAGACACCCAGCTTGACCAGCCTTGTTGTTATTGATGTCATGGGAATACCAAACTCCTGAAAGACTGGCACTTTCTGAACACCATCTGGCAGAACAGCACCACTTGCCTGCCTTGTGAAGGGCAGTAAAGCTTAGCCACAGAGGCAGCATGAATTGAATCAACATACTTTTCAGCCAACTTCAGGACAGGAGAGATGCTTTGTAAAGTGCCATAAGGAATTGTCCTTTGGACAATACATAAAGCACTGTTTCTCAACCTTGGCAACTTTAAGATGTGTGGACTTCAACTCCCAGAATTCCTTAGCCAGCATGCCAAGTTGTCAAGGTTGAGAAACACTGACATAAAGGTTCACCCTGACCCTCTGCCAGTTCTTGCAGTTGCCTAGGGTGCAAATCACCTGGCCGTGCTGATGTGAACTCATTCAGCTTAAATAAGAAACACATAACCTCTTTTTGCAGGAGAGCGAGACAACATAGGGGCCAAGCTGCTCTGCTTTTCTTTTTCATTTCTTTGCATGTTTAGGGTTTAAGGCCTGTGAAATGTTTGATGCTATCGTAGGTATTATATTTGTTTTATTCTCAGCTGCTGATTTTTAAAATGCCTTCTTTAGATTGCCCACTCTTCTCCTTTATGGATTGGTTCTATTTACTTATGCTATTCCACAAACTTTTCTTAGTGGACATTCTTTGATCAGCATAAAATCATTGAAAAACAAGTAAATATACAAAGTCTCTAAAGAACTTTGAATGGGTTTTGCCCCCAGTTGTCTTCAGAACAACCAAATAATAACCAAGAAGCAGCACAGCATTTGCCTGTTCTGGCAGAAAGGTGTAGGCCAGAAATATGGTTGGGTTATTATTTGTTACCATCACATTTTTAAAATATCTACTATTAGTGAAACTTGACATTTTTAGAAAGTAAATAAAATATTTCCTGCCTTCACTAGGATATTATATGCAAGTTTCACTCTCCATCAAACTGGAATAACAGCATTACTAAGACCTTGAAAAATGAAAGTTAATGAAAGGGAATTTTTGCAGATCCTTCAGCTACAGCAGAGCCACCAACATGCTATGAAAATAAGTGATGGGGGAGAGGGAGCAGCACTGATCTCACATTTGGTCGAATGCACTCCCATTATTATGATCACTGGAGAGTGCATCCAGTTTACAGGGTAATAATGCCATATGAGATCAAGTATGTGGTGACTTGCAAGCACTGGGTCTCATTAGCAAAGGTGTACACTGACAGGGGAAGTCCATACAACTGAATTGCTTTTCCGGTTCTACTAATTTTCTGTTTCTGCTAATTAAATAAGTTGGAAGAAAGTCAAGTTTGAGATTGTCAAAGTTGGAGCATATCTGGAGCATAGACTACTCCAATGAGTAATTTTTAGATAGGGCAGATAGGAACAGGGCCTTTTGTGTTTTAGACCAAGGTGATTAACATGTTGGTATTTCTGTTCTACATGTAACTTTCAACCAAACAGCCAAAGCACCTCTCAGTTTTCCCTGACACTTTTTGTGGGATCAAACAATATTTCCCCTTTTCAACAATTTTCCCCAAACCATGCCTTTCAGAAATATTAACAATATTACTGCTAGTAATATCTTCAGTAGCTTCATCATATAAGGTGATATATAAAAGGCATACAGCATTATGTTTTCATCGTTCTCATAGTACAATAGTGAAATAGATGGGTTTGTTTATAAGAGATTATAATTAATCTTTAATTGGGTGACACAATTCTGTTTTATTTTTTAAGAAATAGCATGTGGATCAAAGAGCGGAGGATTGATTTTTCTTTCTATGCAAAAGTTATATTTCCACAATGGCTATTTACCCCAGAAAGTGCCATTATCTGTCTTTTACTCAAAATAGTAACTTTTGCAGGACGTAGGGAGAATGCAGGCAGGTAGATACAGAAGCAGAACTTAATTGATTTTATAGTCCTTTCACACAAAAAACATTATTAGCTTCCCAAGCTCTCTTCATTTCAGTAATCAGATAGAAGTCATTTTGTTGAGCAAAATGTTTATCTATTGTTTAAGAAGCTGGGAATAAGGAATATTTGATAGCTCACTACAAATTAGTCAAAATTCTATCTGTGGATTCTGGAGTTTGTAATATTTTTATTTAAATATAGATTTATTTGGATTTTTAAATCATTGTTCAGTAAGATTGCCAATGTCCAGGGAAGTGATAAACACCCCATGAATACGCAACAGTAAATAAATAAATAAATAAATCTCAGCATAAGCATTTACTGTAGTAGAACAAATGGGGCCCCATCAGTTGATGCATGTTCTTTCTTGAAAGAAACACTCAAAATATCTTCACCTGGTCCAAAAATACTATGCAGTTGATGCCAGCTAAGGTGCCCTGGAAAGGGCAATCCAGAAATTGGATGCCATGACTAAAAAGGACCATTCTCTGGTCACCATCCACCTAAATTCAGGTGGTTGGAGGAACATGGTAGAGAACCTCATCTCTGAGTACCTAATGTGTAGAAGAGGCATCTCTAAGTGCCCAAATCCCATGTAGAATAGCATAAAGCATCTTCCACTCAGAAGCTGGCAAACAAAAGCAATAATTTCAGTAAACACAGCTTGTTTCATTTCTGTGGACTTCTTGACCTAATTTACTGAAACTTGGATGAAAAAACAGAATTAGAGGGGGCTTGTTTCAGTCAGTCAGTGAAGAGGATACTCTGTGTCAAGTGTTCCAAAGTGCACTTGAACTCTTGATAAAAACATGTTAGTCATGCTTGTCTTGAAACATAATGAAAAATCATATGGCAACTATCAAATAATTTCCCATTAAGTTTCCTGTGAGCACTATTCAGTGCTAATCTAAGGCTCAGCCTTTAGGGTTGGGGACTCATGTTAGATGGAGACAGCCAATTCTGCATCTACAGACTCCGTAAGTGCCCTCTCTCGTTCTGGGGAGCATGTGCATCTTCCTGGTTTTCCGTGGAGCACCAGGTGATGAACTAAGCCAAAACATGACTAGACTATATGTGGTGTAAGGCTTACCTTGAGGCTAATTAGATATGCCTTAATGTGCTCAGTTACAGCTACTGCATGGTAGTGAAGGATACAAAGAAAGCTTAGTTTGTGGCTTCCATTGCAGCCACATGTAGCAGTCCAGCATAAATCTTAGAGGTAGCCAAACTCAGAAAACCCATTGCTGGACCTTCAGCAACCTGCTGTGATAGTTTTCATGACCTGAGAAAGTAAACAATAAGGTTGTAGCTGTGCAGCCTATCACATATTCACTTGACCTCTGCAATTTTTTGCTTATTTGAGATGGCTGAGGGGAATTAATTGTTGCATCCGGGGACTACTGAACACATCCTTATGTGATGGAGTAGTGCCACTGGCCTTAATGGAGGCAATGATTCACCCACCTCTGAAGAAACCATCCCCAAATTCAGCTGATTTTGCTAATTGTCACCTAATCAGGAATACTGCTGGGTCTTATTGAGAAGCTCTGTTCAGTTGCAGATATTCTTGGAGAAGACTAATGATCTCAGTTCCTTCCAGGAGTCACAGTTATCCCTTTGTCACCTCATCAATAAGCTACATGCAAGAACTTTGTTCCATACCTATGAGAATTTCTCCAACAGTTGTTCTCCCTTAAGGAGAAAAAATGAGAATGGCTGAGAAAAAATGGACCGTATTTTTCCAAGCCTAAGGGTTGCATAGCTAAGAGTTCTGTGGTTTAGATTTATGAGATACAAATCACCACATATTGTTCCCACTTCTGCTGGACACCAATTGCACTAAATTGCTATTCATGAAGCTTTCTGAGTGTAGCTTGGGCTCCTGTATCAGGAAGAGACATTCCTCCTTCCCCACCTTTAGCAGAACTCTTTTTTGAAGTTAAAACTGGTGGGAGCCAACCCCAATCATAATAGCAGAGCAATTTCAGCAGAACCCATACCATAATGATAAAGTCTGAGATTCAGACTAGTAATCAAATTATTTTTTTCTCCTCTGGGTATGATTATGTCTCTAAATCTTTTCAGATTGCCTCACTGGCAATGCTTTCACAAAATGGAAAAAAGAGATCTTTTATGTACTTCTGAACATGATTTTTCTTTTTAAAAAATCTAAAGAAACCCCAAACAAACAAATCCCCATTGGCACCCTTTGCATCAATTTTGCTGCCACCCAGAAATTGGGAAACATGAGATGATGGATCACAGCGCAGGAACTTTGTCCAGTGTCACAAAGCTACTACAGGGGGTAAGAGACCAAGACTGGTAGCTGTAGGGAAGTATCTTCAGTTGCTCTAAACCTGTATTAGCAAACATTCAACTCTAAAATGTTAACTTCCTGCTGTGAAGAAATAAATAGTATATGCAGAATTGACTGCACAGACCTCTGAGTTACACAAAACCAGCAAAGTATCTTTTGTCAACTTAAACACTATTTTGACATAAATTTGGAATGAATATACTCAGATGAAGGAATACCGTGCCTATAGCTACAGGACGGGTGGAATAATTAGGGGGGGAAACTGGGAGTTATACTCATAGGCAGCAACCACTTATAAAACAGTTGTCTGTTGTGACAAAAGCATTCTTGTACTAGTGAGCTGATCAATATGTTCTTGAGAAATAAGGTTAAATCTCCTAAGTGAGGATGATAATAATGGACTTTGGTTGAGGAAGGCCTTCCATTTCTGAGGTCAGATTTCTCTCCCTTTCTTCTTTTGCAGAAGGACTGATTGATTTGCTCTGTGTGGAGAGCAACAGGGCATTGCTGATGGATAGCATATCTCTATCAGCCCCATTATTTCATTTGATAGCCTAGGAGACCAGCTCTAAATATCTGCTATCTCATAAAAAAATCTGCAAGAGTTCGTGCAAGGCCAGCCAAATCAGTCAGGCTTCAGTGTGTTTACATAATATCTCACAAGAATTTCAGCATGATCAGGCAAGTTTTTGTGAGATATTATACAAGAGCTCATAAATGCCAATATCTTGCAAGGTTTTGGAGAAATTTGGACGGATTATTAATTATTTTCACACAGAGTGTGGGAACAAAATAATGTAAGGAGGCTTAAGACTCTGGGTATATTACTGGTTATGCTGCTTCTGAGTATAACTCGCAGAATTTCCACCCAGCATAGGAACTATGGTTCCAGCAGTTGGGACTACACCCCTAAATTAGGAAAACTGTTGCAGAGTTCACTGGAGAAGATGGAGCCAGAGTTTTACTTTAAGGCAGGTTTTGCTTGTTTCATTAGGCCAGGTATCCAATTGTTTGATGTTTGTACAGAGAACATTAAAGCCTTTAATCTTGCACTCCTCGCAGCTAACTTTTTTTCTTTAACATAAAACAACCTTCATATCCTCAGCAGTTTGAATAATTTTTCATAACTCAGCCTTCTCTTTCTCCCTTCCTCACTCTTTCTTCACCTCCGTCACAGAGTTCATCCAACACCAGAGAGGGAGATCATTTCATCTTGCTCCAGGGGAGACAGGTCAATACCAAGAATTCTTTATTAAGGCAAGGCATTCCTTTGGGTTGAAAAACAATTAGAGATAAGATACATTGTTCCTACAATGGCCGGATATCCCTATCTTCTCTTCAGGCCCACACAAAATGGGCAGATTTTCAATGACCAAAGGCTATGCATAATATTTGTGAGGGGATGAATCAAAGAGTAGGTGGGGCCACATCTTACATGTGGGCAAGACATTTTTCTGATTTTTTTCCCTTCCTTCCTTCCTTCCTTCCTTCCTTCCTTCCTTCCTTCCTTCCTTCCTTCCTTCCTTCCGCTGCAAAGTGCGGAACCCCTTTCCCCCGGGTTCTGCCCAATAAGACGCCGAAGACAAGAATTGGCTGTTCCTGTTTTTATTGAAGCGCTTCAAGAAAAAGGACTCCGACTCGCTATAGGGAGAGAAGCCCCCAGCAAACTTTTACATCTATTTTTATACTTGTTGGGGAAAAAAGGGAATAAACATAATTGGTTGCATTGAGATGAGAAAATAGGTATAATTGGTTACAATGTTGCACAGACACACCTGATTCCATGTTACATATTAGCATCCCATAATAAGCTTAGCATGTTCTATGTTTTCTAAAATTCCCGCCTTTGGGGTGTGTGTTTTGCTATGCTAATTAAGCAAAGGTTACCTCTCGATCAAGCCTCTAGCTTTGCTAATTAAGTGAAGGTCGCCTCTCGGTCAAGCCTCCAATTTCCTGCATCCCTAATACTCCCCTTATCTCTAACATTCCTCTTTTATGCCAAGCCACCTGCAGTTTTTATATGATTCACACTTACAAACCTCATCTTCTGACCATGGGGTCTTATTGCTGCTCTTCCTTCCTTCCTTCCTTCCTTCCTTCCTTCCTTCCTTCCTTCCTTCCTTCCTTCCTTCCTTCCTTCCTTCCTTCCTTCCTCTGTGATATGCCTATTTTAGGGCTTGTGTGTGCCTATTTTAGCTTTTATGTACAGTACTTGCTCACTGCTCCAGATGGTGAGAAATTCCAGAGAAACTTCACTTATTTAGGTTTAGTTTTCTTTAAAATGAGTCATGAGAGATTTATGATTTTGTGCACTATTTGAGTTTCTTTAGAAAAATATACAGATTTCTCTCTCTTGCAATCTGTTCACACTTGGAATTGCAACGTATTGGTTCTCTTGCCCCCTGCTTCCTAACTTGGAGGGCAAAAAGATTAATGCGTCATCTGCAATCCACTCATAGCCATCTTGGACCAATTTTGCAATAGATTTTCAGAGAACATTTGCAATCATTCAAACCCAATCAACTCTTTCCTGTCCAAATTCCCAAACTTGCATTTATATTTTTACCTTCATGAGGAACATGTTGTATGACAGAATTTAGTGACCCAGCAGAACTTAATGGGGTAAAACTGATGATCACCTTAAAGAAAATATTAAAGGTATATAGAAAATACCTTTAAAAATAAGAAGTAAAATAGAAAAATAGCTAATTTTATTATGTTTATGTGTAAAATCCTCAGAAGGAGATACTGAACTCTTTGTTAATACTGCTTTCCCTGTTTCCTCCAAAATGTGATGCAAAATAAAGCAAGTGCTTCCACAACAGAGGTGTTAGCTATTTCTCTGTGCTTCCAATTTATATACATATGAACAAATGTCAAGATTCTGCATCGCTGATGACCCAATTTGAGTTACCGAACCAAGAGTAATTTCTACAGCCTAAAAGACACCTCAAAGATGTGCAAAAACAACGTCTTTAGCAGCCAGTGTGAACTGGACAAGGGGAGAATAACAATCA
The DNA here is from genome assembly GCF_059951505.1 of Python bivittatus. Classification (NCBI taxonomy): domain Eukaryota; kingdom Metazoa; phylum Chordata; class Lepidosauria; order Squamata; family Pythonidae; genus Python; species Python bivittatus. The sequence goes on from NW_028277087.1 coordinate 31,814,776, forward strand.
GAATGGGATAAAAATGGGGAAGGAAAAAAAAAGGAAGCTTATGAGAAAAGTGAGATTATTGCCATTGTTAGAAAGAAATCTTACCAGGTTCATTTCCAAGCTGGGAATAAAATATGCAGGCAGTTGCCTGAATCTGAGGTTTATTTCCGAGAGTGCAATGTACAGTCAGCCCTTGGAGGCAGCCCCACTGAGTCTTCCCCAAAAGCCCTTTTTAAAGAAAAACCTTGCTTTTGTCCTGCAAAAGTGCGCCCTTTAGGAATTCTGAGAAGGTGCACGTAGCCAGTGTTCCGGATGGGAGCTCTCTGCAGTCGGGCACCCTGCTGAGTTGCGGTTTCCACCTGTTTAGCATTGCTGGTTGAAATGGCAATTTTCTTGGGGAAAGGACCATTTCTAATTTAGTCAAGGAGACCTCCAGGCCAGCTCAGCCTGGAAGGAATATTCACCCAGATAGACTGGTGCTTCCTGCTGCATTTTAATCTTTGTGCTGAGCCCATTCTAATTGTAATTTTTAAACTTTTGGCCTGACTACTGTGGGAAGACTGTATGGAGGGAGGAAGACAGTACAGCGGGAGGAAGGTTTCCTTCCCACAACTTCAGAATGAGAAGCACAACAATGAGAAAAGAGTTGTGACAAAGAAGTAAAATAGTGTCCTATTAATCAAAAATCTTAGGCGTGATCCACATGTGCTTGAAAATGCAGCCAAAGTTCTATGGCCAAGTAGTCAGTATGAATAGATTCCTTGTATATTGAGCAGTTTTAGGGATTGCTAAGTGACAGAACAAAAGTTTGCAGGGGTGTGGAAAAACTGTTAACTTGTACCTCCTGCATATCAAGGTTGTCCTCGTATATTCCCCAAGAATGAACCTGTAGCATCTTCATGCTTTGAAGGACTCCTTCAAAGGACATCTTTGTTCCTTATCGGATAATGGCATCAGCTGAAATGCAGGCTTACTCTCGATATGCACTTGCTTTGAAAGAACATCCAGTATAGGACCTATGTAATCCTGAAATGCTTATTCTTGCCTATTTGGGTGCAGGAAACTAATAACTCACTGTAACCTGCTAGCTTTGGGAATAAATGATTTTTCTACCACAATGTAGACAAGTTACTGTTTTGAGGCCTTTGCCATTTTCTCTTTTCTAAGGAAGATCCATTTTCTGGCTTACAGGGGAGATCCCAGGGGTTAGGGCTCCACAGGCTGTTATGCGAATGGCCTCCTCCAATTCAGTGATTCTAAAGAAGAGCCAAGGATGCACATATTGCTTCACTACACCACAGGCCAAGCTTTACTTAATTACTAGATTCTAGTTCAGCATTTGGCTGCCAGAGTTCCGAAGCAGGGCATTCCTTGTATTTACAATTCATTGGTATTTTAAGTATTCCAGTGTTTTTATAGAAAGCTGAGGCTGGAAGGTGTCCTCTGCTAACTATGTCATGTTGGCTGTGCAATCTGTTAATGTATTTCAATGTAATTATTTGCACTCTTGTTGGTTTTTAGGCTAGTAGATTTAAAGACAGCCTATGATATTTGACCCACAGACACAGAGATTCATGAGACCATTACTGTATGTAAACAACCAAATGCAAGCTTTTCTATTATCAGTAGCAAAAACTGTCCCCTATGGATCATGGGAAGGCTCTTAGAAAATCAAAACAATTCCACCCTAATGTACATTGGAATATATTGGTTCTAAATTGTAGAAAGTTTAGCTGCTAGAATTCTTATTAGCACCAACGCATTCATCTCAATCTTGCTAAAGACAACTTTTTGAGAATCACACTTAGGAAGAATCATCATCAGTGAGATATTACTGCCTGCCCCTTCCAACCCCCATCAAACTAGCTGCCATCTCTCCCCAAGTCCAAGGATCCTATTTAACTCCCAGACGGTAAGCCACTCTTAGGCCAGCTAGCTTGTCAAAATCCTTGGCTTACTCCTGCTTATGTATTCAGTGACAGCACAGATCCAGTCAAGCCAGTTGCTCCTCCTCCTATACAACACTTACCCTCCCCACCACCCCAGTTCCATATCCATTCTTACCGGGACTTAGAATTAATAAGCACCTTTTCTACACCAAATACAGACTAGAATGATTGCAGCACACATACACACACAGAGTCTCATACCTATGGGAAAAACAAATACCTTCTACTTCAGTCAAATCCAGTCTGAAAAGAATATCCACCACAATTCTTCAAAGTAGCAGATTAAAAGTCACAATCTTCTCAATGTCATATTGTTCTGATGCCAAAGATATAGACAAAATGAAAGGCGTTACAGTACTGGTAGTTGAAACAGACAGCTGATAATCCACTTCCTTGAGGTCCTGATGACATAATGTGAGGGAGGCAAGATGGACACTGCCTGGAGTGTTGGATTCAGAAGTTGCAGGACTCAGGCTGGCACCTAATTCAGCTTTTGGGCCAATCCTGCTCCTCCCACAACTTACTCATAGCACCTAATCACCCTAGTCTTCCAACACACTGAGACCAGGCATATCTGGATGACCAACACCAAGCAGTCAATAGAAGAAACCATAGGAACCATTGCTGCTGTGAAATAGGTACCTGCCACTGCTGTACAAGTTCTTGGTGCCACAACGACCCCTGCCACTAGCAACCGAGAGTTTAGCAGCTGACTGGTCACTGATGGCAGCTCCTGGCAAATATGTGCCATTGCACAACAGCTGAGCAGTGGCCTTGCTGTTGTTGCCTCTGAATAGCTGATCCACAGGACTGGCAAGACAGCATTACTTCTGGCATCTTCTCCAGTTCCCAGACCATTTCTAATGGTCCCAACTGCTCCTGGAGCCTGGTCCCTATTCCAGGGCCCCTCGTCCCTAGCTGCCTTGGAGGCTCTGTTCGTTCTAGTCTCTACCATTACCACTGTCAAATTTTGTAACTGCTGCCAATGGTTACACTGGCCCCAGAATATCATCCAGTCCCTCCTCAATCCTCATATTTATTCACCAACCCTCTCAAATGTACCGAACCATTCAGATTCTAAAGCACATCACAAACCTCCCTCTTGTCTCGCATCAATGCATGTGCCCAGATCCTTCAGTCCTTTTTCTTTGTAATATGGAAGAGGCACAAGGACTTTTTACATATGCCTCTATCAATAGTGGAATATCTGTGGGCTCTCGAATGTTGCTAAACTGAAGCCCCCAACAGCCCCAGCTACTATAGCTAATGGTGAGAGATGCTGGGAGCTGAAGTTCAGCAACAACTAGATAACAAAGCTAGGCCACTCTTAGTCTGCATATAATGTTAGGACTAGATGATGGTGGTGATGATGATGATGATGATGATGATTCCAGACTACAAATTCCAGATGACCTGCTAGATGACAGCAAAAAGTTAAAGTTTTCTGTACCTCTTTGCTGCCATTTAATGGCCTCTAGTCTTTTCAGCCCAGATATGGTAGTCCTAGTCATATTATTGTAGGTAAATATTTGAGGTAAGCCTGGCTGGAATCCTTCAGGTCATTCATGCTGATCAGCCTTTAGCAGAACAGAAAGTAGACGCGAGCCTGCTAAGAGTATCTAGAGAGACAGACCTTTAAAGTCCAAAAGGACAAATAAACCTTATTAAGGAAATTACAAGCTCTAATACAAAGCCTGCCTCTCAGAGATTGTTCTCCTCGTGGTAGGGTAAAGAAGATGGAAGACACCACTTTATCCTTCTAATAGGAAGAAATGTGAAGGGGAAATCTAAAAATATCAGTTTTCAAATCAGGGAAAGAAGAAAAACAGGGAATTCCTAGCTTGTATCTCTATTGCTCCTACTGGATAAAAGATGCAAAGTACTGATGTTTCTGGAGCTGCAATTCGAATAGTGTTAGCATTCTGGTGGCAGGGCATAGGGAGGAGAATACAGTGGCTTTTCTTAACAATTCTGCAAGGCAGACTTAAGATTTATTTTGGAGAAAATGCCCATGGAGTTTTTCTTCATAGGGATGTGTTTTCCTTTTCTGCATTATCATTGAAGCTTGTTTTTATAGAAGATAGAGCAATTGGTCTCTGCGAGATTTGCCATTGCTTTGGCTAGTATACTGCTAAAAATAGATTTGAGGAAAACACACTGTTCCCTATTCAAATACACGCAGCACAGCTTCTCCAGGGCAGTCATAACCAGGCATTCATTTTTCAGCTCAGCAGCACCATCTACTGTTTGTCATCAGGCATTATTATTCAAAATTAAGATTACTGTACAATAAAAAATACAAAAATTTGATCAAGTGTGTTCAGTTAGCTTACAATCTTTTAAATATTATTATTGTGAAATAGTTATTTCAATTATTAGCCTTTTGCTAGGGCTGCTTACCTTTTTTCTCTCTCACTTTGGAAAGTTTAATCAGAATTCAGTGTGTGTGTGTATGTGTGATATGTAGATATATAGATATAATATCAGATGGTGTATCAGAGGTATCCATGGGCAGGCGAGGTGGTGTCCAAAAACATGACAAGATGGGAGCCGTAACCAGGCTGACCAAGCCCGACCTATTTTTATGTACATCAAACTCCCCTGCATTATACAAAACCTAGAATTAAAATCACCCTCAGCCACACTACTTGGAGAGAAATTGTGAAAGAGGAGAGATGTTAGGAATACCCCAAGAATAAATGTTGATTATTAATTTTGAATTGAGCAACAGTAATGATATCTTTGAGCAACTGATTCACTGTAATTCTCTTTTGCTTTAACTGTATCCTTCTTTTGATATTAAAGTCTGAATAACTTTTCTGTTCCCAATCAGTCATGAGAAAATATCAAGGCAGCTTACAGTAATAAAACAAACACAATAAATTCAACTGAACCCAAGCTGGAATAGTAAATTAGCCTATGAAATGGTACCCTATAAAGCCAGCTGATGAAAGACTATTAAAGAAACTTATAATCACCATATATGTCCTGTTTATCTGATTAATACTGTTCATTTGATTAATTTATTTGTATTAAATACTACACATTGGTTCCCACACAGAGAAAATGCAAGGAACCTGATTTTAAATGGCAATTTAGAGAAAGCATATAATAAAAAGAATAGCCTTGAATTATGGGATGTTTTGTACAAACAGGAAATTGAAGGTTTGTTGCTGAATACAGTAAGAGTGGGGAAAAAGTATGCATGAGAATAAATGGAACGCTTGGCAAATCGCTCACCATTGAGTAGAGAGTAAGATCTGTTATGATTTGTTAGTTGCTTATTGTATTACCGTGTATACCTGGGGATAAGCTGAGAATTTTAGATGCCAAAATACAACCAAAAAATTGGGTTCAGCTTAACCATGGATGGGCTTATCCACATGTATATGTGATAATATTTATTTAAAGTTCCTGTATATCTCATATATAAACCTGTATGTTTATATTTGGAAACAACTGATAAGAATTTATTGTGATTTTGAAGGTTGGACACTAGATCGCATTAGAAGGAAATAAATGCATCAATGGATACATTAAGGGAGATCTAGGAACAGTGGGCTCAGAATGTAATTATAAAGTTATCTGCTATTATTGATATGAATGATGTAAGGGGAACAAGTTTCATCAGAAAAGACAGAAATTGATCTGAATGTGGATTTAAAAATGACAGGCTATAAGAAAGTGATGGAAAAAGATGAAATATTGGATATACAAAAAAATGAAATTCTGCATATACAAATGAAATCGGCTAGAAAAGACATACAAATACTGAACCAGAAAAGTGACATAGATAATCTCTTTAAACTGGATTTACAAAAAGGATTTCTTGAAGTTCTTAATGATTTTGTGAGAAGAGATAAAGAGAATATGAAAAGAAAAGAGATGTTAGGACATTATCTGAAGACATCAAAGACTGTAGGGAGAAAAGGGAAGGAATGTAAAGTTGTATTGTCGAAGGCTTTCACGGCCGGCATACAATGGCTGGTGTGGGTCTTCCGGGCTGTGTGGCCGTGGTCTTGAAGTTTTGTTTCCTAATGTTTCGCCAGCACCTGTGACTGGCATCTTCAGAGTGCAGGAGCACAGACAGGAGCAGTTCTCTCTGTGCCCAGGGTGATGTGACCCTTTTGTGGGTATTTATAGAGATCTGGGGACGGGAAAGGGGGGGATTGGGGGGATGTGTGGGTTACTGAGTGTCTGCTTGTTTTGGTGTCAGAATCTGTGTGTATCTTCCTGGGGATTAGGCAGGGTTTTTTCTTCTATTGAATTGTTAACGAGGGGCTGCTGGGGGTGATTAGCAAGTTCATTGTGTGAACTGTTCACACGTCCTGGTGGTTGAGCTGAGTTCGTTGACCTTTTGCAGGCTGTATTTTTCAGGATTGGTAGCCAGGTTTTGTTGATTTTTAGACTCTCCTCTTTTTTATTGAAACTGTGCTGGTGTTTGTGAATCTCAATGGCTTCCCGGTATAGCCTGGTATAGTGGCTGTTGGTGTTGTCCAGTATCTCCGTGTTTTCAAATAGGATTTTGTGTCCAGTGTGCTTGAGAGCATGTTCAGCTACTGCAGATTTTTCTGGTTGCTGTAGTCTGCAGTGTCTTTCGTGTTCTTTTATCCTGGTATGGATGCTGCGTTTTGTGGTCCCAATGTATACTTGCCCGCAACTGCATGGTATGCGGTATACTCCTGCGGCGGTGAGGGGATCCCTTTTATCTTTTGCTGATTTTAGCATTTCTTGTACTTTTCTGGTGGGTCTGAAGATTGTTTGGAAATTGTGTTTTTCCATCAGTTTTCCCATGCGGTCTGTGACCCCTTTGATGTAGGGCAGAAATACTTTGTTGGTGGGTGGCTGTTTTTCTTCTTCAGTCGCATGTTGTTTTCTTGGTTTGATGGCTCTTTTTATTTCATTCTTGGAGTAGCCATTCGCTTGTAGGACCCAGTTAAGGTGGTTAAGTTCAGAGTTTAGGAATTGGGTTTCGCAGATCCGATTGGCACGATCCATGAGGGTTTTGATAATGCCTCTTTTCTGACGTGGGTGGTGGTTGGAGTTTTTGTGTAGGTACTGGTCTGTGTGGTTGGGTTTTCTGTAGACTTTGTGTCCTAATTTTGAAAAACAGGCTTTAGAAACTACACCCGTTACCCAACAGTCTGGTTCCGATTTGTGGATGACACCTTCGCAATTTGGAGTCAGGATGAAGAAGACCTAGAGAAGTTCCTGAACCACCTAAACAGCGTCCACCCCAATATACAATTCACCATGGAAAAAGAAGTGGACAGCCAACTTCCATTTCTAGACACGTTGGTCATACGCAAACCAGACCTCAAATTAGGATTAAGTGATGAGGCCTTAAAAGTTTGGTTATAGAGAATGGGGTGGGATATGGGATGAAGAGATGGTTTGTTGTATTTTAAGAGATGGTTATATAAGTTGTTAAAGATATCTATACTTGCTGCAATGAAGGGGGAGGTTATCTTCCTTTATCTTTGTCTTCTTTCTCTTTTCTTCTTTTTCTGAACTTTTTAATTATTTTTATTTTCTTTTTCTTTTTTTATGTATCTTCATATTTTGTAGTTTGTATTAGTTTTATCTGCGTAGTATAATATTTAATAAAATTATTTTTTCAAAAAGAAACATAGAGTTTGACAAGGGTTTCTTAAAGTTTTGCATGCAATTGTACCTTCTATGCATTCCTCTTCACTTGGTGATAATCAGCTAATTAGTATATCCAGGGCTTTGCAGCCACTGTTATTTTCTTCTAGACACTAGGAATATATTTGAAGCACAACTGAAGACAGATACTGTAAAATGCATCCTGTCTTCCTTTAATTCATATTCTATCATAAACCTTCATTAAAAAAATAAATTACAGAGGGACTGGGTTCATATATTAAATAGGCTGGATTCCTTCAAAATGCTAATCTGTAAACTTTGATTTATAAACAACCATGGCTGAATTTGCACTATATGCTATGCTTTTCTTTAAGAGCAAATTGCTTCACTCCCCTTGCACACCGCTCACAAGAACAAAATGAATTGTGATAGTGATGGCAGTAAATATAACTGTTCTCTTGCACAACTGGAATGTATTGTTCAGAGCTTGCCCACAGTTGAAAGAGTTTACATCTATTATTACAATAACAAGATTGATCTGATTGCTGACTAAAATAAACTGACATTTACAAAAAGTATAAAAGTACTATTTTTTTAATGATCAAAAGTCAATAAAATGCAAAACTGTAAAAAGAATCCATTTTTGTAACTCTTTGTAAATTTTTATTATTTTAACATGGAGAAAACCAAATTGTACAGACTGCTAAATGAATTAACAGATTATGTAACATTAGAACTGCAAGAGAAAAAGGGGACAAAAGCAAGAAATAGCCATTTATATAAATTCTAGCACAGCAATGAGAAAATAAACAAACAGTCATGTGTACTTTGATCCTAAAAAGATAATTCTTTCTGAATCCAGCCGGTTGTGGTTTATTCAACAAATGATAGCTAAGCAAACTTTATTTTACTGTGACGTGCGAGCCAGATGGCTTGCTACCTAGGTTCCTCATGTAAACTATCAAGTTCATGATGGAGAAACGTGAGATGACACGGCTAAATAAATAATCTGTAATTGTTAATGTAGCCGCCAGGGGCCACTGCATTCCAGGACAATTCAGAACACCCACCAAACAGCAATTCTTCAAGTTCTCGCTTCCGTAGCAAGGAGGAGAATGGGGAAATTGTTTGGCTGTCGAGTGCTAGGAATTAGAAGCTTCGGGGAAGCTTGCATAGAGCTATTTGTTCTGAATGTTTTTGTTTACAGTTTCCAATACCACCTGATAGCAACTTTTCTGCATAATATACAGAGAAAAGATAGAATCATAAAATGTAAACAGATACAACTGAACATAAGCCTAAAAGCATGGGAATAGGGCATCAGAATTAAATCAACAAAAACAGCGTTCAAAATCTAAAGCAGTGCTTCTCAACCGTAGCAGCTTTAAGATTTGTGGACTTCAACTCCCAGAATTCCCCAGCCAGCAAGGCTGGCTGGGGAATTCTGGGAGTTGAAGTCCACAAATCTTAAAGTTGCTAAGGTTGAGAAACACTGGTCTAAAGTATGCTGAGACATGGGGGGGGGGTTCCCCACTGTCAAGCCTTCGGAGCATCTAAAATCAACTCATTTGTGGAATATGGGGATCTTGGAAAAGTAGAGCTAGAAATTAGGCCCTTCTAATAATTTTCTTCTATAACCAAAACCAATTTGTTAAGTTCCATCTGCTGCATGACTCTACAACTTCTTCAGAAGTCCTAATCAATTTAATTATTAATGATTGGATTTACAAGTCCTGCAAAAATATGATATGGTATGTTGAGTTTTGGTTTACTCTGACATATATATCAGTTATTTATGCTTGTAAAGCATGGCTTATGGCTTAGTATTATATATGAAGTGGGTCACTATTGCTTGTTCAACAAACAAGAATGAAAAGGAAAATCAGATCATGATATCTATACTAAATATGTGTAGTAAGTACAGGGCAGTGTTAAGTTTTAAATTATAGTTACAGACCAAATACTTAAAATGTATCCCACATTAACTTTGGATTTTAGAATTCATTCTTGCATGTATTTGTAGAGATCCTACTTCCTTCAATGAAGAAGGGTTTCATCAGCCTAACAATTTATCTTGGCTTTACCTTAAGCCTAATTATACTAGCATGTAGAGTATGAATGCCCTCAACATCCTACATGCAAATCCCACATTAGTTTTTAAATCTTAGTTTATCTTGGCTGACCTTGCCATAATTGACATGTGTAATAATGGGAATGGTTTTATTCTGTGAGTCTGAACAGTTGAATTTATGGTGGAACCATGTGGGAAGTTATAAAATAGCTCCTCTGTGGATTATTGATATCAAAGCCTGAATCTGAGGAAAATGGGTAGTTCTTGTTTAGATTCTAGAGCAGGGAAAGACACAATATCTTTGACTTTAAAATACAAAAGCCACTCAGCGTGGAAGCACTGGGGGAGAAGACTGAAAGAAGTATTCTCTGCAGTGCTGACTCACAGTGATGCCACACCATCCAAACTGAGGCAAATTGCATGTCCTTTTCAACAAAAGAAAGTACATCTTTGCCTCCACAACTCTGAATTGTTGAACCAAATCTCTTTGTGTCACACAGGCCTGGCATTCTGTTGATTCCAATTTCTGTAACCACAGTTACGTTGGATTGTTATTGCTATAACACTTAAATTGATTGTTCCTATTCTGATTATTTATAGGCAATTTAAATGCAAAGTATTTATCATAGAGCATGAATGGGGGATGAATGCCAACATTTACAGGAGTGGAACAAGATTGAAGTCATAGAGTTTCAAATGAACTGTGTAGAGAAACGGGGCCAGTGGAAAGCTGAAAATCGGAATCAATAGGAAGACTGCCTAGAGTCATGTAAAACTGAGATGGGCGGCTATATAATTTGAGTAAATAAATAAAAAGACTCTAGGTGCCAAGAAAAAGATAATAGGAACACTAAGATCTCCAAGAGAATGGCTTGTCTATAGGTAATGCATTTGCTGAAAGTTACAAAAGAGTTGTGATAAGAAGCAGAGCATGTCGGGGTATGAACACAGCACTTATCTGCAACTCCTTAAAGCAGTATTTCCCAGTACTGCATGGCATCTACCCAAGACAGTTGCATGATCCTGAGAAAGAAACGCTGCTCTCAGTACAGTTGTTGCAAGCAGATGTTACGTTCATCTTGCGTGCACTCCAAAGAGCCACTTGTACATTGAATTTGAAGCACTGCACAATCCCGACTAAGAGCAGCTGTCGGGGGACAGCTAAACTGACCAGTACCAGGAAAACGTTTTGAGGCCAAGGGTCTCCTGCCAAAACTCTGTCCACTGAAGTAATGTATCATAGCTTGAGGGAAGACCTCGTGGGAGTATGAATAGGAAAAATTACTATAAATATTATATTTAATAAAATTCAGTTGTGCTAAACTTAGGTGTTTATCTCATGCTTGGGTTGTTCAGTAATCCACTTTAAAGGTCCTGCAGTGCAGAGCTAATGGTCACTGTGGCCTCTACAGTCAAAACCTCAATTTATCAAACCTCCATTGAACAGGCTTTGGATGCAATGGACCAAATTTGCATTTGGGCTCCAACCCCAGCAGAACAGACATCCATTGTTTCCAAAGTCTGCCTGGACAATTTATACATTTGTATAATGTATTGTAAAAATTGACACGTTTCATCATTTTGATGGATCAGTGCAAATTGACACAAATGATGCAAACTGCATCAGTTACATAAATTTGGATTTAATGAACTTTTGAATTTAACAAACACACTTTCCCCTCAAATGGTCCACAAAATTGAGGGCTTACTTGAATTGGGGAATGTGGTCAATTAAACAGAATTGTGCCTTAACTGTGTATGTAATAATTCTGTGCACAATACAATTCTGGTATTCAGATGGAAGTTTTATATGTGTACTTGTTTATGAGACAGAGATTTAATGGCAGTTCAAGTAACTTTTTTCCCAATGAATTGTGTTTTATAAAAAAATGTCTGAAGGGGATACCTCCCTTAGCAGGCAATGGAGAATCTTCCTCTCACTGTGGCTTAAATAATTAATTTTCTTCTTCATATTGCATTTCTTATCATTTCATGTTGCCATAAGGAATCTTTTGTGAATAACTAATAGAATTAGATAATTTATTCATTTCTTTGATTGGATTAGAAAAGTACACAACAGAGTGATGAGATGTTAAATATCTAGTGAGCACAAGACCTTGGCACTATCAGAACGTCTGGCTTTGAGTGATCAAACCAATCTCTCTACTTCCTGGGGAAGTCCTGTAGAGCACGGGAGAGCAGCCCAAGAAAATCTGCTTCCTGCTTCTGGCAGCTGTGCTTGCCAACCCCTGCCTACCCCTCTGCCACCTTACCCCCACAGCATCATCATTCCTCCCATCCTCTTTTCTTAACCCCAATGCCCCACCCTGAATGGGTCCTCAGATGTAGTTTCTGTGAACCAGAATGACCATGTTGCCAGCCCCTCACTTTGATGATGCACTCAGTGAGGCATTTGGGCCAGGAAGCAGTGGTGGGAGAACACTCATACCATGACAGATGCTCCTACAACTCTTTACTTGCCCTATACAACAGGAGATCAACAGATTGTTGTAGCATGACAGGCAGGGGGACTGGCCACAAGCTGTCATCATTCCCAGATCATCCTCCTCTTGAAGCAACCACAGCACCCTACTTAAAGGGGGGGATGAATTCAGAGAAAAGGCAGAAGGACCCATAAGATAAGCAAGATACCCATAAAATACCATTCGCAACAGTGGTACTAGCTGGAGATGAAGAGGCTGTAGTTAAAAGCATCTGGAGGGCAACCAGTTGAGTGGGGGAGGACCCTGCTTTAGAATATGCCTATATGGGGGAAAAAATTGCTAATTGAATCCCTACAAGAAATAGTTTTCTTGGGGAAGAAAGGTTAAAAACAGATTCCTATATTGGTAATGTTTTAAACACCCTTATTTAAGATGGATTAGTAGGTAGTCATCTAGAGGCTACACGTGTGATGGATGAGATTGGAACTGATGATGTTTAGTTTGTAATACTTAAGAAGCCATTTCTCTGAAGCAATTAAACTGAATAAAGTTGCTTCTCTCACCAAATGTCATTCCATTTTTCCTAACAATCCCATTTATTTTTAGCAGTGAATACAGAACGAAATGGAAATAAATATTTCCTTTGGAAGTTGCAGACTCCAAATGTATGTGTAGCCCTGTGCCGGTTTCCTCTTAATGGAAATGCTCTATACCAGCATTTCTTAACCTTGCCAACTTGAAGATGTGTGGACTTCAACAGCTAGAACTCCTCAGCCAGCATGCTATACAATCTATACAATCATTCAGAGATAATATGCAGGAGTTATTTTAATATTTACATTTATTCAGCACTACCTGAATAACTCACAGATCCCACATCCTAGTGCAAGTGTGAATGGCTACTGGCCCTTCAATGCTTGACTTAATTTCAAGATCTTTTCACAAACCATCTGTTCTAGAAAGCCAGCTGCACCTTCTCTAGCAGCCTGTGATGTGGAAAAGAGAGAGGGTGTCAGCAGCAGACAGAGAGCAAAAGGGGGAAAAGAAGGTAATAGAAAGGAAAGAGGGACTGGCCAAAAGAAAGACAATGGGATTGCTTTAGCCCCTCCCTTCCCTGGCACCTGCCTTCCCCCAACACATTGTACATGAAGGAATACAGCTCTTAAGAGAAGAACTTCCCCATTCCTGCCCCCATTCCTGCTGTAATGGGTGATATTAATTAACTGCTAGTATTTTTCTATCCCCATTCATTTCAATTCTAGAATCACTGCTGGAATTCAGGGAGGGCCTCTCCACTCCCTCCCTCTGTCCTTCCTTCCCTTCCTTCCTTAAATTATTTACAGAAAGAAACAGTTATTATTCAGCAAATTATAACATTGAAATACAAGAGGCCCCCCCCAAAAAAAAAGAGAAGAAAGAAAAATAAAAGGCCTGGAAAATTATTTCAAGAACAAACAAGTCTAAGATATTTTACCAGTTTTCTCAGAAGTCCTCTTGCTTGTACCAAAAAATACTAATTCAAATACTAACAGACCACACAGCCTCATCATTTTCATCTCCTCTAGCATCTGAAAACAGGATAGTGTACCTCTGGTATCTGTTACTTCATAAGTATCTGTTGCATGCTATTATGGCATTTTTCACAACTTGACAGTATCATGGAAATGAAGTTCCTTCAGCAGTAGGTGGTTTGGTGACCAGACTCATTCTGGGACCAGTTTCATTGCAATAGCCAATTAAAATATTAACTTCAAATCCTATTAATTCCCTGAGTGTGAGTGCCTGTGAAGGTATTACCTTAAATTTATCATTAGTAGTGAATTTTCCTCATTTTCAGTTTTAGGTTTGAAGTAGTAGGCTGAATTCCCATCTACTGTGAGGAAGGAAGAGTGGGAAGAACAGAGAGTAAGGAAGGGAGAGAATGTCTTGCTAAACGTATGAAAATCTGTAGGATTTGGTGTGAATGTCTTGCTAAACTAATAAAAATTATATCTGAAGATAGATGAAAAAACTGTAATAAAAAGTGGCTATTTTAAAAACTACTGTCCTGCTTCTAAAAATTACATTGTACCCAAACAATCCTTACATTTGCCTGCCAGCTATTGTTTAGTCATTTTCATCCATTCTCTTGGGCATCTTATCACAGGAAATGCATGAAATTGTTCCAGGGAAGTCTGCCAGTGGGAGATGATAATGCATCCACCAGCAGGCCCATAAAGATAAAACAAAGAATGCAAAATATACTGCACCTTTTCATTCTTCCCTTAATTGTAAACCTAAGGCATGAAATCTGCTGAGACTCTACTGTAAATAATTAGTTGGTTATGTTCTGATTCACTTATCATTCCACTTATAAGTTGGTCAGTAGTATGATTACTCAGTTGAATAGTGAAACCTATTAGAATTAAATTGGGTATGCAAATTTATTTGTTTATTTAATTAACTAATTTCTAGCCCACTCAGTTCCAAAACAAGTCTGGGCAGCTTCACAAAAGTAAAAGAATAACATTGCATATAAATAGCAATGCAGACAAAACAACAACCATCTGAGGAAACAGAGCCATCCTTCCACATCCCCCTCCAGCTTAAAGGGACCCACCTAATCATCCAACCAAAGTCCTGGGGGAAATGCCACATTTTAAAATAGTGCTTAAAGGCAGGCAAAGTGTGGGGGGTGGGGAGGTACAATTCTCTAGGGGATGCTGTTCCAAGGGTAGAGTCAGTGACCGAGAAGTCCCGTGCCTGGATCCTGCTAACTCACATTAATTGATGGGACCTGAAGCAAGTCCACTCTGTTGGAGCATATAGGATGGGCAGGCAAAGAAAGAGCAGTCCCCCAAATAGCTATGTCCTATGCCATAGGACATGTATAGGTGACAACCAGCACCTGGAACTGCCCCTGGAAGCCAACTGATATTCAGTTCAGCTCACGTAGCAGGAGTGTGATATAGACATAGCAAGGCTTGCCCATCACTGCTCATGCTGCTGTGTTCTGGACCAGCTGTAGCTTCTTAATGGTCTTCAAGAACAGCCCCATGTAGAGCACATTGCAATAGTTCACCTGCAAGGTGATTGAGACATAAAAGACCATGAGGAGGACCTCCTGATCCAGGAACAGATGCAGCTGGTGCATAAGCTAAAACTGTGATGATTCCTGAGCCCAAACTGACAGATGACACCTCCCCCTCACCCCCGAAACCTCATGTAGAGAAGCAGGAGGGAAGAGATTGTCAAGCCCCAATGTGTCCCACAGATCAGGAGTTTCAGGCTTAACTTCTGTCTTCCACCAACATTGACTAGAACCGGCTGCAGAGAAAAGAGAACTACCATAACATTGTGCCTCCATTCCTGCTTCCTATAGCTGGTCCAGAAAGATACCATGGACAATAGTACCAAAAACTATTGAGAAATCGATGAGGGCCAGGTTAGTAGCATTATCTCTATCCCAGCTCCATCATAGGTCATTGATGAGCATGACTAATACCCTCTCCATACTATGTCCAGACCTGAAACTGGACTGAAAAGGATCTAGATAATACATCACCCAGGGTCCTCTGTAACTGCAACCTGACCATCTTCTCACCAACCTTGCCTAAAAAGAGAAAACTGAAAACTGGATGAAAATTGTCCAGGATGGTTGGGTCCAGTGATGGTCTCTTGAGGAGTGGATGTATCACTGCCTTCTTTGAGGCCAGCAGAACCTCCCCATCTCTCAGAAAGGCCAGCAGTACTGCGTGGATCCAACCATCTGCCACTTCCTGAGTTGCCTTCACAAGCAACAAAGGATAAGGGTCTAACAAACAGGAAACGAGGTTAACAGTCTCAAGTATTCTCCTTACTTCCTCCTGAAATTGCCTGAGACAGATAAGATTTTGTGGTTGGGAAATGCACAACCATAAAAAAGGTATCCAGAAGCTGCTGAAGGAGTAGCCAGTGATACAACAATATCACTAGAATCGGCAGGCCTGAAGTTTCTTTCTTTCTTTCTTTCTTTCTTTCTTTCTTTCTTTCTTTCTTTCTTTCTTTCTTTCTTTCTTTCTTTCTCTTTCTCCTTCCTTCCTTCCTTCCTTCCTTCCTTCCTTCCTTCCTTCCTTCCTTCCTTCCTTCCTTCCTTCCTTCCTTCCTTCCTTCCTTCCTTCCTTCCTTCCTTCCTTCCTTCCTTTCTCATTTATATGGCTGCCATCTCACAAAAGTTACTCTGGGTAGCATATTAAAATTAAAACAATAACTGCAATCAATACCCAATGATACCTGAGGTAAAAACAATAAATCCCAACCATGAAAACCACTTCAACAGCAGAGCTTGCTTAACTTCCTGGCCCAAAGGCCTGTGGAAATAGCCAGGTCTTCAGAGTCTTGCAAGAGGGCAACAGGGTCAGGGCCATATGGATTTCCGGGGGGGGGGTGCTGTTCCACAGGGCAGACGCTGCTGCAGAGAAGACACAACTCCAGGGTCTAACAAGATTACACCTTTTAATGGAGGGGACCCAGAGCATGCCCTCTCTGCTAGATCTGGTGGGACAAGTAGAAACAATGGGAGAGAGGTGGTCCTAAAAATCCCTGTGACATTATTGGTCTGGATGAATTAACTATATTTCTGGGTGAAGGAAAGGAAAAACTTCTCAGCCAAAACTTATGTCTGGGTATAATCTGAAGTTTTTTGGAATACAAAGTCAATGCCAAGAGTTACATGCAACACGGAAGATGTTCATCCCTGATCCTGATACAGTCCAACTTTCTGTGCCATGTATGATCTATAACTGCATGAATCTAGTAGTAAACTGTCCTGTCTTGGTACAAATCCCTCCAGCAAAGTATATCTGCTACCTGCCAGTGCAGTTGTGTTGTTACTTATTTCCGCTCTCAGGAAGCTTCTCCTGCTTCCTTGCCATCTTGACCGACGGGGTCCTGCTTATCTGGAGCAAAAAAAGGATTGTTCTTTGCACTTCTCTTCAATCCATTAGGCATAGTGTACAAGCCAGAGTTCAGTTAACCATACTTGATAGGATGAATCATAATTGGCCAAGTTACAGCACCAAATCTATAAACTAAAACCATAATGACTGGGTTTATATAACATGTGTAATGTGGTTTAGTTGATCTGGGCTTGATATGTTGTGTGAAACCAATCACCGTGGCAATGCTGCATCCTGTTTTCTCTGGTCAAATCAATGCTTCCCTCTTTCTAAACTCCCACCCAGTGACCAAATCCATCCTGAAAGGTGAATGCATCTGGCCCTGGGATTGGCATTAGTTGCCCAGCATTTCCATAGGTTCACCTGAAGAATTTTTTTGACCAGAGGAGGGCAAAACACTATTAGAATGCAATTAGTTTTCCTTGCAAACATTTAGACTTACCCATAAAATTGGGTCATTAAGCAATTGTTTTCTTCTCTGCACAGGTTAATATACAGAATACGTACAACTACGTAAGAGGATTGGTGGTGGCAGCGTGGTCTAATGTTGCTTCTATTTCCTCCAAAAATTGGTTGGCAGAGAATTTTGGTTTTGGCAGGAGGCCTTTGCATCTTTCCTGTTGCCATTGCAGCTTTAGGCAGCTAGTACAGTGTAATGATTTGTATAGAGATCAGGATGGCTCCCACCCTGATGATGTCCAGGAAGATATTAAAGACCTGGCTTTTATCCCAGGCTTTGGTACAGAGTGAAGGTTCAGCCCCTGCTGGATGGGGGTTTGGGGGTGGGTGGGTTATATGTTGTTTTTGAGGTGCTTTTTTGTCTTTTGTACTTTTTTTTTTAAATAATAATTGTAAGCCGCCCAGAATAATTGGAGTAATGCAGCCTATAAATGGTATGCATAAACCAACGAACAAACAAACAAACAAATTGAAGGCAAGGATATTAAATGGCCAGTCTTTGAGTCTCAGGAATCCCCTTAGATGACTGGGTCACTGTCTCTCAACATGTCTTGCACCCCTCTGTTAAATTAAAATTAGCATGGGAGACCTGAAACACACTGCAGGATCAAATTTGAATTTAGCATAGCCAATGTTTACTTCTTTAAAGAATATAGATTATGGAATGATGTGTTGGAGGATAATGGAGTATTTTATTTATGTGCACTGTTCCATTTGTAACCATCAAACTATTTAAGGGACAGACAGCTGCTGCATGGGATTAAAGTTGGCTGATGGCAGACAGAGGGGAGTCCTATGGAAAGTCAGATGTGTATGTCATTTACTGCTTGTGACATGTTTCCCTGGGGCAGTGTTTTTCAACTCTGGCAACTTTAAGATGCAAGGACTTCAGGTCCCAGAATTGAAATGGCTGGGGAATTCTGGGAGTTGAAGTCCACGCATCTTAAAGTTGCCAAGGTTGAGAAACACTGCCCTAGAGTCTGCATCTCATGTTTGTCTCCCATTGGGCAAATTAGATGCTCTTTAGCTCCCTCCCACTGAAACTCATGGCTCACAGTGCCAACACTTCCTTGAATAGAGCTATCCCTTTTTACAAATTGTTGGAGCTGCTTCATCCGATCTTCTTTATCATATAATGATAACTGACACAGATAGCACAGGGGCCAGCAATAGCAGTAATTTGGTTATATAGCAGGCAGTGTGCATTTTCCTTTGACCATAGATGAAGCACAAACCTGGATACTAAATCCATTTTTCAAAGAAACCGTACAGAGCTTAAACACCACAAAAATATGGAGGACCCCATTGTTGAGAATCCTACTAAAGCATCTTTTGAAAACTTAATGTGGCTTGAGATGCATGCAATAACTGGGGTTTTACACCAACAGCCATGAAGTGGTTTAGCATTAATAACTGATTTTATTAATTTAAGTGGATAGATGCTTTGAATATATAATTTTAGCTGCCACTCTTCCTAAGATTCTGGAACAGTGTGAGCTAGATATGTTAATTAGATTCATTGGTTCCTTAATTACACCTTCAACTCAGACTGAAGCTAGATGAAAAAGACAAAAAGAAAACCTCTTCACGAAGTTCCTTTCTTCTCATTCACTCCATCATAAGTCACAGAATAAGCATGGATCATAAAAACATTTAGAATTTAATTTGAATCATTGATTTGACGATATGGTGTTTGCTGTCTGAGAGAACCAAGCTACAATCCTATAGTATATATTCCTATGCATTATGGTGTGCGGTATTTTGATTTGAAGATAGGAATCCAAAACACCTTCAGGAAAAGGTGCTTTGGTGCATGAGTGCATACAGTATGCAGCTGGTAGCAACTCTTAAGCCAAATGCATCTTTTCCAGGATTTGTGCTGCAGCCGCAGAGGGCAGCTGTGCAATCCGAGGCAAAAATGCAGCTGCTTTAAGTAGCTGTCAGCCTATGGGGTGCTCTGAAACACCTTTTCCCTTTTGAATCCAGACCACTATTTATTCATGCTTCTTGGTAGACATGAATAGGATTGCAGTCTATTCTAGTAACTTACCCTAATTTTCTTTCATTGGAGTCGTTACGGACTGCCTTGGGAAGGAATTGTACTTTGCTAAGGCTGTTGAGAATTGTGGATACACTAGAGAAGCCAAGTTATCTAGAACTGCAGAGTTTGCTGTTCTTTATTACTCACCACTATGTGCCCTGTACTTTTAATATCCAAACAGTAAACATGGACTTTCTTTTGCTTTTATGATTAACAATAAAAAAAAAACCTGTACTCAAAGTTATAAAACAAGAAAGCAAAAGAAAACTAGGAAAAAAGAAACAACATACAGGGCATATGAATTCGTGTCCATAAATATTTCAATAAATGGTAGTCATATGTTGTTATAAAATCCATAGCTAAACTATGTCAATAAGCAATTTTTTTGTATGTTAATGATATCAATACTGCAAACCATTGAGTAGTTAGGCTCATATGTTTAACCTTCAACCAATGGTGAAGAAGAAGTATTTTTGCTAAAAGCAGAGCATGGAGAATCTACTTTCTTTCAGCAGATGTCAATTTCCATGTGATAGGGATATAATTCAAAAGGATATGAACCTCTGAGAATGTAACATCTTTCATAGTTAATGCATATAAATCTGGAATTTTAATAGCACCTATTACCTGGGTTACATAGTGCTATGGATACCATAGTTTTATAGAGTTTAATTTCTTTTTTGGTATATTTTATTTATTTATTTATTTATTTATTTATTTATTAAACTTGTCCCCGCCCATCTCCCCCCAATGGGGGACTCTGGGCGGCTCACAACATATTAAAACAATAAATATACAGTTAAAATTTACAACAGCACACGTTTACAGAAATAAAAGGGAAAAAAATCCAGGAGGCCGATGGTAGCAACACCAGGCCTCTAGGGGGCTAGCCAACCTCACATCTGATGACCTCCCTCCCCACCCCAGGCCAGATGGCAGAGCCAGGTCTTCAAGTCCCTCCGAAAGGCCCGGGAGTGAGGGGGCCTGTCTCACCTCTGGGGACAAGATGTTCCAAAGGGCGGGGGCTATAGCAGAGAAGGCCCGCCTTCTGGACCCCGCTAGTCAGAGTTCTTTTGCCGAGGGGGTCCGGAGCATGCCCTCTCTGTGTGATTGGGTGGGACAGGTTGAAATTGTGGGGGAGAGGCAGTCCCTCAGGTAACCTGGCCCCATGCCATGTAGGGCCTTAAAGGTGATAACCAACACCTTGAATTAGACCCAGAAGCAAACCGGTACCCAATGCAGCTCACAGAGCAATGGTGTTATATGGGTCCTTCTTCAGACCCCAAAAATAGCTCGCGCGGCTGTGTTCTGGACCAGCTGAAGTTTCTGGATACTCTTCAAGGGTAGCCCCATGTAAAGCGCATTGCAGTAGTCTATCTGGGAGATAACAAGGGCATGAGTGACCGTTTGAAAGGTATATTGCTTTCCTCTGATGAAACTGTATTAACATTTTTTATAAATGTTATTGACTTGTTAAAAAAAACTTCTTTAGAAACTCATGGTCACTATTCTGTAGAGATGGGTTTGTTTTTTGATTTCAAAAACATAATATCTCATGTGAGATCAGTAAATATTTCATAGTACCATTTGCAGGGGGTGGGGGGGAGGGTGCCCCAGTCAGCATTGCAACCCGTGACCACCTGAACAATTCTACGCACTTTTCTTGGCAAGATTTTGGAGGTGGTTTGCCCTTGCCTTCTTCCTAGGGCTGAGAGAGAGGGGCTGGCCCAAAGTCACCCATCTGGCTTCCACGGGACTAGAACTCACGGTTTCCCGGTTCCTATCCTGGTGCCTTAACCACTACATCAAACTGGCTCTCCACAGTGCTAATTAGTTTTGGCTTTTTTACCCGAATTACTGGAAATATTACAAGGATGTGCTTTTGAATGTGTGTTTCTCGCGTTTCTTGCCATCAGTTTTCCCTCTTATAGCAACAGCAACCGCACCAAGTTACTTCCCCCAGGCGCCCGGCTCTTGAACGCCACGCTTTCCGCCACCTTTCCGAGTTGCCGTCTCCCTTTTCATCATATACAGCTCTTTATGTGCTCATCACGTGCATCGGCACATTTCTGCCCCCGCCACCGCTAAAATGAACAGGTTTCCAACGGCGCGTGGAGATGGGAGCGGCGAGTCCTTCCATACGATCCCTTTAACCGGCGTTGTCAGCCGAAGTGGAAAAACGCGCTAACGCGACCCAAAGACGGCAAGTCAGCGGACCCTTCTCTCCGGTTCTTGTGACTGAACCTTTGCCCCGGGGAACTTGATCGCGCCGACAGCCACAGACCGTGGCGGGAGTAGGAAACGACGTCGCTGCCCCGGCGGAGGGGAAGAGACCGCGGCCGCGAGCAAATGAGAGTCCGGGGCCAGCCTAGATGACAGTAAGCGATCTTCACTGGGGAAGGCGGCTGGGTCTAATTTCCACAACTTCGCCCGCCGTGGCCTCTCAGGGCTGGGCCGTTGCGTAAGCCTAGTTCGGTCTCTGAACGGTTTCCGATTCGGTTACGTAAATGCGCCGTTTGCAAGCGCTGTCGCTCGCCGGCCCAGGCAGGGGACGAGAGATCAGAGGAAGCCGGTCCGCTTCCGAGAATCGCAGCTAGCGGATCTCTGCCAGGGGCGCGCAGAGCGGCAACCGCGGTCCTCCCTCTCTCGGGCCTCCCCTCCCTCCCCTCCCCGAATCATTTCTGCGCAGCCCTCTGCGGCGAAAAGACGAGTCAAGCGGCTCCCCGCAAGCAGCAGGAAGAGGGCAAGGGACGGGGAAGGCCGAGAGGGAGGAGTCCTGCCAGCGCCATTGACTCAAACGCGCCGCAGCTCCGGGTCCTGGAGCCCTCCCGCTGCAGGTCGGTCTTGGCGGAGGGGCTGTTTCGAGGCGCTTCCTGGGGAGGTGAGCGGCAGGTCGCGCGCGCGGGCGACCAAGTCGTGCGGCGGGCGGGGATGAGGTGGGGGCGGGCAGCGGGACGGGCGGCTTGCGTCGGTCCCGACTTGCCGGCTTGTCAGTCACTTTCGCGCTGGACGGCATCCCGCCTTGGGTGGCACTGTCGCTGCCAGCTTCTCGCCAGCTCCGGTGAGCGGTGGGCTGCTTCCATTGGCGGAGAGAAGCAAACTTTGCTTCCTTTCGCAGAGTCGGTCTCCTGCGGGGACAAGGAGTGAAAGCACAAGTCGGGTCCGGGCGTGTGACGCGCGCGGGGCGCCGGGCTGTCGTTTAAGGGCAGGCACGGGACTCCGGCTCGGGGGTCGCTGCCGGGCAAACTTCCCCCTCCCCAGCCTTTTACTTTTCAGACTGCTCAGTTCCAGCAATGCCTCGTGTTCCTGCTTGGTATTCTGGAAAAGTCACTTTATGCATATTGTTATCATTGCAGTAGTTGTCTTTGCCGCTTTCATTTCCATCTCATTAGCTGAAATAATTACTGTATCCTCAAAATGCCTCGCGCGCGATGATGTCGGTGGGCGTGTTTGTTTCCTCTGATATGAATCCTACGGTATTTGAATTGGCTCGGTTCCTTAGTGAAGGCATAATTGGCCGCATTGGCTACAAGAACCCCCCCCCCATCGCTTTTAAGATAATTGTTTTACTATGTTAATTAAAATTCAATTATATGCATGTTTGCCAATCTCTGTTTTGTCGTGTAACTGCGCAGAGTTAGACTGCGGTATTGGCGCGCGGTGAAAAGGCGCGTGGACGAAGGCCGAGAGAGGCTTTGCGGAATCTGATGCGTAGATGCCCGCCAGTTTTGGCTACGCGAAGTGGGTGTGCCTAAAATATCCCCCCGCCCCCCCCAAAAAGCCGTGGCTTCACTAAGTGGGTGTGCCTATAATAAGGGAAAACACTGGTTGTGGAGCAGGAGGCGCGCTAGTGCAGAACAGAAGTGGAGGGTGGGTTGTGCAATTGAGTACTTGTCTGTTTATATTGTAGCTTTGTTGAATTAATTAACGGAGGCCTAGTTGATACTATACTTTTTACTGAATGTATATTTTAGAGCTGGGCTGGCATTTTGGAGAAAATACATTTCTGGTCAATCTTCTGAGAAGGTTTACGTACTGTAGCTTCTCTTGAACTGTTGAAAAGTATTTATCCCGGCCCATAAAATGATTTTTTTTTTCCCACTTAGGCCAGGGCTTTTTAGGAGCATCCTTAGATTCAGATATAATCTTATTATAACTTTGCTTACTTTTTTACAAACTGTTTATCTTCCTGGTATAGCTACATAATAGTGTATTTCAGTCTTAATTAACATAAGATTTATTGGAAAAGAAGTTTGGGAGAATCTCTCTTCTCATCAAAGAGGTTGGACAGTTCTCTCAATGTTCCCAAAGAATATCTGGCAAAATTTCTCCTCCCAATTCACTATTTACCAGTGAAGTGGAATATTTTGACACTGTCACCAAGGATGGTCCTTGGCATATTATGAAAAAAGCAAGAACAGAGAGTTAGACGCTAAGTTGCAAATCCTTTAAGTGTTTTTAAACTACATCTCCCAGCCATCTTCCATTGGCGTGACCACTGATTGTAATAACTGGGAGTGCTGGATATTGTAACTGAACACATTTGCGGGGCTCCAGGTTGAAGAAAGCTGCTTGACATTATGCAAGGCTTTTGTCTCTAAGCCTTAACTCTTTGGAAGAGGGTCATATATGTCTGCACATTTAAAAGTGCAACTGATTGATAAACTAGAATCAGTTGAAATTAGCAAGAGATTTGGTGTGCACCCATGATATATGTAGCCCATTTGTACTGGGCAGTTGCCTTCTGCAGGAATTATACTGATATGTGGTATATTAGAGTGGTAAACTAATCCAAGTTGGTTCTAGGTCAGTTGTACTAAGGATTAATTTCTTTACAGCTGTAAAGCACCATACTATAGATATGAATTTTATTTATTTATGTAGTTATTTGCAAGGCCTATAGGCCACTGTAATCTGCTGACTGAGCAGTGAGTAAAAGCTTTAATAATAATAAAAAGCAACCCATTCTCCCAACCAGTTACAAGAGTCGGTTGCAATAAACCAGTTTCCCTGGTTTGATGGAAGAATCAGCTTTTCACCAGCTTCCTAAAAGCCAGAAGGGAAGGTGGCAATCACACATTGGCAGAGTGCTATTCGTGAGGGGGGGGGAGCAACAACTGAAAAGGTGCCCCTAAAGGTGACAGTCTCTAACTGAGGGGACATCTAGTGAGTCTGCTCTGCTACATTTTATTGGACAGGCAGATGTTACATGGAAAAGGTGATTTCACAAATATGAACCGTGCTGAACCATGAAGGGCTTTAAAGGTGACAGCCAGCACCTTGAATTCCACCCAGAAGCCACCTGGCAACCGGTGCAGCTCTCAGAGTAAAAGTGTTACATTCATGCCTGAAAGGTCCCTGACCTGGTGCATTCTGGACCAGCCGTAGCTTTGGAGTGGTCTAGCACCAGAATTTACAGGTGGTCCTCCATCCAAGTACTAACCCAGGACAACCCTGCTTCTGAGATCATCCAAGATCAACTGGGTGCTGCCCTGCTGAGGCAAATCTGTAATTAGTAGTAATATGATGTATTAACCCCTTCTGCCAAAAGAAAAACTCTGAAAAAGCAACAATACATTTCTGCAGCTCATGAGGTATCAGAAATATAGTGCAGGCACTATTTTTTCACCTGAGTTGCAACTCAAGAAGTAAACCGGTTCCATGTTCTGGTAATCAAAGTGATAAAAGGGATTCGAGGTGATATTATGCATCATTTTTTAAAAGCCAGTCCCATTGTACTCAGTGGCACTTACTCCCAGCTAAGAGCACATAGGATTGCAGCCTAATGTTATTTAAACTGCACTAGATACAATTATTTAAGGCCCAATTTTAAGAACCTTAAACTTCTTAAATTTAGTACTGTGCTGTTTTAAATTGGTTTTGCCTTCTTCTCTGCCCCCTATTGATCACACACTCTTTTGTAAATATTATTGCGATCAGGTACATAAAGCATTTTTGACACTTTGAAATGCAGTATTGTAATTCTTGTTAAGGAAAAGTCGAAGTACACTGGCATTTAAAATGGAATTCGATGTCTTACTGAAACATAAACTTCGCTGATTTGTCTTCTTTTATTAAGTCATTAATAAATCTCTCCAAGAGGAAAGGAAAATACATTGCATCCATTACATTAGTGTAACTTTCTGGCTTTTTCTTCACATATAATGCATTGATTATTAATCCATCAGCACTCTGGACTAGTCTTGATTTTGAGAGAGTTGAAGAGTTAACTTGAAGAGTTAATTTGCAAAAGAGCTGCTCCCTTGGGTGTAATTAAAGCTGGGCACAAAATGCTTTTCACATTGTAGACATGTGTTGCTGGCACAGTTTTGCAGGGAATCCTGCCCACATGCTTTAACTGACTGTTGTTGGACTCTGTATATGCAAGGGGTAAACATTTGTTCTTTCCAGAAAGGGAGGAGCTTCTAGGAGAAAGGCTGGGAACAAAACTGTATTTGATTGCCTAAAGGAATAAGACTGGGTGGAATAAACTGTTTGTCATTGGCAAGCTCCAAATCATGTGTGCCAAAGCTCCCTTGTTCTTCCTTTGCTTTTATGCCATGTGGAAGCAAACAGCCTTTTTATGTTTGCT